>NW_026645673.1:605812-908719 GCF_949987535.1 Balaenoptera acutorostrata | reverse complement strand
GCCCTAAACTTTGGGGTGCCTGTGTCTTGCTGATTTTTAGTTTTCCCAATTTATACGCCCATGAGTGGAAGTGCCCTATGCTCTCCAAGCTGTGTTTTTTAGATGTTTCAGAACACACCGTACACTTCTCCAGAGTGGCTATTGTCAATTTACATCCCACCCATCAGCGTAGCAAGGCTCCCATTTCTCCATGGCCGGTCCTGCATTTCTGGTTTGGACACTTTTTTCCGCATGGCCCTTTTGCCCGCTGGGAAGCGAGACTTCTTTGGAGCGATGATTGGCCTTTCCAGGTTGCTTGGTTGGCCAAAAAGGGCGTATGCATTTTTTACTGAATATATTCAGGAAAAAACGCATACGCCCTTTTTGGCCAAGGGCATCATTGTCCACGTTTTGCCGCTTTTCATGTGCTTTCAAGGCGATTCGAATCTACCTCCTGAAATCTGTTTCCTGCAATTCTGCCTTGCTTTCAAAGCCTCTTCGTTGCCTTCCCTTAATATATTTGTGGACGAGAGGTATCATTTAAAACTCTGCAGGTTTGTGAATTGCAGTGCCCCTGAGCTCCATTTTTCATCTCGCTTTTTTGGGAGCTGGCCGCAAAAGTGCAGGATTGCTTCAGGCCCTCTTCTGGTTCTGGTGGGCAGGCTGAGCTTGTGCTTAATTCTTCTTCCTGATGGGAAAATAGAGTGACCTGTGCCTGTCCCAACACCTAGAGCTAGTCTCTCATTGGTTCCCCCTCTTCCCGTTCATCCTCAGGACAAATTGCAACCTGTACGGAACAGGAGGTTAAAGGTGCTGATTCTCCAAGGAGGGAGATGGCTAGTAAATCGGCTGGAATGGCGAACCCGAGCAAAGGAGATGAGAAATGAGGTGCGTTTTAGAAACCTTTCCCGATCACACGGTGTACCATCTTCTGGGTTTCTCATGCCTGTTTTCGACGTAGGAATATGCCCTTGAACCTGGAGATTTGGGACCCATGGGATGGGTACCATGCAGTATTACTTGAAAGGGTCTGCGTTGGCTCCCCCAACCTCACCGAACCTCTCAGCCCCAAGAGTGTCCACCCTTATGTCTCAATCAGCTGTGGGTCTAGATATGGTCAATCCAGGTTGCATCACAGCCCCTGAACGAATTTTGTAAGAATTTCTCTCTCTTTCACTGTCTTTGTTTCACGGGTTTTGAAAAGTAATTTATTTTTATAATGGGGTTTAGCTGCTTTTCACGGCTGTGTTTATGCCGCTTTACACCCCCTTGACTCACTTACAGAGAGATATCAATACATAGGTTTGAAGATTCTTACTAGTCAGATATATTCTTGTGCGGTGAATAGGGGGTGTTGAGTCCAGTTCACTGAAAAAGGAATAGGTCTTGTCTCTTACATATTGGGTTTATGGAACGGTATCTGAGCTAATTTGAAACCCTTGTTTTATGCATCACCCCACCTCACCTTTCCCGTTCAGCAGCCATAGTGTGTTTCCTAAACGTGTGACTCTGTTCTGTTTTGTAATTCAGTTCAAGTGTAGCGGTTTTTACATTCCCTCTAGAAGTGATATCTTATGATAAGTGTCTTTTTCTGTGTGACTTATTTCACTTAGAATCGTCGTACCTAAATCCACTCATCGTGCTGCTACTAGCCTTATGACGTGGATTTCATGGCTGAGTGATATTCCATTGTACATGAGGACCACCACTTCTTTATCCATTTTTCTCTTTCCTAGGATATTTAAGGTGTAATGAAGTGGGGGTTCTTGTCAACAGAGCAGCCCTAAACTTTGGGGTGCCTGTGTCTTGCTGATTTTTAGTTTTCCCAATTTATACGCCCATGAGTGGAAGTGCCCTATGCTCTCCAAGCTGTGTTTTTTAGATGTTTCAGAACACACCGTACACTTCTCCAGAGTGGCTGTTGGCAATTTACATCCCACCCATCAGCGTAGCAAGGCTCCCATTTCTCCATGGCCGGTCCTGCATTTCTGGTTTGGACACTTTTTTCCGCATGGCCCTTTTGCCCGCTGGGAAGCGAGAGTTCTTTGGAGCGCTGATTTGCCTTTCCAGGTTGCTTGGTTGGCCAAAAAGGGCGTATGCGTTTTTTCCTGAATATATTCAGGAAAAAACGCATACGCCCTTTTTGGCCAAGGGCATCATTGTCCACGTTTTGCCGCTTTTCATGTGCTTTCAAGGCGATTCGAATCTACCTCCTGAAATCTGTTTCCTGCAATTCTGCCTTGCTTTCAAAGCCTCTTCGTTGCCTTCCCTTAATATATTTGTGGACGAGAGTTATCATTTAAAACTCTGCAGGTTTGTGAATTGCAGTGCCCCTGAGCTCCATTTTTCAACTCGCTTTATTGGGAGCTGGCCGCAAAAGCGCAGGATTGCTTCAGGCCCTCTTCTGGTTCTGGGGGGCAGGCTGAGCTTGTGCTTAATTCTTCTTCCTGATGGGAAAATAGAGTGACCTGTGCCTGTCCCAACACCTAGAGCTAGTCGCTCATTGGTTCCCCCTCTTCCCGTTCATCCTCAGGACAAATTGCAACCTGTACGGAACAGGAGGTTAAAGGTGCTGATTCTCCAAGGAGGGAGATGGCTAGTAAATCGGCTGGAATGGCGAACTCGAGCAAAGGAGATGAGAAATGAGGTGCGTTTTAGAAACCTTTCCCGATCACACGGTATACCATCTTCTGGGTTTCTCATGCCTGTTTTCGATGTAGGAAGATGCCCTTGAACCTGGAGATTTGGGACCCATGGGATGGGTACCATGCAGTATTACTTGAAAGGGTCTGCGTTGGCTCCCCCAACCTCACCGAACCTCTCAGCCCCAAGAGTGTCCACCCTTATGTCTCAATCAGCTGTGGGTCTAGATATGGTCAATCCAGGTTGCATCACAGCCCCTGAACGAATTTTGTAAGAATTTCTCTCTCTTTCACTGTCTTTGTTTCACGGGTTTTGAAAAGTAATTTATTTTTATAATGGGGTTTAGCTGCTTTTCACGGCTGTGTTTATGCCGCTTTACACCCCCTTGACTCACTTACAGAGAGATATCAATACATAGGTTTGAAGATTCTTACTAGTCAGATATATTCTTGTGCGGTGAATAGGGGGTGTTGAGTCCAGTTCACTGAAAAAGGAATAGGTCTTGTCTCTTACATATTGGGTTTATGGAACGGTATCTGAGCTAATTTGAAACCCTTGTTTTATGCATCACCCCACCTCACCTTTCCCGTTCAGCAGCCATAGTGTGTTTCCTAAACGTGTGACTCTGTTCTGTTTTGTAATTCAGTTCAAGTGTAGCGGTTTTTACATTCCCTCTAGAAGTGATATCTTATGATAAGTGTCTTTTTCTGTGTGACTTATTTCACTTAGAATCGTCGTACCTAAATCCACTCATCGTGCTGCTCCTAGCCTTATGACGTTGATTTCATGGCTGAGTGATATTCCATTGTACATGAGGACCACAACTTCTTTATCCATTTTTCTCTTTCCTAGGATATTTAAGGTGTAATGAAGTGGGGGTTCTTGTCAACAGAGCAGCCCTAAACTTTGGGGTGCCTGTGTCTTGCTGATTTTTAGTTTTCCCAATTTATACGCCCATGAGTGGAAGTGCCCTATGCTCTCCAAGCTGTGTTTTTTAGATGTTTCAGAACACACCGTACACTTCTCCAGAGTGGCTATTGTCAATTTACATCCCACCCATCAGCGTAGCAAGGCTCCCATTTCTCCATGGCCGGTCCTGCATTTCTGGTTTGGACACTTTTTTCCGCATGGCCCTTTTGCCCGCTGGGAAGCGAGACTTCTTTGGAGCGATGATTGGCCTTTCCAGGTTGCTTGGTTGGCCAAAAAGGGCGTATGCGTTTTTTCCTGAATATATTCAGGAAAAAACGCATACGCCCTTTTTGGCCAAGGGCATCATTGTCCACGTTTTGCCGCTTTTCATGTGCTTTCAAGGCGATTCGAATCTACCTCCTGAAATCTGTTGCCTGCAATTCTGCCTTGCTTTCAAAGCCTCTTCGTTGCCTTCCCTTAATATATTTGTGGACGAGAGGTATCATTTAAAACTCTGCAGGTTTGTGAATTGCAGTGCCCCTGAGCTCCATTTTTCATCTCGCTTTTTTGGGAGCTGGCCGCAAAAGTGCAGGATTGCTTCAGGCCCTCTTCTGGTTCTGGTGGGCAGGCTGAGCTTGTGCTTAATTCTTCTTCCTGATGGGAAAATAGAGTGACCTGTGCCTGTCCCAACACCTAGAGCTAGTCTCTCATTGTTTCCCCCTCTTCCCGTTCATCCTCAGGACAAATTGCAACCTGTACGGAACAGGAGGTTAAAGGTGCTGATTCTCCAAGGAGGGAGATGGCTAGTAAATCGGCTGGAATGGCGAACCCGAGCAAAGGAGATGAGAAATGAGGTGCGTTTTAGAAACCTTTCCCGATCACACGGTGTACCATCTTCTGGGTTTCTCATGCCTGTTTTCGACGTAGGAATATGCCCTTGAACCTGGAGATTTGGGACCCATGGGATGGGTACCATGCAGTATTACTTGAAAGGGTCTGCGTTGGCTCCCCCAACCTCACCGAACCTCTCAGCCCCAAGAGTGTCCACCCTTATGTCTCAATCAGCTGTGGGTCTAGATATGGTCAATCCAGGTTGCATCACAGCTGCTGAACGAATTTTGGAAGAATTTCTCTCTCTTTCACTGTCTTTGTTTCACGGGTTTTGAAAAGTAATTTATTTTTATAATGGGGTTTAGCTGCTTTTCACGGCTGTGTTTATGCCGCTTTACACCCCCTTGACTCACTTACAGAGAGATATCAATACATAGGTTTGAAGATTCTTACTAGTCAGATATATTCTTGTGCGGTGAATAGGGGGTGTTGAGTCCAGTTCACTGAAAAAGGAATAGGTCTTGTCTCTTACATATTGGGTTTATGGAACGGTATCTGAGCTAATTTGAAACCCTTGTTTTATGCATCACCCCACCTCACCTTTCCCGTTCAGCAGCCATAGTGTGTTTCCTAAACGTGTGACTCTGTTCTGTTTTGTAATTCAGTTCAAGTGTAGCGGTTTTTACATTCCCTCTAGAAGTGATATCTTATGATAAGTGTCTTTTTCTGTGTGACTTATTTCACTTAGAATCGTCGTACCTAAATCCACTCATCGTGCTGCTCCTAGCCTTATGACGTGGATTTCATGGCTGAGTGATATTCCATTGTACATGAGGACCACAACTTCTTTATCCATTTTTCTCTTTCCTAGGATATTTAAGGTGTAATGAAGTGGGGGTTCTTGTCAACAGAGCAGCCCTAAACTTTGGGGTGCCTGTGTCTTGCTGATTTTTAGTTTTCCCCATTTATACGCCCATGAGTGGAAGTGCCCTATGCTCTCCAAGCTGTGTTTTTTAGATGTTTCAGAACACACCGTACACTTCTCCAGAGTGGCTGTTGGCAATTTACATCCCACCCATCAGCGTAGCAAGGCTCCCATTTCTCCATGGCCGTTCCTGCACTTCTGGTTTGGACACTTTTTTCCGCATGGCCCTTTTGCCCGCTGGGAAGCGAGACTTCTTTGGAGCGCTGATTTGCCTTTCCAGGTTGCTTGGTTGGCCAAAAAGGGCGTATGCGTTTTTTCCTGAATATATTCAGGAAAAAACGCATACGCCCTTTTTGGCCAAGGGCATCATTGTCCACGTTTTGCCGCTTTTCATGTGCTTTCAAGGCGATTCGAATCTACCTCCTGAAATCTGTTTCCTGCAATTCTGCCTTGCTTTCAAAGCCTCTTCGTTGCCTTCCCTTAATATATTTGTGGACGAGAGGTATCATTTAAAACTCTGCAGGTTTGTGAATTGCAGTGCCCCTGAGCTCCATTTTTCATCTCGCTTTTTTGGGAGCTGGCCGCAAAAGCGCAGGATTGCTTCAGGCCCTCTTCTGGTTCTGGGGGGCAGGCTGAGCTTGTGCTTAATTCTTCTTCCTGATGGGAAAATAGAGTGACCTGTGCCTGTCCCAACACCTAGAGCTAGTCTCTCATTGGTTCCCCCTCTTCCCGTTCATCCTCAGGACAAATTGCAACCTGTACGGAACAGGAGGTTAAAGGTGCTGATTCTCCAAGGAGGGAGATGGCTAGTAAATCGGCTGGAATGGCGAACCCGAGCCAAGGAGATGAGAAATGAGGTGCGTTTTAGAAACCTTTCCCGATCACACGGTGTACCATCTTCTGGGTTTCTCATGCCTGTTTTCGACGTAGGAAGATGCCCTTGAACCTGGAGATTTGGGACCCATGGGATGGGTACCATGCAGTATTACTTGAAAGGGTCTGCGTTGGCTCACCCAACATCACCGAACCTCTCAGCCCCAAGAGTGTCCACCCTTATGTCTCAATCAGCTGTGGGTCTAGATATGGTCAATCCAGGTTGCATCACAGCCCCTGAACGAATTTTGTAAGAATTTCTCTCTCTTTCACTGTCTTTGTTTCACGGGTTTTGAAAAGTAATTTATTTTTATAATGGGGTTTAGCTGCTTTTCACGGCTGTGTTTATGCCGCTTTACACCCCCTTGACTCACTTACAGAGAGATATCAATACATAGGTTTGAAGATTCTTACTAGTCAGATATATTCTTGTGCGGTGAATAGGGGGTGTTGAGTCCAGTTCACTGAAAAAGGAATAGGTCTTGTCTCTTACATATTGGGTTTATGGAACGGTATCTGAGCTAATTTGAAACCCTTGTTTTATGCAGCACCCCACCTCACCTTGCCCGTTCAGCAGCCATAGTGTGTTTCCTAAACGTGTGACTCTGTTCTGTTTTGTAATTCAGTTCAAGTGTAGCGGTTTTTACATTCCCTCTAGCAGTGATATCTTATGATAAGTGTCTTTTTCTGTGTGACTTATTTCACTTAGAATCGTCGTACCTAAATCCACTCATCGTGCTGCTACTAGCCTTATGACGTGGATTTCATGGCTGAGTGATATTCCATTGTACATGAGGACCACAACTTCTTTATCCATTTTTCTCTTTCCTAGGATATTTAAGGTGTAATGAAGTGGGGGTTCTTGTCAACAGAGCAGCCCTAAACTTTGGGGTGCCTGTGTCTTGCTGATTTTTAGTTTTCCCAATTTATACGCCCATGAGTGGAAGTGCCCTATGCTCTCCAAGCTGTGTTTTTTAGATGTTTCAGAACACACCGTACACTTCTCCAGAGTGGCTGTTGGCAATTTACATCCCACCCATCAGCGTAGCAAGGCTCCCATTTCTCCATGGCCGGTCCTGCACTTCTGGTTTGGACACTTTTTTCCGCATGGCCCTTTTGCCCGCTGGGAAGCGAGACTTCTTTGGAGCGCTGATTTGCCTTTCCAGGTTGCTTGGTTGGCCAAAAAGGGCGTATGCGTTTTTTCCTGAATATATTCAGGAAAAAACGCATACGCCCTTTTTGGCCAAGGGCATCATTGTCCACGTTTTGCCGCTTTTCATGTGCTTTCAAGGCGATTCGAATCTACCTCCTGAAATCTGTTTCCTGCAATTCTGCCTTGCTTTCAAAGCCTCTTCGTTGCCTTCCCTTAATATATTTGTGGACGAGAGGTATCATTTAAAACTCTGCAGGTTTGTGAATTGCAGTGCCCCTGAGCTCCATTTTTCATCTCGCTTTTTTGGGAGCTGGCCGCAAAAGCGCAGGATTGCTTCAGGCCCTCTTCTGGTTCTGGGGGCAGGCTGAGCTTGTGCTTAATTCTTCTTCCTGATGGGAAAATAGAGTGACCTGTGCCTGTCCCAACACCTAGAGCTAGTCTCTCATTGGTTCCCCCTCTTCCCGTTCATCCTCAGGACAAATTGCAACCTGTACGGAACAGGAGGTTAAAGGTGCTGATTCTCCAAGGAGGGAGATGGCTAGTAAATCGGCTGGAATGGCGAACCCGAGCCAAGGAGATGAGAAATGAGGTGCGTTTTAGAAACCTTTCCCGATCACATGGTGTACCATCTTCTGGGTTTCTCATGCCTGTTTTCGACGTAGGAAGATGCCCTTGAACCTGGAGATTTGGGACCCATGGGATGGGTACCATGCAGTATTACTTGAAAGGGTCTGCGTTGGCTCACCCAACATCACCGAACCTCTCAGCCCCAAGAGTGTCCACCCTTATGTCTCAATCAGCTGTGGGTCTAGATATGGTCAATCCAGGTTGCATCACAGCCCCTGAACGAATTTTGTAAGAATTTCTCTCTCTTTCACTGTCTTTGTTTCACGGGTTTTGAAAAGTAATTTATTTTTATAATGGGGTTTAGCTGCTTTTCACGGCTGTGTTTATGCCGCTTTACACCCCCTTGACTCACTTACAGAGAGATATCAATACATAGGTTTGAAGATTCTTACTAGTCAGATATATTCTTGTGCGGTGAATAGGGGGTGTTGAGTCCAGTTCACTGAAAAAGGAATAGGTCTTGTCTCTTACATATTGGGTTTATGGAACGGTATCTGAGCTAATTTGAAACCCTTGTTTTATGCATCACCCCACCTCACCTTTCCCGTTCAGCAGCCATAGTGTGTTTCCTAAACGTGTGACTCTGTTCTGTTTTGTAATTCAGTTCAAGTGTAGCGGTTTTTACATTCCCTCTAGCAGTGATATCTTATGATAAGTGTCTTTTTCTGTGTGACTTATTTCACTTAGAATCGTCGTACCTAAATCCACTCATCGTGCTGCTACTAGCCTTATGACGTGGATTTCACGGCTGAGTGATATTCCATTGTACATGAGGACCACAACTTCTTTATCCATTTTTCTCTTTCCTAGGATATTTAAGGTGTAATGAAGTGGGGGTTCTTGTCAACAGAGCAGCCCTAAACTTTGGGGTGCCTGTGTCTTGCTGATTTTTAGTTTTCCCAATTTATACGCCCATGAGTGGAAGTGCCCTATGCTCTCCAAGCTGTGTTTTTTAGATGTTTCAGAACACACCGTACACTTCTCCAGAGTGGCTGTTGGCAATTTACATCCCACCCATCAGCGTAGCAAGGCTCCCATTTCTCCATGGCCGGTCCTGCATTTCTGGTTTGGACACTTTTTTCCGCATGGCCCTTTTGCCCGCTGGGAAGCGAGACTTCTTTGGAGCGCTGATTTGCCTTTCCAGGTTGCTTGGTTGGCCAAAAAGGGCGTATGCGTTTTTTCTTGAATATATTCAGGAAAAAACGCATACGCCCTTTTTGGCCAAGGGCATCATTGTCCACGTTTTGCCGCTTTTCATGTGCTTTCAAGGCGATTCGAATCTACCTCCTGAAATCTGTTGCCTGCAATTCTGCCTTGCTTTCAAAGCCTCTTCGTTGCCTTCCCTTAATATATTTGTGGACGAGAGTTATCATTTAAAACTCTGCAGGTTTGTGAATTGCAGTGCCCCTGAGCTCCATTTTTCAACTCGCTTTATTGGGAGCTGGCCGCAAAAGCGCAGGATTGCTTCAGGCCCTCTTCTGGTTCTGGGAGGCAGGCTGAGCTTGTGCTTAATTCTTCTTCCTGATGGGAAAATAGAGTGACCTGTGCCTGTCCCAACAACTAGAGCTAGTCTCTCATTGGTTCCCCCTCTTCCCGTTCATCCTCAGGACAAATTGCAACCTGTACGGAACAGGAGGTTAAAGGTGCTGATTCTCCAAGGAGGGAGATGGCTAGTAAATCGGCTGGAATGGCGAACCCGAGCAAAGGAGATGAGAAATGAGGTGCGTTTTAGAAACCTTTCCCGATCACACGGTGTACCATCTTCTGGGTTTCTCATGCCTGTTTTCGATGTAGGAAGATGCCCTTGAACCTGGAGATTTGGGACCCATGGGATGGGTACCATGCAGTATTACTTGAAAGGGTCTGCGTTGGCTAACCCAACCACACCGAACCTCTCAGCCCCAAGAGTGTCCACCCTTATGTCTCAATCAGCTGTGGGTCTAGATATGGTCAATCTAGGTTGCATCACAGCCCCTGAAAGAATTTTGTAAGAATTTCTCTCTCTTTCACTGTCTTTGTTTCACGGGTTTTGAAAAGTAATTTATTTTTATAATGGGGTTTAGCTGCTTTTCACGGCTGTGTTTATGCCGCTTTACACCCCCTTGACTCACTTACAGAGAGATATCAATACATAGGTTTGAAGATTCTTACTAGTCAGATATATTCTTGTGCGGTGAATAGGGGGTGTTGAGTTCAGTTCACTGAAAAAGGAATAGGTCTTGTCTCTTACATATTGGGTTTATGGAACGGTATCTGAGCTAATTTGAAACCCTTGTTTTATGCATCACCCCACCTCACCTTTCCCGTTCAGCAGCCATAGTGTGTTTCCTAAACGTGTGACTCTGTTCTGTTTTGTAATTCAGTTCAAGTGTAGCGGTTTTTACATTCCCTCTAGAAGTGATATCTTATGATAAGTGTCTTTTTCTGTGTGACTTATTTCACTTAGAATCGTCGTACCTAAATCCACACATCGTGCTGCTACTAGACTTATGACGTTGATTTCATGGCTGAGTGATATTCCATTGTACATGAGGACCACAACTTCTTTATCCATTTTTCTCTTTCCTAGGATATTTAAGGTGTAATGAAGTGGGGGTTCTTGTCAACAGAGCAGCCCTAAACTTTGGGGTGCCTGTGTCTTGCTGATTTTTAGTTTTCCCAATTTATACGCCCATGAGTGGAAGTGCCCTATGCTCTCCAAGCTGTGTTTTTTAGATGTTTCAGAACACACCGTACACTTCTCCAGAGTGGCTGTTGGCAATTTACATCCCACCCATCAGCGTAGCAAGGCTCCCATTTCTCCATGGCCGGTCCTGCATTTCTGGTTTGGACACTTTTTTCCGCATGGCCCTTTTGCCCGCTGGGAAGCGAGAGTTCTTTGGAGCGCTGATTTGCCTTTCCAGGTTGCTTGGTTGGCCAAAAAGGGCGTATGCGTTTTTTCCTGAATATATTCAGGAAAAAACGCATACGCCCTTTTTGGCCAAGGGCATCATTGTCCACGTTTTGCCGCTTTTCATGTGCTTTCAAGGCGATTCGAATCTACCTCCTGAAATCTGTTTCCTGCAATTCTGCCTTGCTTTCAAAGCCTCTTCGTTGCCTTCCCTTAATATATTTGTGGACGAGAGTTATCATTTAAAACTCTGCAGGTTTGTGAATTGCAGTGCCCCTGAGCTCCATTTTTCAACTCGCTTTATTGGGAGCTGGCCGCAAAAGCGCAGGATTGCTTCAGGCCCTCTTCTGGTTCTGGGGGGCAGGCTGAGCTTGTGCTTAATTCTTCTTCCTGATGGGAAAATAGAGTGACCTGTGCCTGTCCCAACACCTAGAGCTAGTCGCTCATTGGTTCCCCCTCTTCCCGTTCATCCTCAGGACAAATTGCAACCTGTACGGAACAGGAGGTTAAAGGTGCTGATTCTCCAAGGAGGGAGATGGCTAGTAAATCGGCTGGAATGGCGAACTCGAGCAAAGGAGATGAGAAATGAGGTGCGTTTTAGAAACCTTTCCCGATCACACGGTATACCATCTTCTGGGTTTCTCATGCCTGTTTTCGATGTAGGAAGATGCCCTTGAACCTGGAGATTTGGGACCCATGGGATGGGTACCATGCAGTATTACTTGAAAGGGTCTGCGTTGGCTCCCCCAACCTCACCGAACCTCTCAGCCCCAAGAGTGTCCACCCTTATGTCTCAATCAGCTGTGGGTCTAGATATGGTCAATCCAGGTTGCATCACAGCCCCTGAACGAATTTTGTAAGAATTTCTCTCTCTTTCACTGTCTTTGTTTCACGGGTTTTGAAAAGTAATTTATTTTTATAATGGGGTTTAGCTGCTTTTCACGGCTGTGTTTATGCCGCTTTACACCCCCTTGACTCACTTACAGAGAGATATCAATACATAGGTTTGAAGATTCTTACTAGTCAGATATATTCTTGTGCGGTGAATAGGGGGTGTTGAGTCCAGTTCACTGAAAAAGGAATAGGTCTTGTCTCTTACATATTGGGTTTATGGAACGGTATCTGAGCTAATTTGAAACCCTTGTTTTATGCATCACCCCACCTCACCTTTCCCGTTCAGCAGCCATAGTGTGTTTCCTAAACGTGTGACTCTGTTCTGTTTTGTAATTCAGTTCAAGTGTAGCGGTTTTTACATTCCCTCTAGAAGTGATATCTTATGATAAGTGTCTTTTTCTGTGTGACTTATTTCACTTAGAATCGTCGTACCTAAATCCACTCATCGTGCTGCTACTAGACTTATGACGTTGATTTCATGGCTGAGTGATATTCCATTGTACATGAGGACCACAACTTCTTTATCCATTTTTCTCTTTCCTAGGATATTTAAGGTGTAATGAAGTGGGGGTTCTTGTCAACAGAGCAGCCCTAAACTTTGGGGTGCCTGTGTCTTGCTGATTTTTAGTTTTCCCAATTTATACGCCCATGAGTGGAAGTGCCCTATGCTCTCCAAGCTGTGTTTTTTAGATGTTTCAGAACACACCGTACACTTCTCCAGAGTGGCTATTGTCAATTTACATCCCACCCATCAGCGTAGCAAGGCTCCCATTTCTCCATGGCCGGTCCTGCATTTCTGGTTTGGACACTTTTTTCCGCATGGCCCTTTTGCCCGCTGGGAAGCGAGACTTCTTTGGAGCGATGATTGGCCTTTCCAGGTTGCTTGGTTGGCCAAAAAGGGCGTATGCGTTTTTTCCTGAATATATTCAGGAAAAAACGCATACGCCCTTTTTGGCCAAGGGCATCATTGTCCACGTTTTGCCGCTTTTCATGTGCTTTCAAGGCGATTCGAATCTACCTCCTGAAATCTGTTGCCTGCAATTCTGCCTTGCTTTCAAAGCCTCTTCGTTGCCTTCCCTTAATATATTTGTGGACGAGAGGTATCATTTAAAACTCTGCAGGTTTGTGAATTGCAGTGCCCCTGAGCTCCATTTTTCATCTCGCTTTTTTGGGAGCTGGCCGCAAAAGTGCAGGATTGCTTCAGGCCCTCTTCTGGTTCTGGTGGGCAGGCTGAGCTTGTGCTTAATTCTTCTTCCTGATGGGAAAATAGAGTGACCTGTGCCTGTCCCAACACCTAGAGCTAGTCTCTCATTGTTTCCCCCTCTTCCCGTTCATCCTCAGGACAAATTGCAACCTGTACGGAACAGGAGGTTAAAGGTGCTGATTCTCCAAGGAGGGAGATGGCTAGTAAATCGGCTGGAATGGCGAACTCGAGCAAAGGAGATGAGAAATGAGGTGCGTTTTAGAAACCTTTCCCGATCACACGGTATACCATCTTCTGGGTTTCTCATGCCTGTTTTCGACGTAGGAAGATGCCCTTGAACCTGGAGATTTGGGACCCATGGGATGGGTACCATGCAGTATTACTTGAAAGGGTCTGCGTTGGCTCACCCAACATCACCGAACCTCTCAGCCCCAAGAGTGTCCACCCTTATGTCTCAATCAGCTGTGGGTCTAGATATGGTCAATCCAGGTTGCATCACAGCCCCTGAACGAATTTTGTAAGAATTTCTCTCTCTTTCACTGTCTTTGTTTCACGGGTTTTGAAAAGTAATTTATTTTTAGAATGGGGTTTAGCTGCTTTTCACGGCTGTGTTTATGCCGCTTTACACCCCCTTGACTCACTTACAGAGAGATATCAATACATAGGTTTGAAGATTCTTACTAGTCAGATATATTCTTGTGCGGTGAATAGGGGGTGTTGAGTCCAGTTCACTGAAAAAGGAATAGGTCTTGTCTCTTACATATTGGGTTTATGGAACGGTATCTGAGCTAATTTGAAACCCTTGTTTTATGCATCACCCCACCTCACCTTGCCCGTTCAGCAGCCATAGTGTGTTTCCTAAACGTGTGACTCTGTTCTGTTTTGTAATTCAGTTCAAGTGTAGCGGTTTTTACATTCCCTCTAGCAGTGATATCTTATGATAAGTGTCTTTTTCTGTGTGACTTATTTCACTTAGAATCGTCGTACCTAAATCCACTCATCGTGCTGCTACTAGCCTTATGACGTGGATTTCATGGCTGAGTGATATTCCATTGTACATGAGGACCACAACTTCTTTATCCATTTTTCTCTTTCCTAGGATATTTAAGGTGTAATGAAGTGGGGGTTCTTGTCAACAGAGCAGCCCTAAACTTTGGGGTGCCTGTGTCTTGCTGATTTTTAGTTTTCCCAATTTATACGCCCATGAGTGGAAGTGCCCTATGCTCTCCAAGCTGTGTTTTTTAGATGTTTCAGAACACACCGTACACTTCTCCAGAGTGGCTGTTGGCAATTTACATCCCACCCATCAGCGTAGCAAGGCTCCCATTTCTCCATGGCCGGTCCTGCACTTCTGGTTTGGACACTTTTTTCCGCATGGCCCTTTTGCCCGCTGGGAAGCGAGACTTCTTTGGAGCGCTGATTTGCCTTTCCAGGTTGCTTGGTTGGCCAAAAAGGGCGTATGCGTTTTTTCCTGAATATATTCAGGAAAAAACGCATACGCCCTTTTTGGCCAAGGGCATCATTGTCCACGTTTTGCCGCTTTTCATGTGCTTTCAAGGCGATTCGAATCTACCTCCTGAAATCTGTTTCCTGCAATTCTGCCTTGCTTTCAAAGCCTCTTCGTTGCCTTCCCTTAATATATTTGTGGACGAGAGGTATCATTTAAAACTCTGCAGGTTTGTGAATTGCAGTGCCCCTGAGCTCCATTTTTCATCTCGCTTTTTTGGGAGCTGGCCGCAAAAGCGCAGGATTGCTTCAGGCCCTCTTCTGGTTCTGGGGGGCAGGCTGAGCTTGTGCTTAATTCTTCTTCCTGATGGGAAAATAGAGTGACCTGTGCCTGTCCCAACACCTAGAGCTAGTCTCTCATTGGTTCCCCCTCTTCCCGTTCATCCTCAGGACAAATTGCAACCTGTACGGAACAGGAGGTTAAAGGTGCTGATTCTCCAAGGAGGGAGATGGCTAGTAAATCGGCTGGAATGGCGAACCCGAGCCAAGGAGATGAGAAATGAGGTGCGTTTTAGAAACCTTTCCCGATCACACGGTGTACCATCTTCTGGGTTTCTCATGCCTGTTTTCGACGTAGGAAGATGCCCTTGAACCTGGAGATTTGGGACCCATGGGATGGGTACCATGCAGTATTACTTGAAAGGGTCTGCGTTGGCTCACCCAACATCACCGAACCTCTCAGCCCCAAGAGTGTCCACCCTTATGTCTCAATCAGCTGTGGGTCTAGATATGGTCAATCCAGGTTGCATCACAGCCCCTGAACGAATTTTGTAAGAATTTCTCTCTCTTTCACTGTCTTTGTTTCACGGGTTTTGAAAAGTAATTTATTTTTATAATGGGGTTTAGCTGCTTTTCACGGCTGTGTTTATGCCGCTTTACACCCCCTTGACTCACTTACAGAGAGATATCAATACATAGGTTTGAAGATTCTTACTAGTCAGATATATTCTTGTGCGGTGAATAGGGGGTGTTGAGTCCAGTTCACTGAAAAAGGAATAGGTCTTGTCTCTTACATATTGGGTTTATGGAACGGTATCTGAGCTAATTTGAAACCCTTGTTTTATGCATCACCCCACCTCACCTTTCCCGTTCAGCAGCCATAGTGTGTTTCCTAAACGTGTGACTCTGTTCTGTTTTGTAATTCAGTTCAAGTGTAGCGGTTTTTACATTCCCTCTAGCAGTGATATCTTATGATAAGTGTCTTTTTCTGTGTGACTTATTTCACTTAGAATCGTCGTACCTAAATCCACTCATCGTGCTGCTACTAGCCTTATGACGTGGATTTCATGGCTGAGTGATATTCCATTGTACATGAGGACCACAACTTCTTTATCCATTTTTCTCTTTCCTAGGATATTTAAGGTGTAATGAAGTGGGGGTTCTTGTCAACAGAGCAGCCCTAAACTTTGGGGTGCCTGTGTCTTGCTGATTTTTAGTTTTCCCAATTTATACGCCCATGAGTGGAAGTGCCCTATGCTCTCCAAGCTGTGTTTTTTAGATGTTTCAGAACACACCGTACACTTCTCCAGAGTGGCTGTTGGCAATTTACATCCCACCCATCAGCGTAGCAAGGCTCCCATTTCTCCATGGCCGGTCCTGCATTTCTGGTTTGGACACTTTTTTCCGCATGGCCCTTTTGCCCGCTGGGAAGCGAGACTTCTTTGGAGCGCTGATTTGCCTTTCCAGGTTGCTTGGTTGGCCAAAAAGGGCGTATGCGTTTTTTCTTGAATATATTCAGGAAAAAACGCATACGCCCTTTTTGGCCAAGGGCATCATTGTCCACGTTTTGCCGCTTTTCATGTGCTTTCAAGGCGATTCGAATCTACCTCCTGAAATCTGTTGCCTGCAATTCTGCCTTGCTTTCAAAGCCTCTTCGTTGCCTTCCCTTAATATATTTGTGGACGAGAGTTATCATTTAAAACTCTGCAGGTTTGTGAATTGCAGTGCCCCTGAGCTCCATTTTTCAACTCGCTTTATTGGGAGCTGGCCGCAAAAGCGCAGGATTGCTTCAGGCCCTCTTCTGGTTCTGGGAGGCAGGCTGAGCTTGTGCTTAATTCTTCTTCCTGATGGGAAAATAGAGTGACCTGTGCCTGTCCCAACACCTAGAGCTAGTCTCTCATTGGTTCCCCCTCTTCCCGTTCATCCTCAGGACAAATTGCAACCTGTACGGAACAGGAGGTTAAAGGTGCTGATTCTCCAAGGAGGGAGATGGCTAGTAAATCGGCTGGAATGGCGAACCCGAGCAAAGGAGATGAGAAATGAGGTGCGTTTTAGAAACCTTTCCCGATCACACGGTGTACCATCTTCTGGGTTTCTCATGCCTGTTTTCGATGTAGGAAGATGCCCTTGAACCTGGAGATTTGGGACCCATGGGATGGGTACCATGCAGTATTACTTGAAAGGGTCTGCGTTGGCTCACCCAACCACACCGAACCTCTCAGCCCCAAGAGTGTCCACCCTTATGTCTCAATCAGCTGTGGGTCTAGATATGGTCAATCTAGGTTGCATCACAGCCCCTGAAAGAATTTTGTAAGAATTTCTCTCTCTTTCACTGTCTTTGTTTCACGGGTTTTGAAAAGTAATTTATTTTTATAATGGGGTTTAGCTGCTTTTCACGGCTGTGTTTATGCCGCTTTACACCCCCTTGACTCACTTACAGAGAGATATCAATACATAGGTTTGAAGATTCTTACTAGTCAGATATATTCTTGTGCGGTGAATAGGGGGTGTTGAGTCCAGTTCACTGAAAAAGGAATAGGTCTTGTCTCTTACATATTGGGTTTATGGAACGGTATCTGAGCTAATTTGAAACCCTTGTTTTATGCATCACCCCACCTCACCTTTCCCGTTCAGCAGCCATAGTGTGTTTCCTAAACGTGTGACTCTGTTCTGTTTTGTAATTCAGTTCAAGTGTAGCGGTTTTTACATTCCCTCTAGAAGTGATATCTTATGATAAGTGTCTTTTTCTGTGTGACTTATTTCACTTAGAATCGTCGTACCTAAATCCACTCATCGTGCTGCTACTAGACTTATGACGTTGATTTCATGGCTGAGTGATATTCCATTGTACATGAGGACCACAACTTCTTTATCCATTTTTCTCTTTCCTAGGATATTTAAGGTGTAATGAAGTGGGGGTTCTTGTCAACAGAGCAGCCCTAAACTTTGGGGTGCCTGTGTCTTGCTGATTTTTATTTTTCCCAATTTATACGCCCATGAGTGGAAGTGCCCTATGCTCTCCAAGCTGTGTTTTTTAGATGTTTCAGAACACACCGTACACTTCTCCAGAGTGGCTGTTGGCAATTTACATCCCACCCATCAGCGTAGCAAGGCTCCCATTTCTCCATGGCCGGTCCTGCATTTCTGGTTTGGACACTTTTTTCCGCATGGCCCTTTTGCCCGCTGGGAAGCGAGACTTCTTTGGAGCGCTGATTTGCCTTTCCAGGTTGCTTGGTTGGCCAAAAAGGGCGTATGCGTTTTTTCCTGAATATATTCAGGAAAAAACGCATACGCCCTTTTTGGCCAAGGGCATCATTGTCCACGTTTTGCCGCTTTTCATGTGCTTTCAAGGCGATTCGAATCTACCTCCTGAAATCTGTTTCCTGCAATTCTGCCTTGCTTTCAAAGCCTCTTCGTTGCCTTCCCTTAATATATTTGTGGACGAGAGGTATCATTTAAAACTCTGCAGGTTTGTGAATTGCAGTGCCCCTGAGCTCCATTTTTCATCTCGCTTTTTTGGGAGCTGGCCGCAAAAGTGCAGGATTGCTTCAGGCCCTCTTCTGGTTCTGGTGGGCAGGCTGAGCTTGTGCTTAATTCTTCTTCCTGATGGGAAAATAGAGTGACCTGTGCCTGTCCCAACACCTAGAGCTAGTCTCTCATTGGTTCCCCCTCTTCCCGTTCATCCTCAGGACAAATTGCAACCTGTACGGAACAGGAGGTTAAAGGTGCTGATTCTCCAAAGAGGGAGATGGCTAGTAAATCGGCTGGAATGGCGAACCCGAGCCAAGGAGATGAGAAATGAGGTGCGTTTTAGAAACCTTTCCCGATCACACGGTGTACCATCTTCTGGGTTTCTCATGCCTGTTTTCGACGTAGGAAGATGCCCTTGAACCTGGAGATTGGACCCATGGGATGGGTACCATGCAGTATTACTTGAAAGGGTCTGCGTTGGCTCACCCAACCTCACCGAACCTCTCAGCCCCAAGAGTGTCCACCCTTATGTCTCAATCAGCTGTGGGTCTAGATATGGTCAATCCAGGTTGCATCACAGCCCCTGAACGAATTTTGTAAGAATTTCTCTCTCTTTCACTGTCTTTGTTTCACGGGTTTTGAAAAGTAATTTATTTTTATAATGGGGTTTAGCTGCTTTTCACGGCTGTGTTTATGCCGCTTTACACCCCCTTGACTCACTTACAGAGAGATATCAATACATAGGTTTGAAGATTCTTACTAGTCAGATATATTCTTGTGCGGTGAATAGGGGGTGTTGAGTCCAGTTCACTGAAAAAGGAATAGGTCTTGTCTCTTACATATTGGGTTTATGGAACGGTATCTGAGCTAATTTGAAACCCTTGTTTTATGCATCACCCCACCTCACCTTTCCCGTTCAGCAGCCATAGTGTGTTTCCTAAACGTGTGACTCTGTTCTGTTTTGTAATTCAGTTCAAGTGTAGCGGTTTTTACATCCCTCTCTAAGTGATATCTTATGATAAGTGTCTTTTTCTGTGTGACTTATTTCACTTAGAATCGTCGTACCTAAATCCACTCATCGTGCTGCTACTAGCCTTATGACGTGGATTTCATGGCTGAGTGATATTCCATTGTACATGAGGACCACAACTTCTTTATCCATTTTTCTCTTTCCTAGGATATTTAAGGTGTAATGAAGTGGGGGTTCTTGTCAACAGAGCAGCCCTAAACTTTGGGGTGACTGTGTCTTGCTGATTTTTAGTTTTCCCAATTTATACGCCCATGAGTGGAAGTGCCCTATGCTCTCCAAGCTGTGTTTTTTAGATGTTTCAGAACACACCGTACACTTCTCCAGAGTGGCTGTTGGCAAGTTACATCCCACCCATCAGCGTAGCAAGGCTCCCATTTCTCCATGGCCGGTCCTGCATTTCTGGTTTGGACACTTTTTTCCGCATGGCCCTTTTGCCCGCTGGGAAGCGAGACTTCTTTGGAGCGCTGATTTGCCTTTCCAGGTTGCTTGGTTGGCCAAAAAGGGCGTATGCGTTTTTTCTTGAATATATTCAGGAAAAAACGCATACGCCCTTTTTGGCCAAGGGCATCATTGTCCACGTTTTGCCGCTTTTCATGTGCTTTCAAGGCGATTCGAATCTACCTCCTGAAATCTGTTGCCTGCAATTCTGCCTTGCTTTCAAAGCCTCTTCGTTGCCTTCCCTTAATATATTTGTGGACGAGAGGTATCATTTAAAACTCTGCAGGTTTGTGAATTGCAGTGCCCCTGAGCTGCATTTTTCAACTCGCTTTATTGGGAGCTGGCCGCAAAAGCGCAGGATTGCTTCAGGCCCTCTTCTGGTTCTGGGAGGCAGGCTGAGCTTGTGCTTAATTCTTCTTCCTGATGGGAAAATAGAGTGACCTGTGCCTGTCCCAACACCTAGAGCTAGTCTCTCATTGGTTCCCCCTCTTCCCGTTCATCCTCAGGACAAATTGCAACCTGTACGGAACAGGAGGTTAAAGGTGCTGATTCTCCAAGGAGGGAGATGGCTAGTAAATCGGCTGGAATGGCGAACCCGAGCCAAGGAGATGAGAAATGAGGTGCGTTTTAGAAACCTTTCCCGATCACACGGTGTACCATCTTCTGGGTTTCTCATGCCTGTTTTCGATGTAGGAAGATGCCCTTGAACCTGGAGATTTGGGACCCATGGGATGGGTACCATGCAGTATTACTTGAAAGGGTCTGCGTTGGCTCACCCAACCACACCGAACCTCTCAGCCCCAAGAGTGTCCACCCTTATGTCTCAATCAGCTGTGGGTCTAGATATGGTCAATCTAGGTTGCATCACAGCCCCTGAAAGAATTTTGTAAGAATTTCTCTCTCTTTCACTGTCTTTGTTTCACGGGTTTTGAAAAGTAATTTATTTTTATAATGGGGTTTAGCTGCTTTTCACGGCTGTGTTTATGCCGCTTTACACCCCCTTGACTCACTTACAGAGAGATATCAATACATAGGTTTGAAGATTCTTACTAGTCAGATATATTCTTGTGCGGTGAATAGGGGGTGTTGAGTCCAGTTCACTGAAAAAGGAATAGGTCTTGTCTCTTACATATTGGGTTTATGGAACGGTATCTGAGCTAATTTGAAACCCTTGTTTTATGCATCACCCCACCTCACCTTTCCCGTTCAGCAGCCATAGTGTGTTTCCTAAACGTGTGACTCTGTTCTGTTTTGTAATTCAGTTCAAGTGTAGCGGTTTTTACATTCCCTCTAGAAGTGATATCTTATGATAAGTGTCTTTTTCTGTGTGACTTATTTCACTTAGAATCGTCGTACCTAAATCCACTCATCGTGCTGCTACTAGACTTATGACGTTGATTTCATGGCTGATTGATATTCCATTGTACATGAGGACCACAACTTCTTTATCCATTTTTCTCTTTCCTAGGATATTTAAGGTGTAATGAAGTGGGGGTTCTTGTCAACAGAGAAGCCCTAAACTTTGGGGTGCCTGTGTCTTGCTGATTTTTAGTTTTCCCAATTTATACGCCCATGAGTGGAAGTGCCCTATGCTCTCCAAGCTGTGTTTTTTAGATGTTTCAGAACACACGGTACACTTCTCCAGAGTGGCTGTTGGCAATTTACATCCCACCCATCAGCGTAGCAAGGCTCCCATTTCTCCATGGCCGGTCCTGCATTTCTGGTTTGGACACTTTTTTCCGCATGGCCCTTTTGCCCGCTGGGAAGCTAGACTTCTTTGGAGCGCTGATTGGCATTTCCAGGTTGCTTGGTTGGCCAAAAAGGGCGTATGCGTTTTTTCCTGAATATATTCAGGAAAAAACGCATACGCCCTTTTTGGCCAAGGGCATCATTGTCCACGTTTTGCCGCTTTTCATGTGCTTTCAAGGCGATTCGAATCTACCTCCTGAAATCTGTTGCCTGCAATTCTGCCTTGCTTTCAAAGCCTCTTCGTTGCCTTCCCTTAATATATTTGTGGATGAGAGGTATCATTTAAAACTCTGCAGGTTTGTGAATTGCAGTGCCCCTGAGCTCCATTTTTCAACTCGCTTTTTTGGGAGCTGGCCGCAAAAGCGCAGGATTGCTTCAGGCCCTCTTCTGGTTCTGGGGGGCAGGCTGAGCTTGTGCTTAATTCTTCTTCCTGATGGGAAAATAGAGTGACCTGTGCCTGTCCCAACACCTAGAGCTAGTCTCTCATTGGTTCCCCCTCTTCCCGTTCATCCTCAGGACAAATTGAAAACTGTACGGAACAGGAGGTTAAAGATGCTGATTCTCCAAGGAGGGAGATGGCTAGTAAATCGGCTGGAATGGCGAACCCGAGCAAAGGAGATGAGAAATGAGGTGCGTTTTAGAAACCTTTCCCGATCACACGGTGTACCATCTTCTGGGTTTCTCATGCCTGTTTTCGACGTAGGAAGATGCCCTTGAACCTGGAGATTTGGGACCCATGGGATGGGTACCATGCAGTATTACTTGAAAGGGTCTGCGTTGGCTCCCCCAACCTCACCGAACCTCTCAGCCCCAAGAGTGTCCACCCTTATGTCTCAATCAGCTGTGGGTCTAGATATGGTCAATCCAGGTTGCATCACAGCCCCTGAACGAATTTTGTAAGAATTTCTCTCTCTTTCACTGTCTTTGTTTCACGGGTTTTGAAAAGTAATTTATTTTTATAATGGGGTTTAGCTGCTTTTCACGGCTGTGTTTATGCCGCTTTACACCCCCTTGACTCACTTACAGAGAGATATCAATACATAGGTTTGAAGATTCTTACTAGTCAGATATATTCTTGTGCGGTGAATAGGGGGTGTTGAGTCCAGTTCACTGAAAAAGGAATAGGTCTTGTCTCTTACATATTGGGTTTATGGAACGGTATCTGAGCTAATTTGAAACCCTTGTTTTATGCATCACCCCACCTCACCTTTCCCGTTCAGCAGCCATAGTGTGTTTCCTAAACGTGTGACTCTGTTCTGTTTTGTAATTCAGTTCAAGTGTAGCGGTTTTTACATTCCCTCTACAAGTGATATCTTATGATAAGTGTCTTTTTCTGTGTGACTTATTTCACTTAGAATCGTCGTACCTAAATCCACTCATCGTGCTGCTACTAGCCTTATGACGTGGATTTCATGGCTGAGTGATATTCCATTGTACATGAGGACCACAACTTCTTTATCCATTTTTCTCTTTCCTAGGATATTTAAGGTGTAATGAAGTGGGGGTTCTTGTCAACAGAGCAGCCCTAAACTTTGGGGTGCCTGTGTCTTGCTGATTTTTAGTTTTCCCAATTTATACGCCCATGAGTGGAAGTGCCCTATGCTCTCCAAGCTGTGTTTTTTAGATGTTTCAGAACACACCGTACACTTCTCCAGAGTGGCTGTTGGCAATTTACATCCCACCCATCAGCGTAGCAAGGCTCCCATTTCTCCATGGCCGGTCCTGCACTTCTGGTTTGGACACTTTTTTCCGCATGGCCCTTTTGCCCGCTGGGAAGCGAGACTTCTTTGGAGCGCTGATTGGCCTTTCCAGGTTGCTTGGTTGGCCAAAAAGGGCGTATGCGTTTTTTCCTGAATATATTCAGGAAAAAACGCATACGCCCTTTTTGGCCAAGGGCATCATTGTCCACGTTTTGCCGCTTTTCATGTGCTTTCAAGGCGATTCGAATCTACCTCCTGAAATCTGTTGCCTGCAATTCTGCCTTGCTTTCAAAGCCTCTTCGTTGCCTTCCCTTAATATATTTGTGGATGAGAGGTATCATTTAAAACTCTGCAGGTTTGTGAATTGCAGTGCCCCTGAGCTCCATTTTTCAACTCGCTTTTTTGGGAGCTGGCCGCAAAAGCGCAGGATTGCTTCAGGCCCTCTTCTGGTTCTGGGGGGCAGGCTGAGCTTGTGCTTAATTCTTCTTCCTGATGGGAAAATTGAGTGACCTGTGCCTGTCCCAACACCTAGAGCTAGTCTCTCATTGGTTCCCCCTCTTCCCGTTCATCCTCAGGACAAATTGCAACCTGTACGGAACAGGAGGTTAAAGATGCTGATTCTCCAAGGAGGGAGATGGCTAGTAAATCGGCTGGAATGGCGAACCCGAGCAAAGGAGATGAGAAATGAGGTGCGTTTTAGAAACCTTTCCCGATCACACGGTATACCATCTTCTGGGTTTCTCATGCCTGTTTTCGACGTAGGAAGATGCCCTTGAACCTGGAGATTTGGGACCCATGGGATGGGTACCATGCAGTATTACTTGAAAGGGTCTGCGTTGGCTCCCCCAACCTCACCGAACCTCTCAGCCCCAAGAGTGTCCACCCTTATGTCTCAATCAGCTGTGGGTCTAGATATGGTCAATCCAGGTTGCATCACAGCCCCTGAACGAATTTTGTAAGAATTTCTCTCTCTTTCACTGTCTTTGTTTCCCGGGTTTTGAAAAGTAATTTATTTTTATAATGGGGTTTAGCTGCTTTTCACGGCTGTGTTTATGCCGCTTTACACCCCCTTGACTCACTTACAGAGAGATATCAATACATAGGTTTGAAGATTCTTACTAGTCAGATATATTCTTGTGCGGTGAATAGGGGGTGTTGAGTCCAGTTCACTGAAAAAGGAATAGGTCTTGTCTCTTACATATTGGGTTTATGGAACGGTATCTGAGCTAATTTGAAACCCTTGTTTTATGCATCACCCCACCTCACCTTTCCCGTTCAGCAGCCATAGTGTGTTTCCTAAACGTGTGACTCTGTTCTGTTTTGTAATTCAGTTCAAGTGTAGCGGTTTTTACATTCCCTCTACAAGTGATATCTTATGATAAGTGTCTTTTTCTGTGTGACTTATTTCACTTAGAATCGTCGTACCTAAATCCACTCATCGTGCTGCTACTAGCCTTATGACGTGGATTTCATGGCTGAGTGATATTCCATTGTACATGAGGACCACAACTTCTTTATCCATTTTTCTCTTTCCTAGGATATTTAAGGTGTAATGAAGTGGGGGTTCTTGTCAACAGAGCAGCCCTAAACTTTGGGGTGCCTGTGTCTTGCTGATTTTTAGTTTTCCCAATTTATACGCCCATGAGTGGAAGTGCCCTATGCTCTCCAAGCTGTGTTTTTTAGATGTTTCAGAACACACCGTACACTTCTCCAGAGTGGCTGTTGGCAATTTACATCCCACCCATCAGCGTAGCAAGGCTCCCATTTCTCCATGGCCGGTCCTGCATTTCTGGTTTGGACACTTTTTTCCGCATGGCCCTTTTGCCCGCTGGGAAGCGAGACTTCTTTGGAGTGCTGATTTGCCTTTCCAGGTTGCTTGGTTGGCCAAAAAGGGCGTATGCGTTTTTTCCTGAATATATTCAGGAAAAAACGCATACGCCCTTTTTGGCCAAGGGCATCATTGTCCACGTTTTGCCGCTTTTCATGTGCTTTCAAGGCGATTCGAATCTACCTCCTGAAATCTGTTGCCTGCAATTCTGCCTTGCTTTCAAAGCCTCTTCGTTGCCTTCCCTTAATATATTTGTGGATGAGAGGTATCATTTAAAACTCTGCAGGTTTGTGAATTGCAGTGCCCCTGAGCTCCATTTTTCAACTCGCTTTTTTGGGAGCTGGCCGCAAAAGCGCAGGATTGCTTCAGGCCCTCTTCTGGTTCTGGGGGGCAGGCTGAGCTTGTGCTTAATTCTTCTTCCTGATGGGAAAATAGAGTGACCTGTGCCTGTCCCAACACCTAGAGCTAGTCTCTCATTGGTTCCCCCTCTTCCCGTTCATCCTCAGGACAAATTGCAACCTGTACGGAACAGGAGGTTAAAGGTGCTGATTCTCCAAGGAGGGAGATGGCTAGTAAATCGGCTGGAATGGCGAACCCGAGCCAAGGAGATGAGAAATGAGGTGCGTTTTAGAAACCTTTCCCGATCACACGGTGTACCATCTTCTGGGTTTCTCATGCCTGTTTTCGATGTAGGAAGATGCCCTTGAACCTGGAGATTTGGGACCCATGGGATGGGTACCATGCAGTATTACTTGAAAGGGTCTGCGTTGGCTCACCCAACCACACCGAACCTCTCAGCCCCAAGAGTGTCCACCCTTATGTCTCAATCAGCTGTGGGTCTAGATATGGTCAATCTAGGTTGCATCACAGCCCCTGAAAGAATTTTGTAAGAATTTCTCTCTCTTTCACTGTCTTTGTTTCACGGGTTTTGAAAAGTAATTTATTTTTATAATGGGGTTTAGCTGCTTTTCACGGCTGTGTTTATGCCGCTTTACACCCCCTTGACTCACTTACAGAGAGATATCAATACATAGGTTTGAAGATTCTTACTAGTCAGATATATTCTTGTGCGGTGAATAGGGGGTGTTGAGTCCAGTTCACTGAAAAAGGAATAGGTCTTGTCTCTTACATATTGGGTTTATGGAACGGTATCTGAGCTAATTTGAAACCCTTGTTTTATGCATCACCCCACCTCACCTTTCCCGTTCAGCAGCCATAGTGTGTTTCCTAAACGTGTGACTCTGTTCTGTTTTGTAATTCAGTTCAAGTGTAGCGGTTTTTACATTCCCTCTAGAAGTGATATCTTATGATAAGTGTCTTTTTCTGTGTGACTTATTTCACTTAGAATCGTCGTACCTAAATCCACTCATCGTGCTGCTACTAGCCTTATGACGTGGATTTCATGGCTGAGTGATATTCCATTGTACATGAGGACCACAACTTCTTTATCCATTTTTCTCTTTCCTAGGATATTTAAGGTGTAATGAAGTGGGGGTTCTTGTCAACAGAGCAGCCCTAAACTTTGGGGTGCCTGTGTCTTGCTGATTTTTAGTTTTCCCAATTTATACGCCCATGAGTGGAAGTGCCCTATGCTCTCCAAGCTGTGTTTTTTAGATGTTTCAGAACACACCGTACACTTCTCCAGAGTGGCTGTTGGCAATTTACATCCCACCCATCAGCGTAGCAAGGCTCCCATTTCTCCATGGCCGGTCCTGCATTTCTGGTTTGGACACTTTTTTCCGCATGGCCCTTTTGCCCGCTGGGAAGCGAGACTTCTTTGGAGTGCTGATTTGCCTTTCCAGGTTGCTTGGTTGGCCAAAAAGGGCGTATGCGTTTTTTCCTGAATATATTCAGGAAAAAACGCATACGCCCTTTTTGGCCAAGGGCATCATTGTCCACGTTTTGCCGCTTTTCATGTGCTTTCAAGGCGATTCGAATCTACCTCCTGAAATCTGTTTCCTGCAATTCTGCCTTGCTTTCAAAGCCTCTTCGTTGCCTTCCCTTAATATATTTGTGGACGAGAGGTATCATTTAAAACTCTGCAGGTTTGTGAATTGCAGTGCCCCTGAGCTCCATTTTTCATCTCGCTTTTTTGGGAGCTGGCCGCAAAAGCGCAGGATTGCTTCAGGCCCTCTTCTGGTTCTGGGGGGCAGGCTGAGCTTGTGCTTAATTCTTCTTCCTGATGGGAAAATAGAGTGACCTGTGCCTGTCCCAACACCTAGAGCTAGTCTCTCATTGGTTCCCCCTCTTCCCGTTCATCCTCAGGACAAATTGCAACCTGTACGGAACAGGAGGTTAAAGGTGCTGATTCTCCAAGGAGGGAGATGGCTAGTAAATCGGCTGGAATGGCGAACCCGAGCAAAGGAGATGAGAAATGAGGTGCGTTTTAGAAACCTTTCCCGATCACACGGTGTACCATCTTCTGGGTTTCTCATGCCTGTTTTCGACGTAGGAAGATGCCCTTGAACCTGGAGATTTGGGACCCATGGGATGGGTACCATGCAGTATTACTTGAAAGGGTCTGCGTTGGCTCCCCCAACCTCACCGAACCTCTCAGCCCCAAGAGTGTCCACCCTTATGTCTCAATCAGCTGTGGGTCTAGATATGGTCAATCCAGGTTGCATCACAGCCTCTGAACGAATTTTGTAAGAATTTCTCTCTCTTTCACTGTCTTTGTTTCACGGGTTTTGAAAAGTAATTTATTTTTATAATGGGGTTTAGCTGCTTTTCACGGCTGTGTTTATGCCGCTTTACACCCCCTTGACTCACTTACAGAGAGATATCAATACATAGGTTTGAAGATTCTTACTAGTCAGATATATTCTTGTGCGGTGAATAGGGGGTGTTGAGTCCAGTTCACTGAAAAAGGAATAGGTCTTGTCTCTTACATATTGGGTTTATGGAACGGTATCTGAGCTAATTTGAAACCCTTGTTTTATGCATCACCCCACCTCACCTTTCCCGTTCAGCAGCCATAGTGTGTTTCCTAAACGTGTGACTCTGTTCTGTTTTGTAATTCAGTTCAAGTGTAGCGGTTTTTACATTCCCTCTACAAGTGATATCTTATGATAAGTGTCTTTTTCTGTGTGACTTATTTCACTTAGAATCGTCGTACCTAAATCCACTCATCGTGCTGCTACTAGCCTTATGACGTGGATTTCATGGCTGAGTGATATTCCATTGTACATGAGGACCACAACTTCTTTATCCATTTTTCTCTTTCCTAGGATATTTAAGGTGTAATGAAGTGGGGGTTCTTGTCAACAGAGCAGCCCTAAACTTTGGGGTGCCTGTGTCTTGCTGATTTTTAGTTTTCCCAATTTATACGCCCATGAGTGGAAGTGCCCTATGCTCTCCAAGCTGTGTTTTTTAGATGTTTCAGAACACACCGTACACTTCTCCAGAGTGGCTGTTGGCAATTTACATCCCACCCATCAGCGTAGCAAGGCTCCCATTTCTCCATGGCCGGTCCTGCATTTCTGGTTTGGACACTTTTTTCCGCATGGCCCTTTTGCCCGCTGGGAAGCGAGACTTCTTTGGAGTGCTGATTTGCCTTTCCAGGTTGCTTGGTTGGCCAAAAAGGGCGTATGCGTTTTTTCCTGAATATATTCAGGAAAAAACGCATACGCCCTTTTTGGCCAAGGGCATCATTGTCCACGTTTTGCCGCTTTTCATGTGCTTTCAAGGCGATTCGAATCTACCTCCTGAAATCTGTTGCCTGCAATTCTGCCTTGCTTTCAAAGCCTCTTCGTTGCCTTCCCTTAATATATTTGTGGACGAGAGGTATCATTTAAAACTCTGCAGGTTTGTGAATTGCAGTGCCCCTGAGCTCCATTTTTCATCTCGCTTTTTTGGGAGCTGGCCGCAAAAGCGCAGGATTGCTTCAGGCCCTCTTCTGGTTCTGGGGGGCAGGCTGAGCTTGTGCTTAATTCTTCTTCCTGATGGGAAAATAGAGTGACCTGTGCCTGTCCCAACACCTAGAGCTAGTCTCTCATTGGTTCCCCCTCTTCCCGTTCATCCTCAGGACAAATTGCAACCTGTACGGAACAGGAGGTTAAAGGTGCTGATTCTCCAAGGAGGGAGATGGCTAGTAAATCGGCTGGAATGGCGAACCCGAGCAAAGGAGATGAGAAATGAGGTGCGTTTTAGAAACCTTTCCCGATCACACGGTGTACCATCTTCTGGGTTTCTCATGCCTGTTTTCGACGTAGGAAGATGCCCTTGAACCTGGAGATTTGGGACCCATGGGATGGGTACCATGCAGTATTACTTGAAAGGGTCTGCGTTGGCTCCCCCAACCTCACCGAACCTCTCAGCCCCAAGAGTGTCCACCCTTATGTCTCAATCAGCTGTGGGTCTAGATATGGTCAATCCAGGTTGCATCACAGCCCCTGAACGAATTTTGTAAGAATTTCTCTCTCTTTCACTGTCTTTGTTTCCCGGGTTTTGAAAAGTAATTTATTTTTATAATGGGGTTTAGCTGCTTTTCACGGCTGTGTTTATGCCGCTTTACACCCCCTTGACTCACTTACAGAGAGATATCAATACATAGGTTTGAAGATTCTTACTAGTCAGATATATTCTTGTGCGGTGAATAGGGGGTGTTGAGTCCAGTTCACTGAAAAAGGAATAGGTCTTGTCTCTTACATATTGGGTTTATGGAACGGTATCTGAGCTAATTTGAAACCCTTGTTTTATGCATCACCCCACCTCACCTTTCCCGTTCAGCAGCCATAGTGTGTTTCCTAAACGTGTGACTCTGTTCTGTTTTGTAATTCAGTTCAAGTGTAGCGGTTTTTACATTCCCTCTACAAGTGATATCTTATGATAAGTGTCTTTTTCTGTGTGACTTATTTCACTTAGAATCGTCGTACCTAAATCCACTCATCGTGCTGCTACTAGCCTTATGACGTGGATTTCATGGCTGAGTGATATTCCATTGTACATGAGGACCACAACTTCTTTATCCATTTTTCTCTTTCCTAGGATATTTAAGGTGTAATGAAGTGGGGGTTCTTGTCAACAGAGCAGCCCTAAACTTTGGGGTGCCTGTGTCTTGCTGATTTTTAGTTTTCCCAATTTATACGCCCATGAGTGGAAGTGCCCTATGCTCTCCAAGCTGTGTTTTTTAGATGTTTCAGAACACACCGTACACTTCTCCAGAGTGGCTGTTGGCAATTTACATCCCACCCATCAGCGTAGCAAGGCTCCCATTTCTCCATGGCCGGTCCTGCATTTCTGGTTTGGACACTTTTTTCCGCATGGCCCTTTTGCCCGCTGGGAAGCGAGACTTCTTTGGAGTGCTGATTTGCCTTTCCAGGTTGCTTGGTTGGCCAAAAAGGGCGTATGCGTTTTTTCCTGAATATATTCAGGAAAAAACGCATACGCCCTTTTTGGCCAAGGGCATCATTGTCCACGTTTTGCCGCTTTTCATGTGCTTTCAAGGCGATTCGAATCTACCTCCTGAAATCTGTTGCCTGCAATTCTGCCTTGCTTTCAAAGCCTCTTCGTTGCCTTCCCTTAATATATTTGTGGATGAGAGGTATCATTTAAAACTCTGCAGGTTTGTGAATTGCAGTGCCCCTGAGCTCCATTTTTCAACTCGCTTTTTTGGGAGCTGGCCGCAAAAGCGCAGGATTGCTTCAGGCCCTCTTCTGGTTCTGGGGGGCAGGCTGAGCTTGTGCTTAATTCTTCTTCCTGATGGGAAAATTGAGTGACCTGTGCCTGTCCCAACACCTAGAGCTAGTCTCTCATTGGTTCCCCCTCTTCCCGTTCATCCTCAGGACAAATTGCAACCTGTACGGAACAGGAGGTTAAAGATGCTGATTCTCCAAGGAGGGAGATGGCTAGTAAATCGGCTGGAATGGCGAACCCGAGCAAAGGAGATGAGAAATGAGGTGCGTTTTAGAAACCTTTCCCGATCACACGGTATACCATCTTCTGGGTTTCTCGTGCCTGTTTTCGACGTAGGAAGATGCCCTTGAACCTGGAGATTTGGGACCCATGGGATGGGTACCATGCAGTATTACTTGAAAGGGTCTGCGTTGGCTCCCCCAACCTCACCGAACCTCTCAGCCCCAAGAGTGTCCACCCTTATGTCTCAATCAGCTGTGGGTCTAGATATGGTCAATCCAGGTTGCATCACAGCCCCTGAACGAATTTTGTAAGAATTTCTCTCTCTTTCACTGTCTTTGTTTCACGGGTTTTGAAAAGTAATTTATTTTTATAATGGGGTTTAGCTGCTTTTCACGGCTGTGTTTATGCCGCTTTACACCCCCTTGACTCACTTACAGAGAGATATCAATACATAGGTTTGAAGATTCTTACTAGTCAGATATATTCTTGTGCGGTGAATAGGGGGTGTTGAGTCCAGTTCACTGAAAAAGGAATAGGTCTTGTCTCTTACATATTGGGTTTATGGAACGGTATCTGAGCTAATTTGAAACCCTTGTTTTATGCATCACCCCACCTCACCTTTCCCGTTCAGCAGCCATAGTGTGTTTCCTAAACGTGTGACTCTGTTCTGTTTTGTAATTCAGTTCAAGTGTAGCGGTTTTTACATTCCCTCTAGAAGTGATATCTTATGATAAGTGTCTTTTTCTGTGTGACTTATTTCACTTAGAATCGTCGTACCTAAATCCACTCATCGTGCTGCTACTAGCCTTATGACGTGGATTTCATGGCTGAGTGATATTCCATTGTACATGAGGACCACAACTTCTTTATCCATTTTTCTCTTTCCTAGGATATTTAAGGTGTAATGAAGTGGGGGTTCTTGTCAACAGAGCAGCCCTAAACTTTGGGGTGCCTGTGTCTTGCTGATTTTTAGTTTTCCCAATTTATACGCCCATGAGTGGAAGTGCCCTATGCTCTCCAAGCTGTGTTTTTTAGATGTTTCAGAACACACCGTACACTTCTCCAGAGTGGCTGTTGGCAATTTACATCCCACCCATCAGCGTAGCAAGGCTCCCATTTCTCCATGGCCGGTCCTGCATTTCTGGTTTGGACACTTTTTTCCGCATGGCCCTTTTGCCCGCTGGGAAGCGAGACTTCTTTGGAGCGCTGATTGGCCTTTCAGGTTGCTTGGTTGGCCAAAAAGGGCGTATGCGTTTTTTCCTGAATATATTCAGGAAAAAACGCATACGCCCTTTTTGGCCAAGGGCATCATTGTCCACGTTTTGCCGCTTTTCATGTGCTTTCAAGGCGATTCGAATCTACCTCCTGAAATCTGTTTCCTGCAATTCTGCCTTGCTTTCAAAGCCTCTTCGTTGCCTTCCCTTAATATATTTGTGGACGAGAGGTATCATTTAAAACTCTGCAGGTTTGTGAATTGCAGTGCCCCTGAGCTCCATTTTTCATCTCGCTTTTTTGGGAGCTGGCCGCAAAAGTGCAGGATTGCTTCAGGCCCTCTTCTGGTTCTGGGGGGCAGGCTGAGCTTGTGCTTAATTCTTCTTCCTGATGGGAAAATAGAGTGACCTGTGCCTGTCCCAACACCTAGAGCTAGTCTCTCATTGGTTCCCCCTCTTCCCGTTCATCCTCAGGACAAATTGCAACCTGTACGGAACAGGAGGTTAAAGGTGCTGATTCTCCAAGGAGGGAGATGGCTAGTAAATCGGCTGGAATGGCGAACTCGAGCAAAGGAGATGAGAAATGAGGTGCGTTTTAGAAACCTTTCCCGATCACACGGTGTACCATCTTCTGGGTTTCTCGTGCCTGTTTTCGACGTAGGAAGATGCCCTTGAACCTGGAGATTTGGGACCCATGGGATGGGTACCATGCAGTATTACTTGAAAGGGTCTGCGTTGGCTCCCCCAACCTCACCGAACCTCTCAGCCCCAAGAGTGTCCACCCTTATGTCTCAATCAGCTGTGGGTCTAGATATGGTCAATCCAGGTTGCATCACAGCCCCTGAACGAATTTTGTAAGAATTTCTCTCTCTTTCACTGTCTTTGTTTCACGGGTTTTGAAAAGTAATTTATTTTTATAATGGGGTTTAGCTGCTTTTCACGGCTGTGTTTATGCCGCTTTACACCCCCTTGACTCACTTACAGAGAGATATCAATACATAGGTTTGAAGATTCTTACTAGTCAGATATATTCTTGTGCAGTGAATAGGGGGTGTTGAGTCCAGTTCACTGAAAAAGGAATAGGTCTTGTCTCTTACATATTGGGTTTATGGAACGGTATCTGAGCTAATTTGAAACCCTTGTTTTATGCATCACCCCACCTCACCTTTCCCGTTCAGCAGCCATAGTGTGTTTCCTAAACGTGTGACTCTGTTCTGTTTTGTAATTCAGTTCAAGTGTAGCGGTTTTTACATTCCCTCTACAAGTGATATCTTATGATAAGTGTCTTTTTCTCTGTGACTTATTTCACTTAGAATCGTCGTACCTAAATCCACTCATCGTGCTGCTACTAGCCTTATGACGTGGATTTCATGGCTGAGTGATATTCCATTGTACATGAGGACCACAACTTCTTTATCCATTTTTCTCTTTCCTAGGATATTTAAGGTGTAATGAAGTGGGGGTTCTTGTCAACAGAGCAGCCCTAAACTTTGGGGTGCCTGTGTCTTGCTGATTTTTAGTTTTCCCAATTTATACGCCCATGAGTGGAAGTGCCCTATGCTCTCCAAGCTGTGTTTTTTAGATGTTTCAGAACACACCGTACACTTCTCCAGAGTGGCTGTTGGCAATTTACATCCCACCCATCAGCGTAGCAAGGCTCCCATTTCTCCATGGCCGGTCCTGCATTTCTGGTTTGGACACTTTTTTCCGCATGGCCCTTTTGCCCGCTGGGAAGCGAGACTTCTTTGGAGTGCTGATTTGCCTTTCCAGGTTGCTTGGTTGGCCAAAAAGGGCGTATGCGTTTTTTCCTGAATATATTCAGGAAAAAACGCATACGCCCTTTTTGGCCAAGGGCATCATTGTCCACGTTTTGCCGCTTTTCATGTGCTTTCAAGGCGATTCGAATCTACCTCCTGAAATCTGTTGCCTGCAATTCTGCCTTGCTTTCAAAGCCTCTTCGTTGCCTTCCCTTAATATATTTGTGGACGAGAGGTATCATTTAAAACTCTGCAGGTTTGTGAATTGCAGTGCCCCTGAGCTCCATTTTTCATCTCGCTTTTTTGGGAGCTGGCCGCAAAAGCGCAGGATTGCTTCAGGCCCTCTTCTGGTTCTGGGGGGCAGGCTGAGCTTGTGCTTAATTCTTCTTCCTGATGGGAAAATAGAGTGACCTGTGCCTGTCCCAACACCTAGAGCTAGTCTCTCATTGGTTCCCCCTCTTCCCGTTCATCCTCAGGACAAATTGCAACCTGTACGGAACAGGAGGTTAAAGGTGCTGATTCTCCAAGGAGGGAGATGGCTAGTAAATCGGCTGGAATGGCGAACCCGAGCAAAGGAGATGAGAAATGAGGTGCGTTTTAGAAACCTTTCCCGATCACACGGTGTACCATCTTCTGGGTTTCTCATGCCTGTTTTCGACGTAGGAAGATGCCCTTGAACCTGGAGATTTGGGACCCATGGGATGGGTACCATGCAGTATTACTTGAAAGGGTCTGCGTTGGCTCCCCCAACCTCACCGAACCTCTCAGCCCCAAGAGTGTCCACCCTTATGTCTCAATCAGCTGTGGGTCTAGATATGGTCAATCCAGGTTGCATCACAGCCTCTGAACGAATTTTGTAAGAATTTCTCTCTCTTTCACTGTCTTTGTTTCCCGGGTTTTGAAAAGTAATTTATTTTTATAATGGGGTTTAGCTGCTTTTCACGGCTGTGTTTATGCCGCTTTACACCCCCTTGACTCACTTACAGAGAGATATCAATACATAGGTTTGAAGATTCTTACTAGTCAGATATATTCTTGTGCGGTGAATAGGGGGTGTTGAGTCCAGTTCACTGAAAAAGGAATAGGTCTTGTCTCTTACATATTGGGTTTATGGAACGGTATCTGAGCTAATTTGAAACCCTTGTTTTATGCATCACCCCACCTCACCTTTCCCGTTCAGCAGCCATAGTGTGTTTCCTAAACGTGTGACTCTGTTCTGTTTTGTAATTCAGTTCAAGTGTAGCGGTTTTTACATTCCCTCTACAAGTGATATCTTATGATAAGTGTCTTTTTCTGTGTGACTTATTTCACTTAGAATCGTCGTACCTAAATCCACTCATCGTGCTGCTACTAGCCTTATGACGTGGATTTCATGGCTGAGTGATATTCCATTGTACATGAGGACCACAACTTCTTTATCCATTTTTCTTTTTCCTAGGATATTTAAGGTGTAATGAAGTGGGGGTTCTTGTCAACAGAGCAGCCCTAAACTTTGGGGTGCCTGTGTCTTGCTGATTTTTAGTTTTCCCAATTTATACGCCCATGAGTGGAAGTGCCCTATGCTCTCCAAGCTGTGTTTTTTAGATGTTTCAGAACACACCGTACACTTCTCCAGAGTGGCTGTTGGCAATTTACATCCCACCCATCAGCGTAGCAAGGCTCCCATTTCTCCATGGCCGGTCCTGCATTTCTGGTTTGGACACTTTTTTCCGCATGGCCCTTTTGCCCGCTGGGAAGCGAGACTTCTTTGGAGTGCTGATTTGCCTTTCCAGGTTGCTTGGTTGGCCAAAAAGGGCGTATGCGTTTTTTCCTGAATATATTCAGGAAAAAACGCATACGCCCTTTTTGGCCAAGGGCATCATTGTCCACGTTTTGCCGCTTTTCATGTGCTTTCAAGGCGATTCGAATCTACCTCCTGAAATCTGTTTCCTGCAATTCTGCCTTGCTTTCAAAGCCTCTTCGTTGCCTTCCCTTAATATATTTGTGGACGAGAGGTATCATTTAAAACTCTGCAGGTTTGTGAATTGCAGTGCCCCTGAGCTCCATTTTTCATCTCGCTTTTTTGGGAGCTGGCCGCAAAAGCGCAGGATTGCTTCAGGCCCTCTTCTGGTTCTGGGGGGCAGGCTGAGCTTGTGCTTAATTCTTCTTCCTGATGGGAAAATAGAGTGACCTGTGCCTGTCCCAACACCTAGAGCTAGTCTCTCATTGGTTCCCCCTCTTCCCGTTCATCCTCAGGACAAATTGCAACCTGTACGGAACAGGAGGTTAAAGGTGCTGATTCTCCAAGGAGGGAGATGGCTAGTAAATCGGCTGGAATGGCGAACCCGAGCAAAGGAGATGAGAAATGAGGTGCGTTTTAGAAACCTTTCCCGATCACACGGTGTACCATCTTCTGGGTTTCTCATGCCTGTTTTCGACGTAGGAAGATGCCCTTGAACCTGGAGATTTGGGACCCATGGGATGGGTACCATGCAGTATTACTTGAAAGGGTCTGCGTTGGCTCCCCCAACCTCACCGAACCTCTCAGCCCCAAGAGTGTCCACCCTTATGTCTCAATCAGCTGTGGGTCTAGATATGGTCAATCCAGGTTGCATCACAGCCCCTGAACGAATTTTGTAAGAATTTCTCTCTCTTTCACTGTCTTTGTTTCCCGGGTTTTGAAAAGTAATTTATTTTTATAATGGGGTTTAGCTGCTTTTCACGGCTGTGTTTATGCCGCTTTACACCCCCTTGACTCACTTACAGAGAGATATCAATACATAGGTTTGAAGATTCTTACTAGTCAGATATATTCTTGTGCGGTGAATAGGGGGTGTTGAGTCCAGTTCACTGAAAAAGGAATAGGTCTTGTCTCTTACATATTGGGTTTATGGAACGGTATCTGAGCTAATTTGAAACCCTTGTTTTATGCATCACCCCACCTCACCTTTCCCGTTCAGCAGCCATAGTGTGTTTCCTAAACGTGTGACTCTGTTCTGTTTTGTAATTCAGTTCAAGTGTAGCGGTTTTTACATTCCCTCTAGAAGTGATATCTTATGATAAGTGTCTTTTTCTGTGTGACTTATTTCACTTAGAATCGTCGGACCTAAATCCACTCATCGTGCTGCTACTAGCCTTATGACGTGGATTTCATGGCTGAGTGATATTCCATTGTACATGAGGACCACAACTTCTTTATCCATTTTTCTCTTTCCTAGGATATTTAAGGTGTAATGAAGTGGGGGTTCTTGTCAACAGAGCAGCCCTAAATTTTGGGGTGCCTGTGTCTTGCTGATTTTTAGTTTTCCCAATTTATACGCCCATGAGTGGAAGTGCCCTATGCTCTCCAAGCTGTGTTTTTTAGATGTTTCAGAACACACCGTACACTTCTCGAGAGTGGCTGTTGGCAATTTACATCCCACCCATCAGCGTAGCAAGGCTCCCATTTCTCCATGGCCGGTCCTGCATTTCTGGTTTGGACACTTTTTTCCGCATGGCCCTTTTGCCCGCTGGGAATCGAGACTTCTTTGGAGCGCTGATTGGCATTTCCAGGTTGCTTGGTTGGCCAAAAAGGGCGTATGCGTTTTTTCCTGAATATATTCAGGAAAAAACGCATACGCCCTTTTTGGCCAAGGGCATCATTGTCCACGTTTTGCCGCTTTTCATGTGCTTTCAAGGCGATTCGAATCTACCTCCTGAAATCTGTTTCCTGCAATTCTGCCTTGCTTTCAAAGCCTCTTCGTTGCCTTCCCTTAATATATTTGTGGATGAGAGGTATCATTTAAAACTCTGCAGGTTTGTGAATTGCAGTGCCCCTGAGCTCCATTTTTCAACTCGCTTTTTTGGGAGCTGGCCGCAAAAGCGCAGGATTGCTTCAGGCCCTCTTCTGGTTCTGGGGGGCAGGCTGAGCTTGTGCTTAATTCTTCTTCCTGATGGGAAAATAGAGTGACCTGTGCCTGTCCCAACACCTAGAGCTAGTCTCTCATTGGTTCCCCCTCTTCCCGTTCATCCTCAGGACAAATTGAAACCTGTACGGAACAGGAGGTTAAAGATGCTGATTCTCCAAGGAGGGAGATGGCTAGTAAATCGGCTGGAATGGCGAACCCGAGCAAAGGAGATGAGAAATGAGGTGCGTTTTAGAAACCTTTCCCGATCACACGGTGTACCATCTTCTGGGTTTCTCATGCCTGTTTTCGACGTAGGAAGATGCCCTTGAACCTGGAGTTTGGGACCCATGGGATGGGTACCATGCAGTATTACTTGAAAGGGTCTGCGTTGGCTCACCCAACCTCACCGAACCTCTCAGCCCCAAGAGTGTCCACCCTTATGTCTCAATCAGCTGTGGGTCTAGATATGGTCAATCCAGGTTGCATCACAGCCCCTGAACGAATTTTGTAAGAATTTCTCTCTCTTTCACTGTCTTTGTTTCACGGGTTTTGAAAAGTAATTTATTTTTATAATGGGGTTTAGCTGCTTTTCACGGCTGTGTTTATGCCGCTTTACACCCCCTTGACTCACTTACAGAGAGATATCAATACATAGGTTTGAAGATTCTTACTAGTCAGATATATTCTTGTGCGGTGAATAGGGGGTGTTGAGTCCAGTTCACTGAAAAAGGAATAGGTCTTGTCTCTTACATATTGGGTTTATGGAACGGTATCTGAGCTAATTTGAAACCCTTGTTTTATGCATCACCCCACCTCACCTTTCCCGTTCAGCAGCCATAGTGTGTTTCCTAAACGTGTGACTCTGTTCTGTTTTGTAATTCAGTTCAAGTGTAGCGGTTTTTACATTCCCTCTAGAAGTGATATCTTATGATAAGTGTCTTTTTCTGTGTGACTTATTTCACTTAGAATCGTCGTACCTAAATCCACTCATCGTGCTGCTACTAGCCTTATGACGTGGATTTCATGGCTGAGTGATATTCCATTGTACATGAGGACCACAACTTCTTTATCCATTTTTCTCTTTCCTAGGATATTTAAGGTGTAATGAAGTGGGGGTTCTTGTCAACAGAGCAGCCCTAAACTTTGGGGTGCCTGTGTCTTGCTGATTTTTAGTTTTCCCAATTTATACGCCCATGAGTGGAAGTGCCCTATGCTCTCCAAGCTGTGTTTTTTAGATGTTTCAGAACACACCGTACACTTCTCCAGAGTGGCTGTTGGCAATTTACATCCCACCCATCAGCGTAGCAAGGCTCCCATTTCTCCATGGCCGGTCCTGCACTTCTGGTTTGGACACTTTTTTCCGCATGGCCCTTTTGCCCGCTGGGAAGCGAGACTTCTTTGGAGCGCTGATTTGCCTTTCCAGGTTGCTTGGTTGGCCAAAAAGGGCGTATGCGTTTTTTCCTGAATATATTCAGGAAAAAACGCATACGCCCTTTTTGGCCAAGGGCATCATTGTCCACGTTTTGCCGCTTTTCATGTGCTTTCAAGGCGATTCGAATCTACCTCCTGAAATCTGTTTCCTGCAATTCTGCCTTGCTTTCAAAGCCTCTTCGTTGCCTTCCCTTAATATATTTGTGGACGAGAGGTATCATATAAAACTCTGCAGGTTTGTGAATTGCAGTGCCCCTGAGCTCCATTTTTCATCTCGCTTTTTTGGGAGCTGGCCGCAAAAGTGCAGGATTGCTTCAGGCCCTCTTCTGGTTCTGGGGGGCAGGCTGAGCTTGTGCTTAATTCTTCTTCCTGATGGGAAAATAGATTGACCTGTGCCTGTCCCAACACCTAGAGCTAGTCTCTCATTGGTTCCCCCTCTTCCCGTTCATCCTCAGGACAAATTGCAACCTGTACGGAACAGGAGGTTAAAGGTGCTGATTCTCCAAGGAGGGAGATGGCTAGTAAATCGGCTGGAATGGCGAACTCGAGCAAAGGAGATGAGAAATGAGGTGCGTTTTAGAAACCTTTCCCGATCACACGGTGTACCATCTTCTGGGTTTCTCATGCCTGTTTTCGACGTAGGAAGATGCCCTTGAACCTGGAGATTTGGGACCCATGGGATGGGTACCATGCAGTATTACTTGAAAGGGTCTGCGTTGGCTCCCCCAACCTCACCGAACCTCTCAGCCCCAAGAGTGTCCACCCTTATGTCTCAATCAGCTGTGGGTCTAGATATGGTCAATCCAGGTTGCATCACAGCCCCTGAACGAATTTTGTAAGAATTTCTCTCTCTTTCACTGTCTTTGTTTCACGGGTTTTGAAAAGTAATTTATTTTTATAATGGGGTTTAGCTGCTTTTCACGGCTGTGTTTATGCCGCTTTACACCCCCTTGACTCACTTACAGAGAGATATCAATACATAGGTTTGAAGATTCTTACTAGGCAGATATATTCTTGTGCGGTGAATAGGGGGTGTTGAGTCCAGTTCACTGAAAAAGGAATAGGTCTTGTCTCTTACATATTGGGTTTATGGAACGGTATCTGAGCTAATTTGAAACCCTTGTTTTATGCATCACCTCACCTCACCTTTCCCGTTCAGCAGCCATAGTGTGTTTCCTAAACGTGTGACTCTGTTCTGTTTTGTAATTCAGTTCAAGTGTAGCGGTTTTTACATTCCCTCTACAAGTGATATCTTATGATAAGTGTCTTTTTCTGTGTGACTTATTTCACTTAGAATCGTCGTACCTAAATCCACTCATTGTGCTGCTACTAGCCTTATGACGTGGATTTCATGGCTGAGTGATATTCCATTGTACATGAGGACCACAACTTCTTTATCCATTTTTCTCTTTCCTAGGATATTTAAGGTGTAATGAAGTGGGGGTTCTTGTCAACAGAGCAGCCCTAAACTTTGGGGTGCCTGTGTCTTGCTGATTTTTAGTTTTCCCAATTTATACGCCCATGAGTGGAAGTGCCCTATGCTCTCCAAGCTGTGTTTTTTAGATGTTTCAGAACACACCGTACACTTCTCCAGAGTGGCTGTTGGCAATTTACATCCCACCCATCAGCGTAGCAAGGCTCCCATTTCTCCATGGCCGGTCCTGCATTTCTGGTTTGGACACTTTTTTCCGCATGGCCCTTTTGCCCGCTGGGAAGCGAGACTTCTTTGGAGTGCTGATTTGCCTTTCCAGGTTGCTTGGTTGGCCAAAAAGGGCGTATGCGTTTTTTCCTGAATATATTCAGGAAAAAACGCATACGCCCTTTTTGGCCAAGGGCATCATTGTCCACGTTTTGCCGCTTTTCATGTGCTTTCAAGGCGATTCGAATCTACCTCCTGAAATCTGTTGCCTGCAATTCTGCCTTGCTTTCAAAGCCTCTTCGTTGCCTTCCCTTAATATATTTGTGGACGAGAGGTATCATTTAAAACTCTGCAGGTTTGTGAATTGCAGTGCCCCTGAGCTCCATTTTTCATCTCGCTTTTTTGGGAGCTGGCCGCAAAAGCGCAGGATTGCTTCAGGCCCTCTTCTGGTTCTGGGGGGCAGGCTGAGCTTGTGCTTAATTCTTCTTCCTGATGGGAAAATAGAGTGACCTGTGCCTGTCCCAACACCTAGAGCTAGTCTCTCATTGGTTCCCCCTCTTCCCGTTCATCCTCAGGACAAATTGCAACCTGTACGGAACAGGAGGTTAAAGATGCTGATTCTCCAAGGAGGGAGATGGCTAGTAAATCGGCTGGAATGGCGAACCCGAGCAAAGGAGATGAGAAATGAGGTGCGTTTTAGCAACCTTTCCCGATCACACGGTGTACCATCTTCTGGGTTTCTCATGCCTGTTTTCGACGTAGGAAGATGCCCTTGAACCTGGAGATTGGGACCCATGGGATGGGTACCATGCAGTATTACTTGAAAGGGTCTGCGTTGGCTCACCCAACCTCACCGAAACTCTCAGCCCCAAGAGTGTCCACCCTTATGTCTCAATCAGCTGTGGGTCTAGATATGGTCAATCCAGGTTGCATCACAGCCCCTGAACGAATTTTGTAAGAATTTCTCTCTCTTTCACTGTCTTTGTTTCACGGGTTTTGAAAAGTAATTTATTTTTATAATGGGGTTTAGCTGCTTTTCACGGCTGTGTTTATGCCGCTTTACACCCCCTTGACTCACTTACAGAGAGATATCAATACATAGGTTTGAAGATTCTTACTAGTCAGATATATTCTTGTGCGGTGAATAGGGGGTGTTGAGTCCAGTTCACTGAAAAAGGAATAGGTCTTGTCTCTTACATATTGGGTTTATGGAACGGTATCTGAGCTAATTTGAAACCCTTGTTTTATGCATCACCCCACCTCACCTTTCCCGTTCAGCAGCCATAGTGTGTTTCCTAAACGTGTGACTCTGTTCTGTTTTGTAATTCAGTTCAAGTGTAGCGGTTTTTACATTCCCTCTACAAGTGATATCTTATGATAAGTGTCTTTTTCTGTGTGACTTATTTCACTTAGAATCGTTGTACCTAAATCCACTCATCGTGCTGCTACTAGCCTTATGACGTGGATTTCATGGCTGAGTGATATTCCATTGTACATGAGGACCACAACTTCTTTATCCATTTTTCTCTTTCCTAGGATATTTAAGGTGTAATGAAGTGGGGGTTCTTGTCAACAGAGCAGCCCTAAACTTTGGGGTGCCTGTGTCTTGCTGATTTTTAGTTTTCCCAATTTATACGCCCATGAGTGGAAGTGCCCTATGCTCTCCAAGCTGTGTTTTTTAGATGTTTCAGAACACACCGTACACTTCTCCAGAGTGGCTGTTGGCAATTTACATCCCACCCATCAGCGTAGCAAGGCTCCCATTTCTCCATGGCCGGTCCTGCATTTCTGGTTTGGACACTTTTTTCCGCATGGCCCTTTTGCCCGCTGGGAAGCGAGACTTCTTTGGAGCGCTGATTGGCCTTTCAGGTTGCTTGGTTGGCCAAAAAGGGCGTATCCGTTTTTTCCTGAATATATTCAGGAAAAAACGCATACGCCCTTTTTGGCCAAGGGCATCATTGTCCACGTTTTGCCGCTTTTCATGTGCTTTCAAGGCGATTCGAATCTACCTCCTGAAATCTGTTTCCTGCAATTCTGCCTTGCTTTCAAAGCCTCTTCGTTGCCTTCCCTTAATATATTTGTGGACGAGAGGTATCATTTAAAACTCTGCAGGTTTGTGAATTGCAGTGCCCCTGAGCTCCATTTTTCATCTCGCTTTTTTGGGAGCTGGCCGCAAAAGAGCAGGATTGCTTCAGGCCCTCTTCTGGTTCTGGGGGGCAGGCTGAGCTTGTGCTTAATTCTTCTTCCTGATGGGAAAATAGAGTGACCTGTGCCTGTCCCAACACCTAGAGCTAGTCTCTCATTGGTTCCCCCTCTTCCCGTTCATCCTCAGGACAAATTGCAACCTGTACGGAACAGGAGGTTAAAGGTGCTGATTCTCCAAGGAGGGAGATGGCTAGTAAATCGGCTGGAATGGCGAACTCGAGCAAAGGAGATGAGAAATGAGGTGCGTTTTAGAAACCTTTCCCGATCACACGGTGTACCATCTTCTGGGTTTCTCATGCCTGTTTTCGACGTAGGAAGATGCCCTTGAACCTGGAGATTTGGGACCCATGGGATGGGTACCATGCAGTATTACTTGAAAGGGTCTGCGTTGGCTCCCCCAACCTCACCGAACCTCTCAGCCCCAAGAGTGTCCACCCTTATGTCTCAATCAGCTGTGGGTCTAGATATGGTCAATCCAGGTTGCATCACAGCCCCTGAACGAATTTTGTAAGAATTTCTCTCTCTTTCACTGTCTTTGTTTCACGGGTTTTGAAAAGTAATTTATTTTTATAATGGGGTTTAGCTGCTTTTCACGGCTGTGTTTATGCCGCTTTACACCCCTTTGACTCACTTACAGAGAGATATCAATACATAGGTTTGAAGATTCTTACTAGTCAGATATATTCTTGTGCGGTGAATAGGGGGTGTTGAGTCCAGTTCACTGAAAAAGGAATAGGTCTTGTCTCTTACATATTGGGTTTATGGAACGGTATCTGAGCTAATTTGAAACCCTTGTTTTATGCATCACCCCACCTCACCTTTCCCGTTCAGCAGCCATAGTGTGTTTCCTAAACGTGTGACTCTGTTCTGTTTTGTAATTCAGTTCAAGTGTAGCGGTTTTTACATTCCCTCTACAAGTGATATCTTATGATAAGTGTCTTTTTCTGTGTGACTTATTTCACTTAGAATCGTCGTACCTAAATCCACTCATCGTGCTGCTACTAGCCTTATGATGTGGATTTCATGGCTGAGTGATATTCCATTGTACATGAGGACCACAACTTCTTTATCCATTTTTCTCTTTCCTAGGATATTTAAGGTGTAATGAAGTGGGGGTTCTTGTCAACAGAGCAGCCCTAAACTTTGGGGTGCCTGTGTCTTGCTGATTTTTAGTTTTCCCAATTTATACGCCCATGAGTGGAAGTGCCCTATGCTCTCCAAGCTGTGTTTTTTAGATGTTTCAGAACACACCGTACACTTCTCCAGAGTGGCTGTTGGCAATTTACATCCCACCCATCAGCGTAGCAAGGCTCCCATTTCTCCATGGCCGGTCCTGCATTTCTGGTTTGGACACTTTTTTCCGCATGGCCCTTTTGCCCGCTGGGAAGCGAGACTTCTTTGGAGTGCTGATTTGCCTTTCCAGGTTGCTTGGTTGGCCAAAAAGGGCGTATGCGTTTTTTCCTGAATATATTCAGGAAAAAACGCATACGCCCTTTTTGGCCAAGGGCATCATTGTCCACGTTTTGCCGCTTTTCATGTGCTTTCAAGGCGATTCGAATCTACCTCCTGAAATCTGTTGCCTGCAATTCTGCCTTGCTTTCAAAGCCTCTTCGTTGCCTTCCCTTAATATATTTGTGGACGAGAGGTATCATTTAAAACTCTGCAGGTTTGTGAATTGCAGTGCCCCTGAGCTCCATTTTTCATCTCGCTTTTTTGGGAGCTGGCCGCAAAAGCGCAGGATTGCTTCAGGCCCTCTTCTGGTTCTGGGGGGCAGGCTGAGCTTGTGCTTAATTCTTCTTCCTGATGGGAAAATAGAGTGACCTGTGCCTGTCCCAACACCTAGAGCTAGTCTCTCATTGGTTCCCCCTCTTCCCGTTCATCCTCAGGACAAATTGCAACCTGTACGGAACAGGAGGTTAAAGATGCTGATTCTCCAAGGAGGGAGATGGCTAGTAAATCGGCTGGAATGGCGAACCCGAGCAAAGGAGATGAGAAATGAGGTGCGTTTTAGCAACCTTTCCCGATCACACGGTGTACCATCTTCTGGGTTTCTCATGCCTGTTTTCGACGTAGGAAGATGCCCTTGAACCTGGAGATTGGGACCCATGGGATGGGTACCATGCAGTATTACTTGAAAGGGTCTGCGTTGGCTCACCCAACCTCACCGAACCTCTCAGCCCCAAGAGTGTCCACCCTTATGTCTCAATCAGCTGTGGGTCTAGATATGGTCAATCCAGGTTGCATCACAGCCCCTGAACGAATTTTGTAAGAATTTCTCTCTCTTTCACTGTCTTTGTTTCACGGGTTTTGAAAAGTAATTTATTTTTATAATGGGGTTTAGCTGCTTTTCACGGCTGTGTTTATGCCGCTTTACACCCCCTTGACTCACTTACAGAGAGATATCAATACATAGGTTTGAAGATTCTTACTAGTCAGATATATTCTTGTGCGGTGAATAGGGGGTGTTGAGTCCAGTTCACTGAAAAAGGAATAGGTCTTGTCTCTTACATATTGGGTTTATGGAACGGTATCTGAGCTAATTTGAAACCCTTGTTTTATGCATCACCCCACCTCACCTTTCCCGTTCAGCAGCCATAGTGTGTTTCCTAAACGTGTGACTCTGTTCTGTTTTGTAATTCAGTTCAAGTGTAGCGGTTTTTACATTCCCTCTAGAAGTGATATCTTATGATAAGTGTCTTTTTCTGTGTGACTTATTTCACTTAGAATCGTCGTACCTAAATCCACTCATCGTGCTGCTACTAGCCTTATGACGTGGATTTCATGGCTGAGTGATATTCCATTGTACATGAGGACCACAACTTCTTTATCCATTTTTCTCTTTCCTAGGATATTTAAGGTGTAATGAAGTGGGGGTTCTTGTCAACAGAGCAGCCCTAAACTTTGGGGTGCCTGTGTCTTGCTGATTTTTAGTTTTCCCAATTTATACGCCCATGAGTGGAAGTGCCCTATGCTCTCCAAGCTGTGTTTTTTAGATGTTTCAGAACACACCGTACACTTCTCCAGAGTGGCTGTTGGCAATTTACATCCCACCCATCAGCGTAGCAAGGCTCCCATTTCTCCATGGCCGGTCCTGCATTTCTGGTTTGGACACTTTTTTCCGCATGGCCCTTTTGCCCGCTGGGAAGCGAGACTTCTTTGGAGCGCTGATTGGCCTTTCAGGTTGCTTGGTTGGCCAAAAAGGGCGTATGCGTTTTTTCCTGAATATATTCAGGAAAAAACGCATACGCCCTTTTTGGCCAAGGGCATCATTGTCCACGTTTTGCCGCTTTTCATGTGCTTTCAAGGCGATTCGAATCTACCTCCTGAAATCTGTTTCCTGCAATTCTGCCTTGCTTTCAAAGCCTCTTCGTTGCCTTCCCTTAATATATTTGTGGACGAGAGGTATCATTTAAAACTCTGCAGGTTTGTGAATTGCAGTGCCCCTGAGCTCCATTTTTCATCTCGCTTTTTTGGGAGCTGGCCGCAAAAGTGCAGGATTGCTTCAGGCCCTCTTCTGGTTCTGGGGGGCAAGCAGAGCTTGTGCTTAATTCTTCTTCCTGATGGGAAAATAGAGTGACCTGTGCCTGTCCCAACACCTAGAGCTAGTCTCTCATTGGTTCCCCCTCTTCCCGTTCATCCTCAGGACAAATTGCAACCTGTACGGAACAGGAGGTTAAAGGTGCTGATTCTCCAAGGAGGGAGATGGCTAGTAAATCGGCTGGAATGGCGAACTCGAGCAAAGGAGATGAGAAATGAGGTGCGTTTTAGAAACCTTTCCCGATCACACGGTGTACCATCTTCTGGGTTTCTCATGCCTGTTTTCGACGTAGGAAGATGCCCTTGAACCTGGAGATTTGGGACCCATGGGATGGGTACCATGCAGTATTACTTGAAAGGGTCTGCGTTGGCTCCCCCAACCTCACCGAACCTCTCAGCCCCAAGAGTGTCCACCCTTATGTCTCAATCAGCTGTGGGTCTAGATATGGTCAATGCAGGTTGCATCACAGCCCCTGAACGAATTTTGTAAGAATTTCTCTCTCTTTCACTGTCTTTGTTTCACGGGTTTTGAAAAGTAATTTATTTTTATAATGGGGTTTAGCTGCTTTTCACGGCTGTGTTTATGCCGCTTTACACCCCCTTGACTCACTTACAGAGAGATATCAATACATAGGTTTGAAGATTCTTACTAGTCAGATATATTCTTGTGCGGTGAATAGGGGGTGTTGAGTCCAGTTCACTGAAAAAGGAATAGGTCTTGTCTCTTACATATTGGGTTTATGGAACGGTATCTGAGCTAATTTGAAACCCTTGTTTTATGCATCACCCCACCTCACCTTTCCCGTTCAGCAGCCATAGTGTGTTTCCTAAACGTGTGACTCTGTTCTGTTTTGTAATTCAGTTCAAGTGTAGCGGTTTTTACATTCCCTCTACAAGTGATATCTTATGATAAGTGTCTTTTTCTGTGTGACTTATTTCACTTAGAATCGTCGTACCTAAATCCACTCATCGTGCTGCTACTAGCCTTATGACGTGGATTTCATGGCTGAGTGATATTCCATTGTACATGAGGACCACAACTTCTTTATCCATTTTTCTCTTTCCTAGGATATTTAAGGTGTAATGAAGTGGGGGTTCTTGTCAACAGAGCAGCCCTAAACTTTGGGGTGCCTGTGTCTTGCTGATTTTTAGTTTTCCCAATTTATACGCCCATGAGTGGAAGTGCCCTATGCTCTCCAAGCTGTGTTTTTTAGATGTTTCAGAACACACCGTACACTTCTCCAGAGTGGCTGTTGGCAATTTACATCCCACCCATCAGCGTAGCAAGGCTCCCATTTCTCCATGGCCGGTCCTGCATTTCTGGTTTGGACACTTTTTTCCGCATGGCCCTTTTGCCCGCTGGGAAGCGAGACTTCTTTGGAGTGCTGATTTGCCTTTCCAGGTTGCTTGGTTGGCCAAAAAGGGCGTATGCGTTTTTTCCTGAATATATTCAGGAAAAAACGCATACGCCCTTTTTGGCCAAGGGCATCATTGTCCACGTTTTGCCGCTTTTCATGTGCTTTCAAGGCGATTCGAATCTACCTCCTGAAATCTGTTGCCTGCAATTCTGCCTTGCTTTCAAAGCCTCTTCGTTGCCTTCCCTTAATATATTTGTGGACGAGAGGTATCATTTAAAACTCTGCAGGTTTGTGAATTGCAGTGCCCCTGAGCTCCATTTTTCATCTCGCTTTTTTGGGAGCTGGCCGCAAAAGCGCAGGATTGCTTCAGGCCCTCTTCTGGTTCTGGGGGGCAGGCTGAGCTTGTGCTTAATTCTTCTTCCTGATGGGAAAATAGAGTGACCTGTGCCTGTCCCAACACCTAGAGCTAGTCTCTCATTGGTTCCCCCTCTTCCCGTTCATCCTCAGGACAAATTGCAACCTGTACGGAACAGGAGGTTAAAGGTGCTGATTCTCCAAGGAGGGAGATGGCTAGTAAATCGGATGGAATGGCGAACCCGAGCAAAGGAGATGAGAAATGAGGTGCGTTTTAGAAACCTTTCCCGATCACACGGTGTACCATCTTCTGGGTTTCTCATGCCTGTTTTCGACGTAGGAAGATGCCCTTGAACCTGGAGATTTGGGACCCATGGGATGGGTACCATGCAGTATTACTTGAAAGGGTCTGCGTTGGCTCCCCCAACCTCACCGAACCTCTCAGCCCCAAGAGTGTCCACCCTTATGTCTCAATCAGCTGTGGGTCTAGATATGGTCAATCCAGGTTGCATCACAGCCCCTGAACGAATTTTGGAAGAATTTCTCTCTCTTTCACTGTCTTTGTTTCACGGGTTTTGAAAAGTAATTTATTTTTATAATGGGGTTTAGCTGCTTTTCACGGCTGTGTTTATGCCGCTTTACACCCCCTTGACTCACTTACAGAGAGATATCAATACATAGGTTTGAAGATTCTTACTAGTCAGATATATTCTTGTGCGGTGAATAGGGGGTGTTGAGTCCAGTTCACTGAAAAAGGAATAGGTCTTGTCTCTTACATATTGGGTTTATGGAACGGTATCTGAGCTAATTTGAAACCCTTGTTTTATGCATCACCCCACCTCACCTTTCCCGTTCAGCAGCCATAGTGTGTTTCCTAAACGTGTGACTCTGTTCTGTTTTGTAATTCAGTTCAAGTGTAGCGGTTTTTACATTCCCTCTAGAAGTGATATCTTATGATAAGTGTCTTTTTCTGTGTGACTTATTTCACTTAGAATCGTCGTACCTAAATCCACTCATCGTGCTGCTACTAGCCTTATGACGTGGATTTCATGGCTGAGTGATATTCCATTGTACATGAGGACCACAACTTCTTTATCCATTTTTCTCTTTCCTAGGATATTTAAGGTGTAATGAAGTGGGGGTTCTTGTCAACAGAGCAGCCCTAAACTTTGGGGTGCCTGTGTCTTGCTGATTTTTAGTTTTCCCAATTTATACGCCCATGAGTGGAAGTGCCCTATGCTCTCCAAGCTGTGTTTTTTAGATGTTTCAGAACACACCGTACACTTCTCCAGAGTGGCTGTTGGCAAGTTACATCCCACCCATCAGCGTAGCAAGGCTCCCATTTCTCCATGGCCGGTCCTGCATTTCTGGTTTGGACACTTTTTTCCGCATGGCCCTTTTTGCCCGCTGGGAAGCGAGACTTCTTTGGAGCGCTGATTGGCCTTTCAGGTTGCTTGGTTGGCCAAAAAGGGCGTATGCGTTTTTTCCTGAATATATTCAGGAAAAAACGCATACGCCCTTTTTGGCCAAGGGCATCATTGTCCACGTTTTGCCGCTTTTCATGTGCTTTCAAGGCGATTCGAATCTACCTCCTGAAATCTGTTTCCTGCAATTCTGCCTTGCTTTCAAAGCCTCTTCGTTGCCTTCCCTTAATATATTTGTGGACGAGAGGTATCATTTAAAACTCTGCAGGTTTGTGAATTGCAGTGCCCCTGAGCTCCATTTTTCATCTCGCTTTTTTGGGAGCTGGCCGCAAAAGTGCAGGATTGCTTCAGGCCCTCTTCTGGTTCTGGGGGGCAGGCTGAGCTTGTGCTTAATTCTTCTTCCTGATGGGAAAATAGAGTGACCTGTGCCTGTCCCAACACCTAGAGCTAGTCTCTCATTGGTTCCCCCTCTTCCCGTTCATCCTCAGGACAAATTGCAACCTGTACGGAACAGGAGGTTAAAGGTGCTGATTCTCCAAGGAGGGAGATGGCTAGTAAATCGGCTGGAATGGCGAACCCGAGCAAAGGAGATGAGAAATGAGGTGCGTTTTAGAAACCTTTCCCGATCACACGGTGTACCATCTTCTGGGTTTCTCATGCCTGTTTTCGACGTAGGAAGATGCCCTTGAACCTGGAGATTTGGGACCCATGGGATGGGTACCATGCAGTATTACTTGAAAGGGTCTGCGTTGGCTCCCCCAACCTCACCGAACCTCTCAGCCCCAAGAGTGTCCACCCTTATGTCTCAATCAGCTGTGGGTCTAGATATGGTCAATCCAGGTTGCATCACAGCCCCTGAACGAATTTTGGAAGAATTTCTCTCTCTTTCACTGTCTTTGTTTCACGGGTTTTGAAAAGTAATTTATTTTTATAATGGGGTTTAGCTGCTTTTCACGGCTGTGTTTATGCCGCTTTACACCCCCTTGACTCACTTACAGAGAGATATCAATACATAGGTTTGAAGATTCTTACTAGTCAGATATATTCTTGTGCGGTGAATAGGGGGTGTTGAGTCCAGTTCACTGAAAAAGGAATAGGTCTTGTCTCTTACATATTGGGTTTATGGAACGGTATCTGAGCTAATTTGAAACCCTTGTTTTATGCATCACCCCACCTTACCTTTCCCGTTCAGCAGCCATAGTGTGTTTCCTAAACGTGTGACTCTGTTCTGTTTTGTAATTCAGTTCAAGTGTAGCGGTTTTTACATTCCCTCTAGAAGTGATATCTTATGATAAGTGTCTTTTTCTGTGTGACTTATTTCACTTAGAATCGTCGTACCTAAATCCACTCATCGTGCTGCTACTAGCCTTATGACGTGGATTTCATGGCTGAGTGATATTCCATTGTACATGAGGACCACAACTTCTTTATCCATTTTTCTCTTTCCTAGGATATTTAAGGTGTAATGAAGTGGGGGTTCTTGTCAACAGAGCAGCCCTAAACTTTGGGGTGCCTGTGTCTTGCTGATTTTTAGTTTTCCCAATTTATACGCCCATGAGTGGAAGTGCCCTATGCTCTCCAAGCTGTGTTTTTTAGATGTTTCAGAACACACCGTACACTTCTCCAGAGTGGCTGTTGGCAATTTACATCCCACCCATCAGCGTAGCAAGGCTCCCATTTCTCCATGGCCGGTCCTGCATTTCTGGTTTGGACACTTTTTTCCGCATGGCCCTTTTTGCCCGCTGGGAAGCGAGACTTCTTTGGAGCGCTGATTGGCCTTTCAGGTTGCTTGGTTGGCCAAAAAGGGCGTATGCGTTTTTTCCTGAATATATTCAGGAAAAAACGCATACGCCCTTTTTGGCCAAGGGCATCATTGTCCACGTTTTGCCGCTTTTCATGTGCTTTCAAGGCGATTCGAATCTACCTCCTGAAATCTGTTTCCTGCAATTCTGCCTTGCTTTCAAAGCCTCTTCGTTGCCTTCCCTTAATATATTTGTGGACGAGAGGTATCATTTAAAACTCTGCAGGTTTGTGAATTGCAGTGCCCCTGAGCTCCATTTTTCATCTCGCTTTTTTGGGAGCTGGCCGCAAAAGTGCAGGATTGCTTCAGGCCCTCTTCTGGTTCCTGGGGGCAGGCTGAGCTTGTGCTTAATTCTTCTTCCTGATGGGAAAATAGAGTGACCTGTGCCTGTCCCAACACCTAGAGCTAGTCTCTCATTGGTTCCCCCTCTTCCCGTTCATCCTCAGGACAAATTGCAACCTGTACGGAACAGGAGGTTAAAGGTGCTGATTCTCCAAGGAGGGAGATGGCTAGTAAATCGGCTGGAATGGCGAACTCGAGCAAAGGAGATGAGAAATGAGGTGCGTTTTAGAAACCTTTCCCGATCACACGGTATACCATCTTCTGGGTTTCTCATGCCTGTTTTCGACGTAGGAAGATGCCCTTGAACCTGGAGATTTGGGACCCATGGGATGGGTACCATGCAGTATTACTTGAAAGGGTCTGCGTTGGCTCCCCCAACCTCACCGAACCTCTCAGCCCCAAGAGTGTCCACCCTTATGTCTCAATCAGCTGTGGGTCTAGATATGGTCAATCCAGGTTGCATCACAGCCCCTGAACGAATTTTGTAAGAATTTCTCTCTCTTTCACTGTCTTTGTTTCACGGATTTTGAAAAGTAATTTATTTTTATAATGGGGTTTAGCTGCTTTTCACGGCTGTGTTTATGCCGCTTTACACCCCCTTGACTCACTTACAGAGAGATATCAATACATAGGTTTGAAGATTCTTACTAGTCAGATATATTCTTGTGCGGTGAATAGGGGGTGTTGAGTCCAGTTCACTGAAAAAGGAATAGGTCTTGTCTCTTACATATTGGGTTTATGGAACGGTATCTGAGCTAATTTGAAACCCTTGTTTTATGCATCACCCCACCTCACCTTTCCCGTTCAGCAGCCATAGTGTGTTTCCTAAACGTGTGACTCTGTTCTGTTTTGTAATTCAGTTCAAGTGTAGCGGTTTTTACATTCCCTCTACAAGTGATATCTTATGATAAGTGTCTTTTTCTGTGTGACTTATTTCACTTAGAATCGTCGTACCTAAATCCACTCATCGTGCTGCTACTAGCCTTATGACGTGGATTTCATGGCTGAGTGATATTCCATTGTACATGAGGACCACAACTTCTTTATCCATTTTTCTCTTTCCTAGGATATTTAAGGTGTAATGAAGTGGGGGTTCTTGTCAACAGAGCAGCCCTAAACTTTGGGGTGCCTGTGTCTTGCTGATTTTTAGTTTTCCCAATTTATACGCCCATGAGTGGAAGTGCCCTATGCTCTCCAAGCTGTGTTTTTTAGATGTTTCAGAACACACCGTACACTTCTCCAGAGTGGCTGTTGGCAATTTACATCCCACCCATCAGCGTAGCAAGGCTCCCATTTCTCCATGGCCGGTCCTGCATTTCTGGTTTGGACACTTTTTTCCGCATGGCCCTTTTGCCCGCTGGGAAGCGAGACTTCTTTGGAGCGCTGATTGGCCTTTCCAGGTTGCTTGGTTGGCCAAAAAGGGCGTATGCGTTTTTTCCTGAATATATTCAGGAAAAAACGCATACGCCCTTTTTGGCCAAGGGCATCATTGTCCACGTTTTGCCGCTTTTCATGTGCTTTCAAGGCGATTCGAATCTACCTCCTGAAATCTGTTGCCTGCAATTCTGCCTTGCTTTCAAAGCCTCTTCGTTGCCTTCCCTTAATATATTTGTGGACGAGAGGTATCATTTAAAACTCTGCAGGTTTGTGAATTGCAGTGCCCCTGAGCTCCATTTTTCATCTCGCTTTTTTGGGAGCTGGCCGCAAAAGCGCAGGATTGCTTCAGGCCCTCTTCTGGTTCTGGGGGGCAGGCTGAGCTTGTGCTTAATTCTTCTTCCTGATGGGAAAATAGAGTGACCTGTGCCTGTCCCAACACCTAGAGCTAGTCTCTCATTGGTTCCCCCTCTTCCCGTTCATCCTCAGGACAAATTGCAACCTGTACGGAACAGGAGGTTAAAGGTGCTGATTCTCCAAGGAGGGAGATGGCTAGTAAATCGGCTGGAATGGCGAACCCGAGCAAAGGAGATGAGAAATGAGGTGCGTTTTAGAAACCTTTCCCGATCACACGGTGTACCATCTTCTGGGTTTCTCATGCCTGTTTTCGACGTAGGAAGATGCCCTTGAACCTGGAGATTTGGGACCCATGGGATGGGTACCATGCAGTATTACTTGAAAGGGTCTGCGTTGGCTCACCCAACCTCACCGAACCTCTCAGCCCCAAGAGTGTCCACCCTTATGTCTCAATCAGCTGTGGGTCTAGATATGGTCAATCCAGGTTGCATCACAGCCCCTGAACGAATTTTGTAAGAATTTCTCTCTCTTTCACTGTCTTTGTTTCACGGGTTTTGAAAAGTAATTTATTTTTATAATGGGGTTTAGCTGCTTTTCACGGCTGTGTTTATGCCGCTTTACACCCCCTTGACTCACAGAGAGATATCAATACATAGGTTTGAAGATTCTTACTAGTCAGATATATTCTTGTGCATTGAATAGGGGGTGTTGAGTCCAGTTCACTGAAAAAGGAATAGGTCTTGTCTCTTACATATTGGGTTTATGGAACGGTATCTGAGCTAATTTGAAACCCTTGTTTTATGCATCACCCCACCTCACCTTTCCCGTTCAGCAGCCATAGTGTGTTTCCTAAACGTGTGACTCTGTTCTGTTTTGTAATTCAGTTCAAGTGTAGCGGTTTTTACATTCCCTCTACAAGTGATATCTTATGATAAGTGTCTTTTTCTGTGTGACTTATTTCACTTAGAATCGTCGTACCTAAATCCACTCATCGTGCTGCTACTAGCCTTATGACGTGGATTTCATGGCTGAGTGATATTCCATTGTACATGAGGACCACAACTTCTTTATCCATTTTTCTCTTTCCTAGGATATTTAAGGTGTAATGAAGTGGGGGTTCTTGTCAACAGAGCAGCCCTAAACTTTGGGGTGCCTGTGTCTTGCTGATTTTTAGTTTTCCCAATTTATACGCCCATGAGTGGAAGTGCCCTATGCTCTCCAAGCTGTGTTTTTTAGATGTTTCAGAACACACCGTACACTTCTCCAGAGTGGCTGTTGGCAATTTACATCCCACCCATCAGCGTAGCAAGGCTCCCATTTCTCCATGGCCGGTCCTGCATTTCTGGTTTGGACACTTTTTTCCGCATGGCCCTTTTGCCCGCTGGGAAGCGAGACTTCTTTGGAGTGCTGATTTGCCTTTCCAGGTTGCTTGGTTGGCCAAAAAGGGCGTATGCGTTTTTTCCTGAATATATTCAGGAAAAAACGCATACGCCCTTTTTGGCCAAGGGCATCATTGTCCACGTTTTGCCGCTTTTCATGTGCTTTCAAGGCGATTCGAATCTACCTCCTGAAATCTGTTTCCTGCAATTCTGCCTTGCTTTCAAAGCCTCTTCGTTGCCTTCCCTTAATATATTTGTGGACGAGAGTTATCATTTAAAACTCTGCAGGTTTGTGAATTGCAGTGCCCCTGAGCTCCATTTTTCAACTCGCTTTATTGGGAGCTGGCCGCAAAAGCGCAGGATTGCTTCAGGCCCTCTTCTGGTTCTGGGGGGCAGGCTGAGCTTGTGCTTAATTCTTCTTCCTGATGGGAAAATAGAGTGACCTGTGCCTGTCCCAACACCTAGAGCTAGTCTCTCATTGGTTCCCCCTCTTCCCGTTCATCCTCAGGACAAATTGCAACCTGTACGGAACAGGAGGTTAAAGGTGCTGATTCTCCAAGGAGGGAGATGGCTAGTAAATCGGCTGGAATGGCGAACTCGAGCAAAGGAGATGAGAAATGAGGTGCGTTTTAGAAACCTTTCCCGATCACACGGTATACCATCTTCTGGGTTTCTCATGCCTGTTTTCGACGTAGGAAGATGCCCTTGAACCTGGAGATTTGGGACCCATGGGATGGGTACCATGCAGTATTACTTGAAAGGGTCTGCGTTGGCTCCCCCAACCTCACCGAACCTCTCAGCCCCAAGAGTGTCCACCCTTATGTCTCAATCAGCTGTGGGTCTAGATATGGTCAATCCAGGTTGCATCACAGCCCCTGAACGAATTTTGGAAGAATTTCTCTCTCTTTCACTGTCTTTGTTTCACGGGTTTTGAAAAGTAATTTATTTTTATAATGGGGTTTAGCTGCTTTTCACGGCTGTGTTTATGCCGCTTTACACCCCCTTGACTCACTTACAGAGAGATATCAATACATAGGTTTGAAGATTCTTACTAGTCAGATATATTCTTGTGCGGTGAATAGGGGGTGTTGAGTCCAGTTCACTGAAAAAGGAATAGGTCTTGTCTCTTACATATTGGGTTTATGGAACGGTATCTGAGCTAATTTGAAACCCTTGTTTTATGCATCACCCCACCTCACCTTTCCCGTTCAGCAGCCATAGTGTGTTTCCTAAACGTGTGACTCTGTTCTGTTTTGTAATTCAGTTCAAGTGTAGCGGTTTTTACATTCCCTCTACAAGTGATATCTTATGATAAGTGTCTTTTTCTGTGTGACTTATTTCACTTAGAATCGTCGTACCTAAATCCACTCATCGTGCTGCTACTAGACTTATGACGTTGATTTCATGGCTGAGTGATATTCCATTGTACATGAGGACCACAACTTCTTTATCCATTTTTCTCTTTCCTAGGATATTTAAGGTGTAATGAAGTGGGGGTTCTTGTCAACAGAGCAGCCCTAAACTTTGGGGTGCCTGTGTCTTGCTGATTTTTAGTTTTCCCAATTTATACGCCCATGAGTGGAAGTGCCCTATGCTCTCCAAGCTGTGTTTTTTAGATGTTTCAGAACACACCGTACACTTCTCCAGAGTGGCTGTTGGCAATGTACATCCCACCCATCAGCGTAGCAAGGCTCCCATTTCTCCATGGCCGGTCCTGCATTTCTGGTTTGGACACTTTTTTCCGCATGGCCCTTTTGCCCGCTGGGAAGCGAGACTTCTTTGGAGCGATGATTGGCCTTTCCAGGTTGCTTGGTTGGCCAAAAAGGGCGTATGCGTTTTTTCCTGAATATATTCAGGAAAAAACGCATACGCCCTTTTTGGCCAAGGGCATCATTGTCCACGTTTTGCCACTTTTCATGTGCTTTCAAGGCGATTCGAATCTACCTCCTGAAATCTGTTTCCTGCAATTCTGCCTTGCTTTCAAAGCCTCTTCGTTGCCTTCCCTTAATATATTTGTGGACGAGAGGTATCATTTAAAACTCTGCAGGTTTGTGAATTGCAGTGCCCCTGAGCTCCATTTTTCATCTCGCTTTTTTGGGAGCTGGCCGCAAAAGCGCAGGATTGCTTCAGGCCCTCTTCTGGTTCTGGGGGGCAGGCTGAGCTTGTGCTTAATTCTTCTTCCTGATGGGAAAATAGAGTGACCTGTGCCTGTCCCAACACCTAGAGCTAGTCTCTCATTGGTTCCCCCTCTTCCCGTTCATCCTCAGGACAAATTGCAACCTGTACGGAACAGGAGGTTAAAGGTGCTGATTCTCCAAGGAGGGAGATGGCTAGTAAATCGGCTGGAATGGCGAACTCGAGCAAAGGAGATGAGAAATGAGGTGCGTTTTAGAAACCTTTCCCGATCACACGGTATACCATCTTCTGGGTTTCTCATGCCTGTTTTCGATGTAGGAAGATGCCCTTGAACCTGGAGATTTGGGACCCATGGGATGGGTACCATGCAGTATTACTTGAAAGGGTCTGCGTTGGCTCCCCCAACCTCACCGAACCTCTCAGCCCCAAGAGTGTCCACCCTTATGTCTCAATCAGCTGTGGGTCTAGATATGGTCAATCCAGGTTGCATCACAGCCCCTGAACGAATTTTGGAAGAATTTCTCTCTCTTTCACTGTCTTTGTTTCACGGGTTTTGAAAAGTAATTTATTTTTATAATGGGGTTTAGCTGCTTTTCACGGCTGTGTTTATGCCGCTTTACACCCCCTTGACTCACTTACAGAGAGATATCAATACATAGGTTTGAAGATATTACTAGTCAGATATATTCTTGTGCGGTGAATAGGGGGTGTTGAGTCCAGTTCACTGAAAAAGGAATAGGTCTTGTCTCTTACATATTGGGTTTATGGAACGGTATCTGAGCTAATTTGAAACCCTTGTTTTATGCATCACCCCACCTCACCTTTCCCGTTCAGCAGCCATAGTGTGTTTCCTAAACGTGTGACTCTGTTCTGTTTTGTAATTCAGTTCAAGTGTAGCGGTTTTTACATTCCCTCTACAAGTGATATCTTATGATAAGTGTCTTTTTCTGTGTGACTTATTTCACTTAGAATCGTCGTACCTAAATCCACTCATCGTGCTGCTACTAGACTTATGACGTTGATTTCATGGCTGAGTGATATTCCATTGTACATGAGGACCACAACTTCTTTATCCATTTTTCTCTTTCCTAGGATATTTAAGGTGTAATGAAGTGGGGGTTCTTGTCAACAGAGCAGCCCTAAACTTTGGGGTGCCTGTGTCTTGCTGATTTTTAGTTTTCCCAATTTATACGCCCATGAGTGGAAGTGCCCTATGCTCTCCAAGCTGTGTTTTTTAGATGTTTCAGAACACACCGTACACTTCTCCAGAGTGGCTGTTGGCAATGTACATCCCACCCATCAGCGTAGCAAGGCTCCCATTTCTCCATGGCCGGTCCTGCATTTCTGGTTTGGACACTTTTTTCCGCATGGCCCTTTTGCCCGCTGGGAAGCGAGACTTCTTTGGAGCGATGATTGGCCTTTCCAGGTTGCTTGGTTGGCCAAAAAGGGCGTATGCGTTTTTTCCTGAATATATTCAGGAAAAAACGCATACGCCCTTTTTGGCCAAGGGCATCATTGTCCACGTTTTGCCGCTTTTCATGTGCTTTCAAGGCTATTCGAATCTACCTCCTGAAATCTGTTTCCTGCAATTCTGCCTTGCTTTCAAAGCCTCTTCGTTGCCTTCCCTTAATATATTTGTGGACGAGAGTTATCATTTAAAACTCTGCAGGTTTGTGAATTGCAGTGCCCCTGAGCTCCATTTTTCAACTCGCTTTATTGGGAGCTGGCCGCAAAAGCGCAGGATTGCTTCAGGCCCTCTTCTGGTTCTGGTGGGCAGGCTGAGCTTGTGCTTAATTCTTCTTCCTGATGGGAAAATAGAGTGACCTGTGCCTGTCCCAACACCTAGAGCTAGTCTCTCATTGGTTCCCCCTCTTCCCGTTCATCCTCAGGACAAATTGCAACCTGTACGGAACAGGAAGTTAAAGGTGCTGATTCTCCAAGGAGGGAGATGGCTAGTAAATCGGCTGGAATGGCGAACTCGAGCAAAGGAGATGAGAAATGAGGTGCGTTTTAGAAACCTTTCCCGATCACACGGTATACCATCTTCTGGGTTTCTCATGCCTGTTTTCGATGTAGGAAGATGCCCTTGAACCTGGAGATTTGGGACCCATGGGATGGGTACCATGCAGTATTACTTGAAAGGGTCTGCGTTGGCTCCCCCAACCTCACCGAACCTCTCAGCCCCAAGAGTGTCCACCCTTATGTCTCAATCAGCTGTGGGTCTAGATATGGTCAATCCAGGTTGCATCACAGCCCCTGAACGAATTTTGTAAGAATTTCTCTCTCTTTCACTGTCTTTGTTTCACGGGTTTTGAAAAGTAATTTATTTTTATAATGGGGTTTAGCTGCTTTTCACGGCTGTGTTTATGCCGCTTTACACCCCCTTGACTCACTTACAGAGAGATATCAATACATAGGTTTGAAGATTCTTACTAGTCAGATATATTCTTGTGCGGTGAATAGGGGGTGTTGAGTCCAGTTCACTGAAAAAGGAATAGGTCTTGTCTCTTACATATTGGGTTTATGGAACGGTATCTGAGCTAATTTGAAACCCTTGTTTTATGCATCACCCCACCTCACCTTTCCCGTTCAGCAGCCATAGTGTGTTTCCTAAACGTGTGACTCTGTTCTGTTTTGTAATTCAGTTCAAGTGTAGCGGTTTTTACATTCCCTCTACAAGTGATATCTTATGATAAGTGTCTTTTTCTGTGTGACTTATTTCACTTAGAATCGTCGTACCTAAATCCACTCATCGTGCTGCTACTAGACTTATGACGTTGATTTCATGGCTGAGTGATATTCCATTGTACATGAGGACCACAACTTCTTTATCCATTTTTCTCTTTCCTAGGATATTTAAGGTGTAATGAAGTGGGGGTTCTTGTCAACAGAGCAGCCCTAAACTTTGGGGTGCCTGTGTCTTGCTGATTTTTAGTTTTCCCAATTTATACGCCCATGAGTGGAAGTGCCCTATGCTCTCCAAGCTGTGTTTTTTAGATGTTTCAGAACACACCGTACACTTCTCCAGAGTGGCTGTTGGCAATGTACATCCCACCCATCAGCGTAGCAAGGCTCCCATTTCTCCATGTCCGGTCCTGCATTTCTGGTTTGGACACTTTTTTCCGCATGGCCCTTTTGCCCGCTGGGAAGCGAGACTTCTTTGGAGCGCTGATTGGCCTTTCCAGGTTGCTTGGTTGGCCAAAAAGGGCGTATGCGTTTTTTCCTGAATATATTCAGGAAAAAACGCATACGCCCTTTTTGGCCAAGGGCATCATTGTCCACGTTTTGCCGCTTTTCATGTGCTTTCAAGGCGATTCGAATCTACCTCCTGAAATCTGTTTCCTGCAATTCTGCCTTGCTTTCAAAGCCTCTTCGTTGCCTTCCCTTAATATATTTGTGGACGAGAGGTATCATTTAAAACTCTGCAGGTTTGTGAATTGCAGTGCCCCTGAGCTCCATTTTTCATCTCGCTTTTTTGGGAGCTGGCCGCAAAAGTGCAGGATTGCTTCAGGCCCTCTTCTGGTTCTGGTGGGCAGGCTGAGCTTGTGCTTAATTCTTCTTCCTGATGGGAAAATAGAGTGACCTGTGCCTGTCCCAACACCTAGAGCTAGTCTCTCATTGGTTCCCCCTCTTCCCGTTCATCCTCAGGACAAATTGCAACCTGTACGGAACAGGAGGTTAAAGGTGCTGATTCTCCAAGGAGGGAGATGGCTAGTAAATCGGCTGGAATGGCGAACCCGAGCAAAGGAGATGAGAAATGAGGTGCGTTTTAGAAACCTTTCCCGATCACACGGTGTACTATCTTCTGGGTTTCTCATGCCTGTTTTCGACGTAGGAAGATGCCCTTGAACCTGGAGATTTGGGACCCATGGGATGGGTACCATGCAGTATTACTTGAAAGGGTCTGCGTTGGCTCACCCAACCTCACCGAACCTCTCAGCCCCAAGAGTGTCCACCCTTATGTCTCAATCAGCTGTGGGTCTAGATATGGTCAATCCAGGTTGCATCACAGCCGCTGAACGAATTTTGGAAGAATTTCTCTCTCTTTCACTGTCTTTGTTTCACGGGTTTTTAAAAGTAATTTATTTTTATAATGGGGTTTAGCTGCTTTTCACGGCTGTGTTTATGCCGCTTTACACCCCCTTGACTCACTTACAGAGAGATATCAATACATAGGTTTGAAGATTCTTACTAGTCAGATATATTCTTGTGCGGTGAATAGGGGGTGTTGAGTCCAGTTCACTGAAAAAGGAATAGGTCTTGTCTCTTACATATTGGGTTTATGGAACGGTATCTGAGCTAATTTGAAACCCTTGTTTTATGCATCACCCCACCTCACCTTTCCCGTTCAGCAGCCATAGTGTGTTTCCTAAACGTGTGACTCTGTTCTGTTTTGTAATTCAGTTCAAGTGTAGCGGTTTTTACATTCCCTCTACAAGTGATATCTTATGATAAGTGTCTTTTTCTGTGTGACTTATTTCACTTAGAATCGTCGTACCTAAATCCACTCATCGTGCTGCTACTAGCCTTATGACGTGGATTTCATGGCTGAGTGATATTCCATTGTACATGAGGACCACAACTTCTTTATCCATTTTTCTCTTTCCTAGGATATTTAAGGTGTAATGAAGTGGGGGTTCTTGTCAACAGAGCAGCCCTAAACTTTGGGGTGCCTGTGTCTTGCTGATTTTTAGTTTTCCCAATTTATACGCCCATGAGTGGAAGTGCCCTATGCTCTCCAAGCTGTGTTTTTTAGATGTTTCAGAACACACCGTACACTTCTCCAGAGTGGCTGTTGGCAATTTACATCCCACCCATCAGCGTAGCAAGGCTCCCATTTCTCCATGGCCGGTCCTGCATTTCTGGTTTGGACACTTTTTTCCGCATGGCCCTTTTTGCCCGCTGGGAAGCGAGACTTCTTTGGAGCGCTGATTGGCCTTTCAGGTTGCTTGGTTGGCCAAAAAGGGCGTATGCGTTTTTTCCTGAATATATTCAGGAAAAAACGCATACGCCCTTTTTGGCCAAGGGCATCATTGTCCACGTTTTGCCGCTTTTCATGTGCTTTCAAGGCGATTCGAATCTACCTCCTGAAATCTGTTTCCTGCAATTCTGCCTTGCTTTCAAAGCCTCTTCGTTGCCTTCCCTTAATATATTTGTGGACGAGAGGTATCATTTAAAACTCTGCAGGTTTGTGAATTGCAGTGCCCCTGAGCTCCATTTTTCATCTCGCTTTTTTGGGAGCTGGCCGCAAAAGTGCAGGATTGCTTCAGGCCCTCTTCTGGTTCTGGGGGGCAGGCTGAGCTTGTGCTTAATTCTTCTTCCTGATGGGAAAATAGAGTGACCTGTGCCTGTCCCAACACCTAGAGCTAGTCTCTCATTGGTTCCCCCTCTTCCCGTTCATCCTCAGGACAAATTGCAACCTGTACGGAACAGGAGGTTAAAGGTGCTGATTCTCCAAGGAGGGAGATGGCTAGTAAATCGGCTGGAATGGCGAACTCGAGCAAAGGAGATGAGAAATGAGGTGCGTTTTAGAAACCTTTCCCGATCACACGGTATACCATCTTCTGGGTTTCTCATGCCTGTTTTCGACGTAGGAAGATGCCCTTGAACCTGGAGATTTGGGACCCATGGGATGGGTACCATGCAGTATTACTTGAAAGGGTCTGCGTTGGCTCCCCCAACCTCACCGAAACTCTCAGCCCCAAGAGTGTCCACCCTTATGTCTCAATCAGCTGTGGGTCTAGATATGGTCAATCCAGGTTGCATCACAGCCCCTGAACGAATTTTGTAAGAATTTCTCTCTCTTTCACTGTCTTTGTTTCACGGGTTTTGAAAAGTAATTTATTTTTATAATGGGGTTTAGCTGCTTTTCACGGCTGTGTTTATGCCGCTTTACACCCCCTTGACTCACTTACAGAGAGATATCAATACATAGGTTTGAAGATTCTTACTAGTCAGATATATTCTTGTGCGGTGAATAGGGGGTGTTGAGTCCAGTTCACTGAAAAAGGAATAGGTCTTGTCTCTTACATATTGGGTTTATGGAACGGTATCTGAGCTAATTTGAAACCCTTGTTTTATGCATCACCCCACCTCACCTTTCCCGTTCAGCAGCCATAGTGTGTTTCCTAAACGTGTGACTCTGTTCTGTTTTGTAATTCAGTTCAAGTGTAGCGGTTTTTACATTCCCTCTACAAGTGATATCTTATGATAAGTGTCTTTTTCTGTGTGACTTATTTCACTTAGAATCGTCGTACCTAAATCCACTCATCGTGCTGCTACTAGCCTTATGACGTGGATTTCATGGCTGAGTGATATTCCATTGTACATGAGGACCACAACTTCTTTATCCATTTTTCTCTTTCCTAGGATATTTAAGGTGTAATGAAGTGGGGGTTCTTGTCAACAGAGCAGCCCTAAACTTTGGGGTGCCTGTGTCTTGCTGATTTTTAGTTTTCCCAATTTATACGCCCATGAGTGGAAGTGCCCTATGCTCTCCAAGCTGTGTTTTTTAGATGTTTCAGAACACACCGTACACTTCTCCAGAGTGGCTGTTGGCAATTTACATCCCACCCATCAGCGTAGCAAGGCTCCCATTTCTCCATGGCCGGTCCTGCATTTCTGGTTTGGACACTTTTTTCCGCATGGCCCTTTTGCCCGCTGGGAAGCGAGACTTCTTTGGAGCGCTGATTGGCCTTTCCAGGTTGCTTGGTTGGCCAAAAAGGGCGTATGCGTTTTTTCCTGAATATATTCAGGAAAAAACGCATACGCCCTTTTTGGCCAAGGGCATCATTGTCCACGTTTTGCTGCTTTTCATGTGCTTTCAAGGCGATTCGAATCTACCTCCTGAAATCTGTTGCCTGCAATTCTGCCTTGCTTTCAAAGCCTCTTCGTTGCCTTCCCTTAATATATTTGTGGACGAGAGGTATCATTTAAAACTCTGCAGGTTTGTGAATTGCAGTGCCCCTGAGCTCCATTTTTCATCTCGCTTTTTTGGGAGCTGGCCGCAAAAGCGCAGGATTGCTTCAGGCCCTCTTCTGGTTCTGGGGGGCAGGCTGAGCTTGTGCTTAATTCTTCTTCCTGATGGGAAAATAGAGTGACCTGTGCCTGTCCCAACACCTAGAGCTAGTCTCTCATTGGTTCCCCCTCTTCCCGTTCATCCTCAGGACAAATTGCAACCTGTACGGAACAGGAGGTTAAAGGTGCTGATTCTCCAAGGAGGGAGATGGCTAGTAAATCGGCTGGAATGGCGAACTCGAGCAAAGGAGATGAGAAATGAGGTGCGTTTTAGAAACCTTTCCCGATCACACGGTGTACCATCTTCTGGGTTTCTCATGCCTGTTTTCGACGTAGGAAGATGCCCTTGAACCTGGAGATTTGGGACCCATGGGATGGGTACCATGCAGTATTACTTGAAAGGGTCTGCGTTGGCTCACCCAACCTCACCGAACCTCTCAGCCCCAAGAGTGTCCACCCTTATGTCTCAATCAGCTGTGGGTCTAGATATGGTCAATCCAGGTTGCATCACAGCCCCTGAACGAATTTTGTAAGAATTTCTCTCTCTTTCACTGTCTTTGTTTCACGGGTTTTGAAAAGTAATTTATTTTTATAATGGGGTTTAGCTGCTTTTCACGGCTGTGTTTATGCCGCTTTACACCCCCTTGACTCACTTACAGAGAGATATCAATACATAGGTTTGAAGATTCTTACTAGTCAGATATATTCTTGTGCATTGAATAGGGGGTGTTGAGTCCAGTTCACTGAAAAAGGAATAGGTCTTGTCTCTTACATATTGGGTTTATGGAACGGTATCTGAGCTAATTTGAAACCCTTGTTTTATGCATCACCCCACCTCACCTTTCCCGTTCAGCAGCCATAGTGTGTTTCCTAAACGTGTGACTCTGTTCTGTTTTGTAATTCAGTTCAAGTGTAGCGGTTTTTACATTCCCTCTAGAAGTGATATCTTATGATAAGTGTCTTTTTCTGTGTGACTTATTTCACTTAGAATCGTCGTACCTAAATCCACTCATCGTGCTGCTACTAGCCTTATGACGTGGATTTCATGGCTGAGTGATATTCCATTGTACATGAGGACCACAACTTCTTTATCCATTTTTCTCTTTCCTAGGATATTTAAGGTGTAATGAAGTGGGGGTTCTTGTCAACAGAGCAGCCCTAAACTTTGGGGTGCCTGTGTCTTGCTGATTTTTAGTTTTCCCAATTTATACGCCCATGAGTGGAAGTGCCCTATGCTCTCCAAGCTGTGTTTTTTAGATGTTTCAGAACACACCGTACACTTCTCCAGAGTGGCTGTTGGCAATTTACATCCCACCCATCAGCGTAGCAAGGCTCCCATTTCTCCATGGCCGGTCCTGCATTTCTGGTTTGGACACTTTTTTCCGCATGGCCCTTTTACCCGCTGGGAAGCGAGAGTTCTTTGGAGCGCTGATTTGCCTTTCCAGGTTGCTTGGTTGGCCAAAAAGGGCGTATGCGTTTTTTCTTGAATATATTCAGGAAAAAACGCATACGCCCTTTTTGGCCAAGGGCATCATTGTCCACGTTTTGCCGCTTTTCATGTGCTTTCAAGGCGATTCGAATCTACCTCCTGAAATCTGTTTCCTGCAATTCTGCCTTGCTTTCAAAGCCTCTTCGTTGCCTTCCCTTAATATATTTGTGGACGAGAGTTATCATTTAAAACTCTGCAGGTTTGTGAATTGCAGTGCCCCTGAGCTCCATTTTTCAACTCGCTTTATTGGGAGCTGGCCGCAAAAGCGCAGGATTGCTTCAGGCCCTCTTCTGGTTCTGGGGGGCAGGCTGAGCTTGTGCTTAATTCTTCTTCCTGATGGGAAAATAGAGTGACCTGTGCCTGTCCCAACACCTAGAGCTAGTCTCTCATTGGTTCCCCCTCTTCCCGTTCATCCTCAGGACAAATTGCAACCTGTACGGAACAGGAGGTTAAAGGTGCTGATTCTCCAAGGAGGGAGATGGCTAGTAAATCGGCTGGAATGGCGAACTCGAGCAAAGGAGATGAGAAATGAGGTGCGTTTTAGAAACCTTTCCCGATCACACGGTATACCATCTTCTGGGTTTCTCATGCCTGTTTTCGATGTAGGAAGATGCCCTTGAACCTGGAGATTTGGGACCCATGGGATGGGTACCATGCAGTATTACTTGAAAGGGTCTGCGTTGGCTCCCCCAACCTCACCGAACCTCTCAGCCCCAAGAGTGTCCACCCTTATGTCTCAATCAGCTGTGGGTCTAGATATGGTCAATCCAGGTTGCATCACAGCCCCTGAACGAATTTTGGAAGAATTTCTCTCTCTTTCACTGTCTTTGTTTCACGGGTTTTGAAAAGTAATTTATTTTTATAATGGGGTTTAGCTGCTTTTCACGGCTGTGTTTATGCCGCTTTACACCCCCTTGACTCACTTACAGAGAGATATCAATACATAGGTTTGAAGATTCTTACTAGTCAGATATATTCTTGTGCGGTGAATAGGGGGTGTTGAGTCCAGTTCACTGAAAAAGGAATAGGTCTTGTCTCTTACATATTGGGTTTATGGAACGGTATCTGAGCTAATTTGAAACCCTTGTTTTATGCATCACCCCACCTCACCTTTCCCGTTCAGCAGCCATAGTGTGTTTCCAAAACGTGTGACTCTGTTCTGTTTTGTAATTCAGTTCAAGTGTAGCGGTTTTTACATTCCCTCTACAAGTGATATCTTATGATAAGTGTCTTTTTCTGTGTGACTTATTTCACTTAGAATCGTCGTACCTAAATCCACTCATCGTGCTGCTACTAGACTTATGACGTTGATTTCATGGCTGAGTGATATTCCATTGTACATGAGGACCACAACTTCTTTATCCATTTTTCTCTTTCCTAGGATATTTAAGGTGTAATGAAGTGGGGGTTCTTGTCAACAGAGCAGCCCTAAACTTTGGGGTGCCTGTGTCTTGCTGATTTTTAGTTTTCCCAATTTATACGCCCATGAGTGGAAGTGCCCTATGCTCTCCAAGCTGTGTTTTTTAGATGTTTCAGAACACACCGTACACTTCTCCAGAGTGGCTGTTGGCAATGTACATCCCACCCATCAGCGTAGCAAGGCTCCCATTTCTCCATGGCCGGTCCTGCATTTCTGGTTTGGACACTTTTTTCCGCATGGCCCTTTTGCCCGCTGGGAAGCGAGACTTCTTTGGAGCGATGATTGGCCTTTCCAGGTTGCTTGGTTGGCCAAAAAGGGCGTATGCGTTTTTTCCTGAATATATTCAGGAAAAAACGCATACGCCCTTTTTGGCCAAGGGCATCATTGTCCACGTTTTGCCGCTTTTCATGTGCTTTCAAGGCGATTCGAATCTACCTCCTGAAATCTGTTTCCTGCAATTCTGCCTTGCTTTCAAAGCCTCTTCGTTGCCTTCCCTTAATATATTTGTGGACGAGAGGTATCATTTAAAACTCTGCAGGTTTGTGAATTGCAGTGCCCCTGAGCTCCATTTTTCATCTCGCTTTTTTGGGAGCTGGCCGCAAAAGCGCAGGATTGCTTCAGGCCCTCTTCTGGTTCTGGGGGGCAGGCTGAGCTTGTGCTTAATTCTTCTTCCTGATGGGAAAATAGAGTGACCTGTGCCTGTCCCAACACCTAGAGCTAGTCTCTCATTGGTTCCCCCTCTTCCCGTTCATCCTCAGGACAAATTGCAACCTGTACGGAACAGGAGGTTAAAGGTGCTGATTCTCCAAGGAGGGAGATGGCTAGTAAATCGGCTGGAATGGCGAACTCGAGCAAAGGAGATGAGAAATGAGGTGCGTTTTAGAAACCTTTCCCGATCACACGGTATACCATCTTCTGGGTTTCTCATGCCTGTTTTCGATGTAGGAAGATGCCCTTGAACCTGGAGATTTGGGACCCATGGGATGGGTACCATGCAGTATTACTTGAAAGGGTCTGCGTTGGCTCCCCCAACCTCACGGAACCTCTCAGCCCCAAGAGTGTCCACCCTTATGTCTCAATCAGCTGTGGGTCTAGATATGGTCAATCCAGGTTGCATCACAGCCCCTGAACGAATTTTGGAAGAATTTCTCTCTCTTTCACTGTCTTTGTTTCACGGGTTTTGAAAAGTAATTTATTTTTATAATGGGGTTTAGCTGCTTTTCACGGCTGTGTTTATGCCGCTTTACACCCCCTTGACTCACTTACAGAGAGATATCAATACATAGGTTTGAAGATTCTTACTAGTCAGATATATTCTTGTGCGGTGAATAGGGGGTGTTGAGTCCAGTTCACTGAAAAAGGAATAGGTCTTGTCTCTTACATATTGGGTTTATGGAACGGTATCTGAGCTAATTTGAAACCCTTGTTTTATGCATCACCCCACCTCACCTTTCCCGTTCAGCAGCCATAGTGTGTTTCCTAAACGTGTGACTCTGTTCTGTTTTGTAATTCAGTTCAAGTGTAGCGGTTTTTACATTCCCTCTACAAGTGATATCTTATGATAAGTGTCTTTTTCTGTGTGACTTATTTCACTTAGAATCGTCGTACCTAAATCCACTCATCGTGCTGCTACTAGACTTATGACGTTGATTTCATGGCTGAGTGATATTCCATTGTACATGAGGACCACAACTTCTTTATCCATTTTTCTCTTTCCTAGGATATTTAAGGTGTAATGAAGTGGGGGTTCTTGTCAACAGAGCAGCCCTAAACTTTGGGGTGCCTGTGTCTTGCTGATTTTTAGTTTTCCCAATTTATACGCCCATGAGTGGAAGTGCCCTATGCTCTCCAAGCTGTGTTTTTTAGATGTTTCAGAACACACCGTACACTTCTCCAGAGTGGCTGTTGGCAATGTACATCCCACCCATCAGCGTAGCAAGGCTCCCATTTCTCCATGGCCGGTCCTGCATTTCTGGTTTGGACACTTTTTTCCGCATGGCCCTTTTGCCCGCTGGGAAGCGAGACTTCTTTGGAGCGATGATTGGCCTTTCCAGGTTGCTTGGTTGGCCAAAAAGGGCGTATGCGTTTTTTCCTGAATATATTCAGGAAAAAACGCATACGCCCTTTTTGGCCAAGGGCATCATTGTCCACGTTTTGCCGCTTTTCATGTGCTTTCAAGGCGATTCGAATCTACCTCCTGAAATCTGTTTCCTGCAATTCTGCCTTGCTTTCAAAGCCTCTTCGTTGCCTTCCCTTAATATATTTGTGGACGAGAGGTATCATTTAAAACTCTGCAGGTTTGTGAATTGCAGTGCCCCTGAGCTCCATTTTTCATCTCGCTTTTTTGGGAGCTGGCCGCAAAAGTGCAGGATTGCTTCAGGCCCTCTTCTGGTTCTGGGGGGCAGGCTGAGCTTGTGCTTAATTCTTCTTCCTGATGGGAAAATAGAGTGACCTGTGCCTGTCCCAACACCTAGAGCTAGTCTCTCATTGGTTCCCCCTCTTCCCGTTCATCCTCAGGACAAATTGCAACCTGTACGGAACAGGAGGTTAAAGGTGCTGATTCTCCAAGGAGGGAGATGGCTAGTAAATCGGCTGGAATGGCGAACCCGAGCAAAGGAGATGAGAAATGAGGTGCGTTTTAGAAACCTTTCCCGATCACACGGTGTACCATCTTCTGGGTATCTCATGCCTGTTTTCGACGTAGGAAGATGCCCTTGAACCTGGAGATTTGGGACCCATGGGATGGGTACCATGCAGTATTACTTGAAAGGGTCTGCGTTGGCTCCCCCAACCTCACCGAACCTCTCAGCCCCAAGAGTGTCCACCCTTATGTCTCAATCAGCTGTGGGTCTAGATATGGTCAATCCAGGTTGCATCACAGCCCCTGAACGAATTTTGTAAGAATTTCTCTCTCTTTCACTGTCTTTGTTTCACGGGTTTTGAAAAGTAATTTATTTTTATAATGGGGTTTAGCTGCTTTTCACGGCTGTGTTTATGCCGCTTTACACCCCCTTGACTCACTTACAGAGAGATATCAATACATAGGTTTGAAGATTCTTACTAGTCAGATATATTCTTGTGCGGTGAATAGGGGGTGTTGAGTCCAGTTCACTGAAAAAGGAATAGGTCTTGTCTCTTACATATTGGGTTTATGGAACGGTATCGGAGCTAATTTGAAACCCTTGTTTTATGCATCACCCCACCTCACCTTTCCCGTTCAGCAGCCATAGTGTGTTTCCAAAACGTGTGACTCTGTTCTGTTTTGTAATTCAGTTCAAGTGTAGCGGTTTTTACATTCCCTCTACAAGTGATATCTTATGATAAGTGTCTTTTTCTGTGTGACTTATTTCACTTAGAATCGTCGTACCTAAATCCACTCATCGTGCTGCTACTAGACTTATGACGTTGATTTCATGGCTGAGTGATATTCCATTGTACATGAGGACCACAACTTCTTTATCCATTTTTCTCTTTCCTAGGATATTTAAGGTGTAATGAAGTGGGGGTTCTTGTCAACAGAGCAGCCCTAAACTTTGGGGTGCCTGTGTCTTGCTGATTTTTAGTTTTCCCAATTTATACGCCCATGAGTGGAAGTGCCCTATGCTCTCCAAGCTGTGTTTTTTAGATGTTTCAGAACACACCGTACACTTCTCCAGAGTGGCTGTTGGCAATGTACATCCCACCCATCAGCGTAGCAAGGCTCCCATTTCTCCATGGCCGGTCCTGCATTTCTGGTTTGGACACTTTTTTCCGCATGGCCCTTTTGCCCGCTGGGAAGCGAGACTTCTTTGGAGCGATGATTGGCCTTTCCAGGTTGCTTGGTTGGCCAAAAAGGGCGTATGCGTTTTTTCCTGAATATATTCAGGAAAAAACGCATACACCCTTTTTGGCCAAGGGCATCATTGTCCACGTTTTGCCGCTTTTCATGTGCTTTCAAGGCGATTCGAATCTACCTCCTGAAATCTGTTTCCTGCAATTGTGCCTTGCTTTCAAAGCCTCTTCGTTGCCTTCCCTTAATATATTTGTGGACGAGAGGTATCATTTAAAACTCTGCAGGTTTGTGAATTGCAGTGCCCCTGAGCTCCATTTTTCAACTCGCTTTATTGGGAGCTGGCCGCAAAAGCGCAGGATTGCTTCAGGCCCTCTTCTGGTTCTGGGGGGCAGGCTGAGCTTGTGCTTAATTCTTCTTCCTGATGGGAAAATAGAGTGACCTGTGCCTGTCCCAACACCTAGAGCTAGTCTCTCATTGGTTCCCCCTCTTCCCGTTCATCCTCAGGACAAATTGCAACCTGTACGGAACAGGAAGTTAAAGGTGCTGATTCTCCAAGGAGGGAGATGGCTAGTAAATCGGCTGGAATGGCGAACTCGAGCAAAGGAGATGAGAAATGAGGTGCGTTTTAGAAACCTTTCCCGATCACACGGTATACCATCTTCTGGGTTTCTCATGCCTGTTTTCGATGTAGGAAGATGCCCTTGAACCTGGAGATTTGGGACCCATGGGATGGGTACCATGCAGTATTACTTGAAAGGGTCTGCGTTGGCTCCCCCAACCTCACCGAACCTCTCAGCCCCAAGAGTGTCCACCCTTATGTCTCAATCAGCTGTGGGTCTAGATATGGTCAATCCAGGTTGCATCACAGCCCCTGAACGAATTTTGTAAGAATTTCTCTCTCTTTCACTGTCTTTGTTTCACGGGTTTTGAAAAGTAATTTATTTTTATAATGGGGTTTAGCTGCTTTTCACGGCTGTGTTTATGCCGCTTTACACCCCCTTGACTCACTTACAGAGAGATATCAATACATAGGTTTGAAGATTCTTACTAGTCAGATATATTCTTGTGCGGTGAATAGGGGGTGTTGAGTCCAGTTCACTGAAAAAGGAATAGGTCTTGTCTCTTACATATTGGGTTTATGGAACGGTATCTGAGCTAATTTGAAACCCTTGTTTTATGCATCACCCCACCTCACCTTTCCCGTTCAGCAGCCATAGTGTGTTTCCTAAACGTGTGACTCTGTTCTGTTTTGTAATTCAGTTCAAGTGTAGCGGTTTTTACATTCCCTCTACAAGTGATATCTTATGATAAGTGTCTTTTTCTGTGTGACTTATTTCACTTAGAATCGTCGTACCTAAATCCACTCATCGTGCTGCTACTAGACTTATGACGTTGATTTCATGGCTGAGTGATATTCCATTGTACATGAGGACCACAACTTCTTTATCCATTTTTCTCTTTCCTAGGATATTTAAGGTGTAATGAAGTGGGGGTTCTTGTCAACAGAGCAGCCCTAAACTTTGGGGTGCCTGTGTCTTGCTGATTTTTAGTTTTCCCAATTTATACGCCCATGAGTGGAAGTGCCCTATGCTCTCCAAGCTGTGTTTTTTAGATGTTTCAGAACACACCGTACACTTCTCCAGAGTGGCTGTTGGCAATGTACATCCCACCCATCAGCGTAGCAAGGCTCCCATTTCTCCATGGCCGGTCCTGCATTTCTGGTTTGGACACTTTTTTCCGCATGGCCCTTTTGCCCGCTGGGAAGCGAGACTTCTTTGGAGCGCTGATTGGCCTTTCCAGGTTGCTTGGTTGGCCAAAAAGGGCGTATGCGTTTTTTCCTGAATATATTCAGGAAAAAACGCATACGCCCTTTTTGGCCAAGGGCATCATTGTCCACGTTTTGCCGCTTTTCATGTGCTTTCAAGGCGATTCGAATCTACCTCCTGAAATCTGTTTCCTGCAATTCTGCCTTGCTTTCAAAGCCTCTTCGTTGCCTTCCCTTAATATATTTGTGGACGAGAGGTATCATTTAAAACTCTGCAGGTTTGTGAATTGCAGTGCCCCTGAGCTCCATTTTTCATCTCGCTTTTTTGGGAGCTGGCCGCAAAAGTGCAGGATTGCTTCAGGCCCTCTTCTGGTTCTGGGGGGCAGGCTGAGCTTGTGCTTAATTCTTCTTCCTGATGGGAAAATAGAGTGACCTGTGCCTGTCCCAACACCTAGAGCTAGTCTCTCATTGGTTCCCCCTCTTCCCGTTCATCCTCAGGACAAATTGCAACCTGTACGGAACAGGAGGTTAAAGGTGCTGATTCTCCAAGGAGGGAGATGGCTAGTAAATCGGCTGGAATGGCGAACCCGAGCAAAGGAGATGAGAAATGAGGTGCGTTTTAGAAACCTTTCCCGATCACACGGTGTACTATCTTCTGGGTTTCTCATGCCTGTTTTCGACGTAGGAAGATGCCCTTGAACCTGGAGATTTGGGACCCATGGGATGGGTACCATGCAGTATTACTTGAAAGGGTCTGCGTTGGCTCACCCAACCTCACCGAACCTCTCAGCCCCAAGAGTGTCCACCCTTATGTCTCAATCAGCTGTGGGTCTAGATATGGTCAATCCAGGTTGCATCACAGCCGCTGAACGAATTTTGGAAGAATTTCTCTCTCTTTCACTGTCTTTGTTTCACGGGTTTTGAAAAGTAATTTATTTTTATAATGGGGTTTAGCTGCTTTTCACGGCTGTGTTTATGCCGCTTTACACCCCCTTGACTCACTTACAGAGAGATATCAATACATAGGTTTGTAGATTCTTACTAGTCAGATATATTCTTGTGCGGTGAATAGGGGGTGTTGAGTCCAGTTCACTGAAAAAGGAATAGGTCTTGTCTCTTACATATTGGGTTTATGGAACGGTATCTGAGCTCATTTGAAACCCTTGTTTTATGCATCACCCCACCTCACCTTTCCCGTTCAGCAGCCATAGTGTGTTTCCTAAACGTGTGACTCTGTTCTGTTTTGTAATTCAGTTCAAGTGTAGCGGTTTTTACATTCCCTCTAGAAGTGATATCTTATGATAAGTGTCTTTTTCTGTGTGACTTATTTCACTTAGAATCGTCGTACCTAAATCCACTCATCGTGCTGCTACTAGCCTTATGACGTTGATTTCATGGCTGAGTGATATTCCATTGTACATGAGGACCACAACTTCTTTATCCATTTTTCTCTTTCCTAGGATATTTAAGGTGTAATGAAGTGGGGGTTCTTGTCAACAGAGCAGCCCTAAACTTTGGGGTGCCTGTGTCTTGCTGATTTTTAGTTTTCCCAATTTATACGCCCATGAGTGGAAGTGCCCTATGCTCTCCAAGCTGTGTTTTTTAGATGTTTCAGAACACACCGTACACTTCTCCAGAGTGGCTGTTGGCAATGTACATCCCACCCATCAGCGTAGCAAGGCTCCCATTTCTCCATGGCCGGTCCTGCATTTCTGGTTTGGACACTTTTTTCCGCATGGCCCTTTTGCCCGCTGGGAAGCGAGACTTCTTTGGAGCGATGATTGGCCTTTCCAGGTTGCTTGGTTGGCCAAAAAGGGCGTATGCGTTTTTTCCTGAATATATTCAGGAAAAAACGCATACGCCCTTTTGGCCAAGGGCATCATTGTCCACGTTTTGCCGCTTTTCATGTGCTTTCAAGGCGATTCGAATCTACCTCCTGAAATCTGTTTCCTGCAATTCTGCCTTGCTTTCAAAGCCTCTTCGTTGCCTTCCCTTAATATATTTGTGGACGAGAGGTATCATTTAAAACTCTGCAGGTTTGTGAATTGCAGTGCCCCTGAGCTCCATTTTTCATCTCGCTTTTTTGGGAGCTGGCCGCAAAAGTGCAGGATTGCTTCAGGCCCTCTTCTGGTTCTGGTGGGCAGGCTGAGCTTGTGCTTAATTCTTCTTCCTGATGGGAAAATAGAGTGACCTGTGCCTGTCCCAACACCTAGAGCTAGTCTCTCATTGGTTCCCCCTCTTCCCGTTCATCCTCAGGACAAATTGCAACCTGTACGGAACAGGAGGTTAAAGGTGCTGATTCTCCAAGGAGGGAGATGGCTAGTAAATCGGCTGGAATGGCGAACCCGAGCAAAGGAGATGAGAAATGAGGTGCGTTTTAGAAACCTTTCCCGATCACACGGTGTACCATCTTCTGGGTTTCTCATGCCCGTTTTCGACGTAGGAAGATGCCCTTGAACCTGGAGATTTGGGACCCATGGGATGGGTACCATGCAGTATTACTTGAAAGGGTCTGCGTTGGCTCACCCAACCTCACCGAACCTCTCAGCCCCAAGAGTGTCCACCCTTATGTCTCAATCAGCTGTGGGTCTAGATATGGTCAATCCAGGTTGCATCACAGCCGCTGAACGAATTTTGGAAGAATTTCTCTCTCTTTCACTGTCTTTGTTTCACGGGTTTTGAAAAGTAATTTATTTTTATAATGGGGTTTAGCTGCTTTTCACGGCTGTGTTTATGCCGCTTTACACCCCCTTGACTCACTTACAGAGAGATATCAATACATAGGTTTGTAGATTCTTACTAGTCAGATATATTCTTGTGCGGTGAATAGGGGGTGTTGAGTCCAGTTCACTGAAAAAGGAATAGGTCTTGTCTCTTACATATTGGGTTTATGGAACGGTATCTGAGCTCATTTGAAACCCTTGTTTTATGCATCACCCCACCTCACCTTTCCCGTTCAGCAGCCATAGTGTGTTTCCTAAACGTGTGACTCTGTTCTGTTTTGTAATTCAGTTCAAGTGTAGCGGTTTTTACATTCCCTCTACAAGTGATATCTTATGATAAGTGTCTTTTTCTGTGTGACTTATTTCACTTAGAATCGTCGTACCTAAATCCACTCATCGTGCTGCTACTAGACTTATGACGTTGATTTCATGGCTGAGTGATATTCCATTGTACATGAGGACCACAACTTCTTTATCCATTTTTCTCTTTCCTAGGATATTTAAGGTGTAATGAAGTGGGGGTTCTTGTCAACAGAGCAGCCCTAAACTTTGGGGTGCCTGTGTCTTGCTGATTTTTAGTTTTCCCAATTTATACGCCCATGAGTGGAAGTGCCCTATGCTCTCCAAGCTGTGTTTTTTAGATGTTTCAGAACACACCGTACACTTCTCCAGAGTGGCTGTTGGCAAGTTACATCCCACCCATCAGCGTAGCAAGGCTCCCATTTCTCCATGGCCGGTCCTGCATTTCTGGTTTGGACACTTTTTTCCGCATGGCCCTTTTGCCCGCTGGGAAGCGAGACTTCTTTGGAGCGCTGATTGGCCTTTCCAGGTTGCTTGGTTGGCCAAAAAGGGCGTATGCGTTTTTTCCTGAATATATTCAGGAAAAAACGCATACGCCCTTTTTGGCCAAGGGCATCATTGTCCACGTTTTGCCGCTTTTCATGTGCTTTCAAGGCGATTCGAATCTACCTCCTGAAATCTGTTTCCTGCGATTCTGCCTTGCTTTCAAAGCCTCTTCGTTGCCTTCCCTTAATATATTTGTGGATGAGAGGTATCATTTAAAACTCTGCAGGTTTGTGAATTGCAGTGCCCCTGAGCTCCATTTTTCAACTCGCTTTTTTGGGAGCTGGCCGCAAAAGCGCAGGATTGCTTCAGGCCCTCTTCTGGTTCTGGGGGGCAGGCTGAGCTTGTGCTTAATTCTTCTTCCTGATGGGAAAATAGAGTGACATGTGCCTGTCCCAACACCTAGAGCTAGTCTCTCATTGGTTCCCCCTCTTCCCATTCATCCTCAGGACAAATTGCAACCTGTACGGAACAGGAGGTTAAAGGTGCTGATTCTCCAAGGAGGGAGATGGCTAGTAAATCGGCTGGAATGGCGAACCCGAGCAAAGGAGATGAGAAATGAGGTGCATTTTAGAAACCTTTCCCGATCACACGGTGTACCATCTTCTGGGTTTCTCATGCCTGTTTTCGACGTAGGAAGATGCCCTTGAACCTGGAGATTTGGGACCCATGGGATGGGTACCATGCAGTATTACTTGAAAGGGTCTGCGTTGGCTCACCCAACCTCACCGAACCTCTCAGCCCCAAGAGTGTCCACCCTTATGTCTCAATCAGCTGTGGGTCTAGATATGGTCAATCCAGGTTGCATCACAGCCCCTGAACGAATTTTGTAAGAATTTCTCTCTCTTTCACTGCCTTTGTTTCACGGGTTTTGAAAAGTAATTAATTTTTATAATGGGGTTTAGCTGCTTTTCACGGTTGTGTTTATGCCGCTTTACACCCCATTGACTCACTTACAGAGAGATATCAATACATAGGTTTGAAGATTCTTACTAGTCAGATATATTCTTGTGCGGTGAATAGGGGGTGTTGAGTCCAGTTCACTGAAAAAGGAATAGGTCTTGTCTCTTACATATTGGGTTTATGGAACGGTATCGGAGCTAATTTGAAACCCTTGTTTTATGCATCACCCCACCTCACCTTTCCCGTTCAGCAGCCATAGTGTGTTTTCTGAACGTGTGACTCTGTTCTGTTTTGTAATTCAGTTCAAGTGTAGCGGTTTTTACATTCCCTCTCTAAGTGATATCTTATGATAAGTGTCTTTTTCTGTGTGACTTATTTCACTTAGAATCGTCGTACCTAAATCCACTCATCGTGCTGCTACTAGCCTTATGACGTGGATTTCCTGGCTGAGTGATATTCCATTGTACATGAGGACCACCACTTCTTTATCCATTTTTTCTCTTTCCTAGGATATTTAAGGTGTAATGAAGTGGGGGTTCTTGTCAACAGAGCAGCCCTAAACTTTGGGGTGCCTGTGTCTTGCTGATTTTTAGTTTTCCCAATTTATACGCCCATGAGTGGAAGTGCCCTATGCTCTCCAAGCTGTGTTTTTTAGATGTTTCAGAACACACCGTACACTTCTCCAGAGTGGCTGTTGGCAAGTTACATCCCACCCATCAGCGTAGCAAGGCTCCCATTTCTCCATGGCCGGTCCTGCATTTCTGGTTTGGACACTTTTTTCCGCATGGCCCTTTTGCCCGCTGGGAAGCGAGACTTCTTTGGAGCGCTGATTGGCCTTTCCAGGTTGCTTGGTTGGCCAAAAAGGGCGTATGCGTTTTTTCCTGAATATATTCAGGAAAAAACGCATACGCCCTTTTTGGCCAAGGGCATCATTGTCCACGTTTTGCCGCTTTTCATGTGCTTTCAAGGCGATTCGAATCTACCTCCTGAAATCTGTTTCCTGCGATTCTGCCTTGCTTTCAAAGCCTCTTCGTTGCCTTCCCTTAATATATTTGTGGACGAGAGGTATCATTTAAAACTCTGCAGGTTTGTGAATTGCAGTGCCCCTGAGCTCCATTTTTCAACTCGCTTTTTTGGGAGCTGGCCGCAAAAGCGCAGGATTGCTTCAGGCCCTCTTCTGGTTCTGGGGGGCAGGCTGAGCTTGTGCTTAATTCTTCTTCCTGATGGGAAAATAGAGTGACCTGTGCCTGTCCCAACACCTAGAGCTAGTCTCTCATTGGTTCCCCCTCTTCCCGTTCATCCTCAGGACAAATTGCAACCTGTACGGAACAGGAGGTTAAAGGTGCTGATTCTCCAAGGAGGGAGATGGCTAGTAAATCGGCTGGAATGGCGAACCCGAGCAAAGGAGATGAGAAAAGAGGTGCGTTTTAGAAACCTTTCCCGATCACACGGTGTACCATCTTCTGGGTTTCTCATCCCTGTTTTCGACGTAGGAAGATGCCCTTGAACCTGGAGATTTGGGACCCATGGGATGGGTACCATGCAGTATTACTTGAAAGGGTCTGCGTTGGCTCACCCAACCTCACCGAACCTCTCAGCCCCAAGAGTGTCCACCCTTATGTCTCAATCAGCTGTGGGTCTAGATATGGTCAATCCAGGTTGCATCACAGCCCCTGAACGAATTTTGTAAGAATTTCTCTCTCTTTCACTGCCTTTGTTTCACGGGTTTTGAAAAGTAATTTATTTTTATAATGGGGTTTAGCTGCTTTTCACGGCTGTGTTTATGCCGCTTTCCACCCCCTTGACTCACTTACAGAGAGATATCAATACATAGGTTTGAAGATTCTTACTAGTCAGATATATTCTTGTGCGGTGAATAGGGGGTGTTGAGTCCAGTTCACTGAAAAAGGAATAGGTCTTGTCTCTTACATATTGGGTTTATGGAACGGTATCGGAGCTAATTTGAAACCCTTGTTTTATGCATCACCCCACCTCACCTTTCCCGTTCAGCAGCCATAGTGTGTTTTCTGAACGTGTGACTCTGTTCTGTTTTGTAATTCAGTTCAAGTGTAGCGGTTTTTACATTCCCTCTCTAAGTGATATCTTATGATAAGTGTCTTTTTCTGTGTGACTTATTTCACTTAGAATCGTCGTACCTAAATCCACTCATCGTGCTGCTACTAGCCTTATGACGTGGATTTCCTGGCTGAGTGATATTCCATTGTACATGAGGACCACCACTTCTTTATCCATTTTTTCTCTTTCCTAGGATATTTAAGGTGTAATGAAGTGGGGGTTCTTGTCAACAGAGCAGCCCTAAACTTTGGGGTGCCTGTGTCTTGCTGATTTTTAGTTTTCCCAATTTATACGCCCATGAGTGGAAGTGCCCTATGCTCTCCAAGCTGTGTTTTTTAGATGTTTCAGAACACACCGTACACTTCTCCAGAGTGGCTGTTGGCAAGTTACATCCCACCCATCAGCGTAGCAAGGCTCCCATTTCTCCATGGCCGGTCCTGCATTTCTGGTTTGGACACTTTTTTCCGCATGGCCCTTTTGCCCGCTGGGAAGCGAGACTTCTTTGGAGCGCTGATTGGCCTTTCCAGGTTGCTTGGTTGGCCAAAAAGGGCGTATGCGTTTTTTCCTGAATATATTCAGGAAAAAACGCATACGCCCTTTTTGGCCAAGGGCATCATTGTCCACGTTTTGCCGCTTTTCATGTGCTTTCAAGGCGATTCGAATCTACCTCCTGAAATCTGTTTCCTGCGATTCTGCCTTGCTTTCAAAGCCTCTTCGTTGCCTTCCCTTAATATATTTGTGGACGAGAGGTATCATTTAAAACTCTGCAGGTTTGTGAATTGCAGTGCCCCTGAGCTCCATTTTTCAACTCGCTTTTTTGGGAGCTGGCCGCAAAAGCGCAGGATTGCTTCAGGCCCTCTTCTGGTTCTGGGGGGCAGGCTGAGCTTGTGCTTAATTCTTCTTCCTGATGGGAAAATAGAGTGACCTGTGCCTGTCCCAACACCTAGAGCTAGTCTCTCATTGGTTCCCCCTCTTCCCGTTCATCCTCAGGACAAATTGCAACCTGTACGGAACAGGAGGTTAAAGGTGCTGATTCTCCAAGGAGGGAGATGGCTAGTAAATCGGCTGGAATGGCGAACCCGAGCAAAGGAGATGAGAAAAGAGGTGCGTTTTAGAAACCTTTCCCGATCACACGGTGTACCATCTTCTGGGTTTCTCATGCCTGTTTTCGACGTAGGAAGATGCCCTTGAACCTGGAGATTTGGGACCCATGGGATGGGTACCATGCAGTATTACTTGAAAGGGTCTGCGTTGGCTCACCCAACCTCACCGAATCTCTCAGCCCCAAGAGTGTCCACCCTTATGTCTCAATCAGCTGTGGGTCTAGATATGGTCAATCCAGGTTGCATCACAGCCCCTGAACGAATTTTGTAAGAATTTCTCTCTCTTTCACTGCCTTTGTTTCACGGGTTTTGAAAAGTAATTTATTTTTATAATGGGGTTTAGCTGCTTTTCACGGCTGTGTTTATGCCGCTTTACACCCCCTTGACTCACTTACAGAGAGATATCAATACATAGGTTTGAAGATTCTTACTAGTCAGATATATTCTTGTGCGGTGAATAGGGGGTGTTGAGTCCAGTTCACTGAAAAAGGAATAGGTCTTGTCTCTTACATATTGGGTTTATGGAACGGTATCTGAGCTAATTTGAAACCCTTGTTTTATGCATCACCACACCTCACCTTTCCCGTTCAGCAGCCATAGTGTGTTTTCTGAACGTGTGACTCTGTTCTGTTTTGTAATTCAGTTCAAGTGTAGCGGTTTTTACATTCCCTCTCTAAGTGATATCTTATGATAAGTGTCTTTTTCTGTGTGACTTATTTCACTTAGAATCGTCGTACCTAAATCCACTCATCGTGCTGCTACTAGCCTTATGACGTGGATTTCATGGCTGAGTGATATTCCATTGTACATGAGGACCACCACTTCTTTATCCATTTTTCTCTTTCCTAGGATATTTAAGGTGTAATGAAGTGGGGGTTCTTGTCAACAGAGCAGCCCTAAACTTTGGGGTGCCTGTGTCTTGCTGATTTTTAGTTTTCCCAATTTATACGCCCATGAGTGGAAGTGCCCTATGCTCTCCAAGCTGTGTTTTTTAGATGTTTCAGAACACACCGTACACTTCTCCAGAGTGGCTGTTGGCAGTTTACATCCCACCCATCAGCGTAGCAAGGCTCCCATTTCTCCATGGCCGGTCCTGCATTTCTGGTTTGGCCACTTTTTTCCCCATGGCCCTTGTGCCCGCTGGGAAGCGAGACTTCTTTGGAGCGCTGATTGGCCTTTCCAGGTTGCTTGGTTGGCCAAAAAGGGCGTATGCGTTTTTTCCTGAATATATTCAGGAAAAAACGCATACGCCCTTTTTGGCCAAGGGCATCATTGTCCACGTTTTGCCGCTTTTCATGTGCTTTCAAGGCGATTCGAATCTACCTCCTGAAATCTGTTTCCTGCAATTCTGCCTTGCTTTCAAAGCCTCTTCGTTGCCTTCCCTTAATATATTTGTGGACGAGAGGTATCACTTAAAACTCTGCAGGTTTGTGAATTGCAGTGCCCCTGAGCTCCATTTTTCAACTCGCTTTTTTGGGAGCTGGCCGCAAAAGCGCAGGATTGCTTCAGGCCCTCTTCTGGTTCTGGGGGGCAGGCTGAGCTTGTGCTTAATTCTTCTTCCTGATGGGAAAATAGAGTGACCTGTGCCTGTCCCAACACCTAGAGCTAGTCTCTCATTGGTTCCCCCTCTTCCCGTTCATCCTCAGGACAAATTGCAACCTGTACGGAACAGGAGGTTAAAGGTGCTGATTCTCCAAGGAGGGAGATGGCTAGTAAATCGGCTGGAATGGCGAACCCGAGCAAAGGAGATGAGAAATGAGGTGCGTTTTAGAAACCTTTCCCGATCACACGGTGTACCATCTTCTGGGTTTCTCATGCCTGTTTTCGACGTAGGAAGATGCCCTTGAACCTGGAGATTTGGGACCCATGGGATGGGTACCATGCAGTATTACTTGAAAGGGTCTGCGTTGGCTCACCCAACCTCACCGAACCTCTCAGCCCCAAGAGTGTCCACCCTTATGTCTCAATCAGCTGTGGGTCTAGATATGGTCAATCCAGGTTGCATCACAGCCCCTGAACGAATTTTGTAAGAATTTCTCTCTCTTTCACTGCCTTTGTTTCACGGGTTTTGAAAAGTAATTTATTTTTATAATGGGGTTTAGCTGCTTTTCACGGCTGTGTTTATGCCGCTTTCCACCCCCTTGACTCACTTACAGAGAGATATCAATACATAGGTTTGAAGATTCTTACTAGTCAGATATATTCTTGTGCGGTGAATAGGGGGTGTTGAGTCCAGTTCACTGAAAAAGGAATAGGTCTTGTCTCTTACATATTGGGTTTATGGAACGGTATCGGAGCTAATTTGAAACCCTTGTTTTATGCATCACCCCACCTCACCTTTCCCGTTCAGCAGCCATAGTGTGTTTTCTGAACGTGTGACTCTGTTCTGTTTTGTAATTCAGTTCAAGTGTAGCGGTTTTTACATTCCCTCTCTAAGTGATATCTTATGATAAGTGTCTTTTTCTGTGTGACTTATTTCACTTAGAATCGTCGTACCTAAATCCACTCATCGTGCTGCTACTAGCCTTATGACGTGGATTTCCTGGCTGAGTGATATTCCATTGTACATGAGGACCACCACTTCTTTATCCATTTTTTCTCTTTCCTAGGATATTTAAGGTGTAATGAAGTGGGGGTTCTTGTCAACAGAGCAGCCCTAAACTTTGGGGTGCCTGTGTCTTGCTGATTTTTAGTTTTCCCAATTTATACGCCCATGAGTGGAAGTGCCCTATGCTCTCCAAGCTGTGTTTTTTAGATGTTTCAGAACACACCGTACACTTCTCCAGAGTGGCTGTTGGCAAGTTACATCCCACCCATCAGCGTAGCAAGGCTCCCATTTCTCCATGGCCGGTCCTGCATTTCTGGTTTGGACACTTTTTTCCGCATGGCCCTTTTGCCCGCTGGGAAGCGAGACTTCTTTGGAGCGCTGATTGGCCTTTCCAGGTTGCTTGGTTGGCCAAAAAGGGCGTATGCGTTTTTTCCTGAATATATTCAGGAAAAAACGCATACGCCCTTTTTGGCCAAGGGCATCATTGTCCACGTTTTGCCGCTTTTCATGTGCTTTCAAGGCGATTCGAATCTACCTCCTGAAATCTGTTTCCTGCGATTCTGCCTTGCTTTCAAAGCCTCTTCGTTGCCTTCCCTTAATATATTTGTGGACGAGAGGTATCATTTAAAACTCTGCAGGTTTGTGAATTGCAGTGCCCCTGAGCTCCATTTTTCAACTCGCTTTTTTGGGAGCTGGCCGCAAAAGCGCAGGATTGCTTCAGGCCCTCTTCTGGTTCTGGGGGGCAGGCTGAGCTTGTGCTTAATTCTTCTTCCTGATGGGAAAATAGAGTGACCTGTGCCTGTCCCAACACCTAGAGCTAGTCTCTCATTGGTTCCCCCTCTTCCCGTTCATCCTCAGGACAAATTGCAACCTGTACGGAACAGGAGGTTAAAGGTGCTGATTCTCCAAGGAGGGAGATGGCTAGTAAATCGGCTGGAATGGCGAACCCGAGCAAAGGAGATGAGAAAAGAGGTGCGTTTTAGAAACCTTTCCCGATCACACGGTGTACCATCTTCTGGGTTTCTCATGCCTGTTTTCGACGTAGGAAGATGCCCTTGAACCTGGAGATTTGGGACCCATGGGATGGGTACCATGCAGTATTACTTGAAAGGGTCTGCGTTGGCTCACCCAACCTCACCGAATCTCTCAGCCCCAAGAGTGTCCACCCTTATGTCTCAATCAGCTGTGGGTCTAGATATGGTCAATCCAGGTTGCATCACAGCCCCTGAACGAATTTTGTAAGAATTTCTCTCTCTTTCACTGCCTTTGTTTCACGGGTTTTGAAAAGTAATTTATTTTTATAATGGGGTTTAGCTGCTTTTCACGGCTGTGTTTATGCCGCTTTACACCCCCTTGACTCACTTACAGAGAGATATCAATACATAGGTTTGAAGATTCTTACTAGTCAGATATATTCTTGTGCGGTGAATAGGGGGTGTTGAGTCCAGTTCACTGAAAAAGGAATAGGTCTTGTCTCTTACATATTGGGTTTATGGAACGGTATCTGAGCTAATTTGAAACCCTTGTTTTATGCATCACCACACCTCACCTTTCCCGTTCAGCAGCCATAGTGTGTTTTCTGAACGTGTGACTCTGTTCTGTTTTGTAATTCAGTTCAAGTGTAGCGGTTTTTACATTCCCTCTCTAAGTGATATCTTATGATAAGTGTCTTTTTCTGTGTGACTTATTTCACTTAGAATCGTCGTACCTAAATCCACTCATCGTGCTGCTACTAGCCTTATGACGTGGATTTCATGGCTGAGTGATATTCCATTGTACATGAGGACCACCACTTCTTTATCCATTTTTCTCTTTCCTAGGATATTTAAGGTGTAATGAAGTGGGGGTTCTTGTCAACAGAGCAGCCCTAAACTTTGGGGTGCCTGTGTCTTGCTGATTTTTAGTTTTCCCAATTTATACGCCCATGAGTGGAAGTGCCCTATGCTCTCCAAGCTGTGTTTTTTAGATGTTTCAGAACACACCGTACACTTCTCCAGAGTGGCTGTTGGCAGTTTACATCCCACCCATCAGCGTAGCAAGGCTCCCATTTCTCCATGGCCGGTCCTGCATTTCTGGTTTGGCCACTTTTTTCCCCATGGCCCTTGTGCCCGCTGGGAAGCGAGACTTCTTTGGAGCGCTGATTGGCCTTTCCAGGTTGCTTGGTTGGCCAAAAAGGGCGTATGCGTTTTTTCCTGAATATATTCAGGAAAAAACGCATACGCCCTTTTTGGCCAAGGGCATCATTGTCCACGTTTTGCCGCTTTTCATGTGCTTTCAAGGCGATTCGAATCTACCTCCTGAAATCTGTTTCCTGCAATTCTGCCTTGCTTTCAAAGCCTCTTCGTTGCCTTCCCTTAATATATTTGTGGACGAGAGGTATCATTTAAAACTCTGCAGGTTTGTGAATTGCAGTGCCCCTGAGCTCCATTTTTCAACTCGCTTTTTTGGGAGCTGGCCGCAAAAGCGCAGGATTGCTTCAGGCCCTCTTCTGGTTCTGGGGGGCAGGCTGAGCTTGTGCTTAATTCTTCTTCCTGATGGGAAAATAGAGTGACCTGTGCCTGTCCCAACACCTAGAGCTAGTCTCTCATTGGTTCCCCCTCTTCCCGTTCATCCTCAGGACAAATTGCAACCTGTACGGAACAGGAGGTTAAAGGTGCTGATTCTCCAAGGAGGGAGATGGCTAGTAAATCGGCTGGAATGGCGAACCCGAGCAAAGGAGATGAGAAATGAGGTGCGTTTTAGAAACCTTTCCCGATCACACGGTGTACCATCTTCTGGGTTTCTCATGCCTGTTTTCGACGTAGGAAGATGCCCTTGAACCTGGAGATTTGGGACCCATGGGATGGGTACCATGCAGTATTACTTGAAAGGGTCTGCGTTGGCTCACCCAACCTCACCGAACCTCTCAGCCCCAAGAGTGTCCACCCTTATGTCTCAATCAGCTGTGGGTCTAGATATGGTCAATCCAGGTTGCATCACAGCCCCTGAACGAATTTTGTAAGAATTTCTCTCTCTTTCACTGCCTTTGTTTCACGGGTTTTGAAAAGTAATTTATTTTTATAATGGGGTTTAGCTGCTTTTCACGGCTGTGTTTATGCCGCTTTCCACCCCCTTGACTCACTTACAGAGAGATATCAATACATAGGTTTGAAGATTCTTACTAGTCAGATATATTCTTGTGCGGTGAATAGGGGGTGTTGAGTCCAGTTCACTGAAAAAGGAATAGGTCTTGTCTCTTACATATTGGGTTTATGGAACGGTATCGGAGCTAATTTGAAACCCTTGTTTTATGCATCACCCCACCTCACCTTTCCCGTTCAGCAGCCATAGTGTGTTTTCTGAACGTGTGACTCTGTTCTGTTTTGTAATTCAGTTGAAGTGTAGCGGTTTTTACATTCCCTCTCTAAGTGATATCTTATGATAAGTGTCTTTTTCTGTGTGACTTATTTCACTTAGAATCGTCGTACCTAAATCCACTCATCGTGCTGCTACTAGCCTTATGACGTGGATTTCATGGCTGAGTGATATTCCATTGTACATGAGGACCACCACTTCTTTATCCATTTTTCTCTTTCCTAGGATATTTAAGGTGTAATGAAGTGGGGGTTCTTGTCAACAGAGCAGCCCTAAACTTTGGGGTGCCTGTGTCTTGCTGATTTTTAGTTTTCCCAATTTATACGCCCATGAGTGGAAGTGCCCTATGCTCTCCAAGCTGTGTTTTTTAGATGTTTCAGAACACACCGTACACTTCTCCAGAGTGGCTGTTGGCAATTTACATCCCACCCATCAGCGTAGCAAGGCTCCCATTTCTCCATGGCCGGTCCTGCATTTCTGGTTTGGACACTTTTTTCCCCATGGCCCTTTTGCCCGCTGGGAAGCGAGACTTCTTTGGAGCGCTGATTGGCCTTTCCAGGTTGCTTGGTTGGCCAAAAATGGCGTATGCGTTTTTTCTTGAATATATTCAGGAAAAAACGCATACGCCCTTTTTGGCCAAGGGCATCATTGTCCACGTTTTGCCGCTTTTCATGTGCTTTCAAGGCGATTCGAATCTACCTCCTGAAATCTGTTTCCTGCAATTCTGCCTTGCTTTCAAAGCCTCTTCGTTGCCTTCCCTTAATATATTTGTGGACGAGAGGTATCATTTAAAACTCTGCAGGTTTGTGAATTGCAGTGCCCCTGAGCTCCATTTTTCAACTCGCTTTTTTGGGAGCTGGCCGCAAAAGCGCAGGATTGCTTCAGGCCCTCTTCTGGTTCTGGGGGGCAGGCTGAGCTTGTGCTTAATTCTTCTTCCTGATGGGAAAATAGAGTGACCTGTGCCTGTCCCAACACCTAGAGCTAGTCTCTCATTGGTTCCCCCTCTTCCCGTTCATCCTCAGGACAAATTGCAACCTGTACGGAAGAGGAGGTTAAAGGTGCTGATTCTCCAAGGAGGGAGATGGCTAGTAAATCGGCTGGAATGGCGAACCCGAGCAAAGGAGATGAGAAATGAGGTGCGTTTTAGAAACCTTTCCCGATCACACGGTGTACCATCTTCTGGGTTTCTCATGCCTGTTTTCGACGTAGGAAGATGCCCTTGAACCTGGAGATTTGGGACCCATGGTATGGGTACCATGCAGTATTACTTGAAAGGGTCTGCGTTGGCTCACCCAACCTCACCGAACCTCTCAGCCCCAAGAGTGTCCACCCTTATGTCTCAATCAGCTGTGGGTCTAGATATGGTCAATCCAGGTTGCATCACAGCCCCTGAACGAATTTTGTAAGAATTTCTCTCTCTTTCACTGCCTTTGTTTCACGGGTTTTGAAAAGTAATTAATTTTTATAATGGGGTTTAGCTGCTTTTCACGGTTGTGTTTATGCCGCTTTACACCCCCTTGACTCACTTACAGAGAGATATCAATACATAGGTTTGAAGATTCTTACTAGTCAGATATATTCTTGTGCGGTGAATAGGGGGTGTTGAGTCCAGTTCACTGAAAAAGGAATAGGTCTTGTCTCTTACATATTGGGTTTATGGAACGGTATCGGAGCTAATTTGAAACCCTTGTTTTATGCATCACCCCACCTCACCTTTCCCGTTCAGCAGCCATAGTGTGTTTTCTGAACGTGTGACTCTGTTCTGTTTTGTAATTCAGTTCAAGTGTAGCGGTTTTTACATTCCCTCTCTAAGTGATATCTTATGATAAGTGTCTTTTTCTGTGTGACTTATTTCACTTAGAATCGTCGTACCTAAATCCACTCATCGTGCTGCTACTAGCCTTATGACGTGGATTTCCTGGCTGAGTGATATTCCATTGTACATGAGGACCACCACTTCTTTATCCATTTTTTCTCTTTCCTAGGATATTTAAGGTGTAATGAAGTGGGGGTTCTTGTCAACAGAGCAGCCCTAAACTTTGGGGTGCCTGTGTCTTGCTGATTTTTAGTTTTCCCAATTTATACGCCCATGAGTGGAAGTGCCCTATGCTCTCCAAGCTGTGTTTTTTAGATGTTTCAGAACACACCGTACACTTCTCCAGAGTGGCTGTTGGCAATTTACATCCCACCCATCAGCGTAGCAAGGCTCCCATTTCTCCATGGCCGGTCCTGCATTTCTGGTTTGGACACTTTTTTCCGCATGGCCCTTTTGCCCGCTGGGAAGCGAGACTTCTTTGGAGCGCTGATTGGCCTTTCCAGTTTGCTTGGTTGGCCAAAAAGGGCGTATGCGTTTTTTCCTGAGTATATTCAGGAAAAAACACATACGCCCTTTTTGGCCAAGGGCATCATTGTCCACGTTTTGCCGCTTTTCATGTGCTTTCAAGGCGATTCGAATCTACCTCCTGAAATCTGTTTCCTGCAATTCTGCCTTGCTTTCAAAGCCTCTTCGTTGCCTTCCCTTAATATATTTGTGGACGAGAGGTATCATTTAAAACTCTGCAGGTTTGTGAATTGCAGTGCCCCTGAGCTCCATTTTTCAACTCGCTTTTTTGGGAGCTGGCCGCAAAAGCGCAGGATTGCTTCAGGCCCTCTTCTGGTTCTGGGGGGCAGGCTGAGCTTGTGCTTAATTCTTCTTCCTGATGGGAAAATAGAGTGACCTGTGCCTGTCCCAACACCTAGAGCTAGTCTCTCATTGGTTCCCCCTCTTCCCGTTCATCCTCAGGACAAATTGCAACCTGTACGGAAGAGGAGGTTAAAGGTGCTGATTCTCCAAGGAGGGAGATGGCTAGTAAATCGGCTGGAATGGCGAACCCGAGCAAAGGAGATGAGAAATGAGGTGCGTTTTAGAAACCTTTCCCGATCACACGGTGTACCATCTTCTGGGTTTCTCATGCCTGTTTTCGACGTAGGAAGATGCCCTTGAACCTGGAGATTTGGGACCCATGGAATGGGAACCATGCAGTATTACTTGAAAGGGTCTGCGTTGGCTCACCCAACCTCACCGAACCTCTCAGCCCCAAGAGTGTCCACCCTTATGTCTCAATCAGCTGTGGGTCTAGATATGGTCAATCCAGGTTGCATCACAGCCCCTGAACGAATTTTGTAAGAATTTCTCTCTCTTTCACTGCCTTTGTTTCACGGGTTTTGAAAAGTAATTTATTTTTATAATGGGGTTTAGCTGCTTTTCACGGCTGTGTTTATGCCGCTTTCCACCCCCTTGACTCACTTACAGAGAGATATCAATACATAGGTTTGAAGATTCTTACTAGTCAGATATATTCTTGTGCGGTGAATAGGGGGTGTTGAGTCCAGTTCACTGAAAAAGGAATAGGTCTTGTCTCTTACATATTGGGTTTATGGAACGGTATCTGAGCTAATTTGAAACCCTTGTTTTATGCATCACCCCACCTCACCTTTCCCGTTCAGCAGCCATAGTGTGTTTTCTGAACGTGTGACTCTGTTCTGTTTTGTAATTCAGTTCAAGTGTAGCGGTTTTTACATTCCCTCTCTAAGTGATATCTTATGATAAGTGTCTTTTTCTGTGTGACTTATTTCACTTAGAATCGTCGTACCTAAATCCACTCATCGTGCTGCTACTAGCCTTATGACGTGGATTTCCTGGCTGAGTGATATTCCATTGTACATGAGGACCACCACTTCTTTATCCATTTTTCTCTTTCCTAGGATATTTAAGGTGTAATGAAGTGGGGGTTCTTGTCAACAGAGCAGCCCTAAACTTTGGGGTGCCTGTGTCTTGCTGATTTTTAGTTTTCCCAATTTATACGCCCATGAGTGGAAGTGCCCTATGCTCTCCAAGCTGTGTTTTTTAGATGTTTCAGAACACACCGTACACTTCTCCAGAGTGGCTGTTGGCAATTTACATCCCACCCATCAGCGTAGCAAGGCTCCCATTTCTCCATGGCCGGTCCTGCATTTCTGGTTTGGACACTTTTTTCCCCATGGCCCTTGTGCCCGCTGGGAAGCGAGACTTCTTTGGAGCGCTGATTGGCCTTTCCAGGTTGCTTGGTTGGCCAAAAAGGGCGTATGCGTTTTTTCCTGAATATATTCAGGAAAAAACGCATACGCCCTTTTTGGCCAAGGGCATCATTGTCCACGTTTTGCCGCTTTTCATGTGCTTTCAAGGCGATTCGAATCTACCTCCTGAAATCTGTTTCCTGCAATTCTGCCTTGCTTTCAAAGCCTCTTCGTTGCCTTCCCTTAATATATTTGTGGACGAGAGGTATCATTTAAAACTCTGCAGGTTTGTGAATTGCAGTGCCCCTGAGCTCCATTTTTCAACTCGCTTTTTTGGGAGCTGGCCGCAAAAGCGCAGGATTGCTTCAGGCCCTCTTCTGGTTCTGGGGGGCAGGCTGAGCTTCTGCTTAATTCTTCTTCCTGATGGGAAAATAGAGTGACCTGTGCCTGTCCCAACACCTAGAGCTAGTCTCTCATTGGTTCCCCCTCTTCCCGTTCATCCTCAGGACAAATTGCAACCTGTACGGAACAGGAGGTTAAAGGTGCTGATTCTCCAAGGAGGGAGATGGCTAGTAAATCGGCTGGAATGGCGAACCCGAGCAAAGGAGATGAGAAATGAGGTGCGTTTTAGAAACCTTTCCCGATCACACGGTGTACCATCTTCTGGGTTTCTCATGCCTGTTTTCGACGTAGGAAGATGCCCTTGAACCTGGAGATTTGGGACCCATGGGATGGGAACCATGCAGTATTACTTGAAAGGGTCTGCGTTGGCTCACCCAACCTCACCGAACCTCTCAGCCCCAAGAGTGTCCACCCTTATGTCTCAATCAGCTGTGGGTCTAGATATGGTCAATCCAGGTTGCATCACAGCCCCTGAACGAATTTTGTAAGAATTTCTCTCTCTTTCACTGTCTTTGTTTCACGGGTTTTGAAAAGTAATTTATTTTTATAATGGGGTTTAGCTGCTTTTCACGGCTGTGTTTATGCCGCTTTCCACCCCCTTGACTCACTTACAGAGAGATATCAATACATAGGTTTGAAGATTCTTACTAGTCAGATATATTCTTGTGCGGTGAATAGGGGGTGTTGAGTCCAGTTCACTGAAAAAGGAATAGGTCTTGTCTCTTACATATTGGGTTTATGGAACGGTATCTGAGCTAATTTGAAACCCTTGTTTTATGCATCACCCCACCTCACCTTTCCCGTTCAGCAGCCATAGTGTGTTTTCTGAACGTGTGACTCTGTTCTGTTTTGTAATTCAGTTCAAGTGTAGCGGTTTTTACATTCCCTCTCTAAGTGATATCTTATGATAAGTGTCTTTTTCTGTGTGACTTATTTCACTTAGAATCGTCGTACCTAAATCCACTCATCGTGCTGCTACTAGCCTTATGACGTGGATTTCCTGGCTGAGTGATATTCCATTGTACATGAGGACCACCACTTCTTTATCCATTTTTCTCTTTCCTAGGATATTTAAGGTGTAATGAAGTGGGGGTTCTTGTCAACAGAGCAGCCCTAAACTTTGGGGTGCCTGTGTCTTGCTGATTTTTAGTTTTCCCAATTTATACGCCCATGAGTGGAAGTGCCCTATGCTCTCCAAGCTGTGTTTTTTAGATGTTTCAGAACACACCGTACACTTCTCCAGAGTGGCTGTTGGCAATTTACATCCCACCCATCAGCGTAGCAAGGCTCCCATTTCTCCATGGCCGGTCCTGCATTTCTGGTTTGGACACTTTTTTCCCCATGGCCCTTGTGCCCGCTGGGAAGCGAGACTTCTTTGGAGCGCTGATTGGCCTTTCCAGGTTGCTTGGTTGGCCAAAAAGGGCGTATGCGTTTTTTCCTGAATATATTCAGGAAAAAACGCATACGCCCTTTTTGGCCAAGGGCATCATTGTCCACGTTTTGCCGCTTTTCATGTGCTTTCAAGGCGATTCGAATCTACCTCCTGAAATCTGTTTCCTGCAATTCTGCCTTGCTTTCAAAGCCTCTTCGTTGCCTTCCCTTAATATATTTGTGGACGAGAGGTATCATTTAAAACTCTGCAGGTTTGTGAATTGCAGTGCCCCTGAGCTCCATTTTTCAACTCGCTTTTTTGGGAGCTGGCCGCAAAAGCGCAGGATTGCTTCAGGCCCTCTTCTGGTTCTGGGGGGCAGGCTGAGCTTGTGCTTAATTCTTCTTCCTGATGGGAAAATAGAGTGACCTGTGCCTGTCCCAACACCTAGAGCTAGTCTCTCATTGGTTCCCCCTCTTCCCGTTCATCCTCAGGACAAATTGCAACCTGTACGGAACAGGAGGTTAAAGGTGCTGATTCTCCAAGGAGGGAGATGGCTAGTAAATCGGCTGGAATGGCGAACCCGAGCAAAGGAGATGAGAAATGAGGTGCGTTTTAGAAACCTTTCCCGATCACACGGTGTACCATCTTCTGGGTTTCTCATGCCTGTTTTCGACGTAGGAAGATGCCCTTGAACCTGGAGATTTGGGACCCATGGGATGGGAACCATGCAGTATTACTTGAAAGGGTCTGCGTTGGCTCACCCAACCTCACCGAACCTCTCAGCCCCAAGAGTGTCCACCCTTATGTCTCAATCAGCTGTGGGTCTAGATATGGTCAATCCAGGTTGCATCACAGCCCCTGAACGAATTTTGTAAGAATTTCTCTCTCTTTCACTGTCTTTGTTTCACGGGTTTTGAAAAGTAATTTATTTTTATAATGGGGTTTAGCTGCTTTTCACGGCTGTGTTTATGCCGCTTTCCACCCCCTTGACTCACTTACAGAGAGATATCAATACATAGGTTTGAAGATTCTTACTAGTCAGATATATTCTTGTGCGGTGAATAGGGGGTGTTGAGTCCAGTTCACTGAAAAAGGAATAGGTCTTGTCTCTTACATATTGGGTTTATGGAACGGTATCTGAGCTAATTTGAAACCCTTGTTTTATGCATCACCCCACCTCACCTTTCCCGTTCAGCAGCCATAGTGTGTTTTCTGAACGTGTGACTCTGTTCTGTTTTGTAATTCAGTTCAAGTGTAGCGGTTTTTACATTCCCTCTCTAAGTGATATCTTATGATAAGTGTCTTTTTCTGTGTGACTTATTTCACTTAGAATCGTCGTACCTAAATCCACTCATCGTGCTGCTACTAGCCTTATGAGGTGGATTTCCTGGCTGAGTGATATTCCATTGTACATGAGGACCACCACTTCTTTATCCATTTTTCTCTTTCCTAGGATATTTAAGGTGTAATGAAGTGGGGGTTCTTGTCAACAGAGCAGCCCTAAACTTTGGGGTGCCTGTGTCTTGCTGATTTTTAGTTTTCCCAATTTATACGCCCATGAGTGGAAGTGCCCTATGCTCTCCAAGCTGTGTTTTTTAGATGTTTCAGAACACACCGTACACTTCTCCAGAGTGGCTGTTGGCAATTTACATCCCACCCATCAGCGTAGCAAGGCTCCCATTTCTCCATGGCCGGTCCTGCATTTCTGGTTTGGACACTTTTTTCCCCATGGCCCTTGTGCCCGCTGGGAAGCGAGACTTCTTTGGAGCGCTGATTGGCCTTTCCAGGTTGCTTGGTTGGCCAAAAAGGGCGTATGAGTTTTTTCCTGAATATATTCAGGAAAAAACGCATACGCCCTTTTTGGCCAAGGGCATCATTGTCCACGTTTTGCCGCTTTTCATGTGCTTTCAAGGCGATTCGAATCTACCTCCTGAAATCTGTTTCCTGCAATTCTGCCTTGCTTTCAAAGCCTCTTCGTTGCCTTCCCTTAATATATTTGTGGACGAGAGGTATCATTTAAAACTCTGCAGGTTTGTGAATTGCAGTGCCCCTGAGCTCCATTTTTCAACTCGCTTTTTTGGGAGCTGGCCGCAAAAGCGCAGGATTGCTTCAGGCCCTCTTCTGGTTCTGGGGGGCAGGCTGAGCTTCTGCTTAATTCTTCTTCCTGATGGGAAAATAGAGTGACCTGTGCCTGTCCCAACACCTAGAGCTAGTCTCTCATTGGTTCCCCCTCTTCCCGTTCATCCTCAGGACAAATTGCAACCTGTACGGAACAGGAGGTTAAAGGTGCTGATTCTCCAAGGAGGGAGATGGCTAGTAAATCGGCTGGAATGGCGAACCCGAGCAAAGGAGATGAGAAATGAGGTGCGTTTTAGAAACCTTTCCCGATCACACGGTGTACCATCTTCTGGGTTTCTCATGCCTGTTTTCGACGTAGGAAGATGCCCTTGAACCTGGAGATTTGGGACCCATGGGATGGGTACCATGCAGTATTACTTGAAAGGGTCTGCGTTGGCTCACCCAACCTCACCGAACCTCTCAGCCCCAAGAGTGTCCACCCTTATGTCTCAATCAGCTGTGGGTCTAGATATGGTCAATCCAGGTTGCATCACAGCCCCTGAACGAATTTTGTAAGAATTTCTCTCTCTTTCACTGCCTTTGTTTAACGGGTTTTGAAAAGTAATTTATTTTTATAATGGGGTTTAGCTGCTTTTCACGGCTGTGTTTATGCCGCTTTACACCCCCTTGACTCACTTACAGAGAGATATCAATACATAGGTTTGAAGATTCTTACTAGTCAGATATATTCTTGTGCGGTGAATAGGGGGTGTTGAGTCCAGTTCACTGAAAAAGGAATAGGTCTTGTCTCTTACATATTGGGTTTATGGAACGGTATCGGAGCTAATTTGAAACCCTTGTTTTATGCATCACCCCACCTCACCTTTCCCGTTCAGCAGCCATAGTGTGTTTTCTGAACGTGTGACTCTGTTCTGTTTTGTAATTCAGTTCAAGTGTAGCGGTTTTTACATTCCCTCTCTAAGTGATATCTTATGATAAGTGTCTTTTTCTGTGTGACTTATTTCACTTAGAATCGTCGTACCTAAATCCACTCATCGTGCTGCTACTAGCCTTATGACGTGGATTTCCTGGCTGAGTGATATTCCATTGTACATGAGGACCACCACTTCTTTATCCATTTTTTCTCTTTCCTAGGATATTTAAGGTGTAATGAAGTGGGGGTTCTTGTCAACAGAGCAGCCCTAAACTTTGGGGTGCCTGTGTCTTGCTGATTTTTAGTTTTCCCAATTTATACGCCCATGAGTGGAAGTGCCCTATGCTCTCCAAGCTGTGTTTTTTAGATGTTTCAGAACACACCGTACACTTCTCCAGAGTGGCTGTTGGCAATTTACATCCCACCCATCAGCGTAGCAAGGCTCCCATTTCTCCATGGCCGGTCCTGCATTTCTGGTTTGGACACTTTTTTCCGCATGGCCCTTTTGCCCGCTGGGAAGCGAGACTTCTTTGGAGCGCTGATTGGCCTTTCCAGTTTGCTTGGTTGGCCAAAAAGGGCGTATGCGTTTTTTCCTGAGTATATTCAGGAAAAAACACATACGCCCTTTTTGGCCAAGGGCATCATTGTCCACGTTTTGCCGCTTTTCATGTGCTTTCAAGGCGATTCGAATCTACCTCCTGAAATCTGTTTCCTGCAATTCTGCCTTGCTTTCAAAGCCTCTTCGTTGCCTTCCCTTAATATATTTGTGGACGAGAGGTATCATTTAAAACTCTGCAGGTTTGTGAATTGCAGTGCCCCTGAGCTCCATTTTTCAACTCGCTTTTTTGGGAGCTGGCCGCAAAAGCGCAGGATTGCTTCAGGCCCTCTTCTGGTTCTGGGGGGCAGGCTGAGCTTGTGCTTAATTCTTCTTCCTGATGGGAAAATAGAGTGACCTGTGCCTGTCCCAACACCTAGAGCTAGTCTCTCATTGGTTCCCCCTCTTCCCGTTCATCCTCAGGACAAATTGCAACCTGTACGGAAGAGGAGGTTAAACGTGCTGATTCTCCAAGGAGGGAGATGGCTAGTAAATCGGCTGGAATGGCGAACCCGAGCAAAGGAGATGAGAAATGAGGTGCGTTTTAGAAACCTTTCCCGATCACACGGTGTACCATCTTCTGGGTTTCTCATGCCTGTTTTCGACGTAGGAAGATGCCCTTGAACCTGGAGATTTGGGACCCATGGGATGGGAACCATGCAGTATTACTTGAAAGGGTCTGCGTTGGCTCACCCAACCTCACCGAACCTCTCAGCCCCAAGAGTGTCCACCCTTATGTCTCAATCAGCTGTGGGTCTAGATATGGTCAATCCAGGTTGCATCACAGCCCCTGAACGAATTTTGTAAGAATTTCTCTCTCTTTCACTGCCTTTGTTTCACGGGTTTTGAAAAGTAATTTATTTTTATAATGGGGTTTAGCTGCTTTTCACGGCTGTGTTTATGCCGCTTTACACCCCCTTGACTCACTTACAGAGAGATATCAATACATAGGTTTGAAGATTCTTACTAGTCAGATATATTCTTGTGCGGTGAATAGGGGGTGTTGAGTCCAGTTCACTGAAAAAGGAATAGGTCTTGTCTCTTACATATTGGGTTTATGGAACGGTATCGGAGCTAATTTGAAACCCTTGTTTTATGCATCACCCCACCTCACCTTTCCCGTTCAGCAGCCATAGTGTGTTTTCTGAACGTGTGACTCTGTTCTGTTTTGTAATTCAGTTCAAGTGTAGCGGTTTTTACATTCCCTCTCTAAGTGATATCTTATGATAAGTGTCTTTTTCTGTGTGACTTATTTCACTTAGAATCGTCGTACCTAAATCCACTCATCGTGCTGCTACTAGCCTTATGACGTGGATTTCCTGGCTGAGTGATATTCCATTGTACATGAGGACCACCACTTCTTTATCCATTTTTTCTCTTTCCTAGGATATTTAAGGTGTAATGAAGTGCGGTTCTTGTCAACAGAGCAGCCCTAAACTTTGGGGTGCCTGTGTCTTGCTGATTTTTAGTTTTCCCAATTTATACGCCCATGAGTGGAAGTGCCCTATGCTCTCCAAGCTGTGTTTTTTAGATGTTTCAGAACACACCGTACACTTCTCCAGAGTGGCTGTTGGCAATTTACATCCCACCCATCAGCGTAGCAAGGCTCCCATTTCTCCATGGCCGGTCCTGCATTTCTGGTTTGGACACTTTTTTCCGCATGGCCCTTTTGCCCGCTGGGAAGCGAGACTTCTTTGGAGCGCTGATTGGCCTTTCCAGTTTGCTTGGTTGGCCAAAAAGGGCGTATGCGTTTTTTCCTGAGTATATTCAGGAAAAAACACATACGCCCTTTTTGGCCAAGGGCATCATTGTCCACGTTTTGCCGCTTTTCATGTGCTTTCAAGGCGATTCGAATCTACCTCCTGAAATCTGTTTCCTGCAATTCTGCCTTGCTTTCAAAGCCTCTTCGTTGCCTTCCCTTAATATATTTGTGGACGAGAGGTATCATTTAAAACTCTGCAGGTTTGTGAATTGCAGTGCCCCTGAGCTCCATTTTTCAACTCGCTTTTTTGGGAGCTGGCCGCAAAAGCGCAGGATTGCTTCAGGCCCTCTTCTGGTTCTGGGGGGCAGGCTGAGCTTGTGCTTAATTCTTCTTCCTGATGGGAAAATAGAGTGACCTGTGCCTGTCCCAACACCTAGAGCTAGTCTCTCATTGGTTCCCCCTCTTCCCGTTCATCCTCAGGACAAATTGCAACCTGTACGGAAGAGGAGGTTAAAGGTGCTGATTCTCCAAGGAGGGAGATGGCTAGTAAATCGGCTGGAATGGCGAACCCGAGCAAAGGAGATGAGAAATGAGGTGCGTTTTAGAAACCTTTCCCGATCACACGGTGTACCATCTTCTGGGTTTCTCATGCCTGTTTTCGACGTAGGAAGATGCCCTTGAACCTGGAGATTTGGGACCCATGGGATGGGAACCATGCAGTATTACTTGAAAGGGTCTGCGTTGGCTCACCCAACCTCACCGAACCTCTCAGCCCCAAGAGTGTCCACCCTTATGTCTCAATCAGCTGTGGGTCTAGATATGGTCAATCCAGGTTGCATCACAGCCCCTGAACGAATTTTGTAAGAATTTCTCTCTCTTTCACTGCCTTTGTTTCACGGGTTTTGAAAAGTAATTTATTTTTATAATGGGGTTTAGCTGCTTTTCACGGCTGTGTTTATGCCGCTTTCCACCCCCTTGACTCACTTACAGAGAGATATCAATACATAGGTTTGAAGATTCTTACTAGTCAGATATATTCTTGTGCGGTGAATAGGGGGTGTTGAGTCCAGTTCACTGAAAAAGGAATAGGTCTTGTCTCTTACATATTGGGTTTATAGAACGGTATCTGAGCTAATTTGAAACCCTTGTTTTATGCATCACCCCACCTCACCTTTCCCGTTCAGCAGCCATAGTGTGTTTTCTGAACGTGTGACTCTGTTCTGTTTTGTAATTCAGTTCAAGTGTAGCGGTTTTTACATTCCCTCTCTAAGTGATATCTTATGATAAGTGTCTTTTTCTGTGTGACTTATTTCACTTAGAATCGTCGTACCTAAATCCACTCATCGTGCTGCTACTAGCCTTATGACGTGGATTTCCTGGCTGAGTGATATTCCATTGTACATGAGGACCACCACTTCTTTATCCATTTTTCTCTTTCCTAGGATATTTAAGGTGTAATGAAGTGGGGGTTCTTGTCAACAGAGCAGCCCTAAACTTTGGGGTGCCTGTGTCTTGCTGATTTTTAGTTTTCCCAATTTATACGCCCATGAGTGGAAGTGCCCTATGCTCTCCAAGCTGTGTTTTTTAGATGTTTCAGAACACACCGTACACTTCTCCAGAGTGGCTGTTGGCAATTTACATCCCACCCATCAGCGTAGCAAGGCTCCCATTTCTCCATGGCCGGTCCTGCATTTCTGGTTTGGACACTTTTTTCCGCATGGCCCTTTTCCCCGCTGGGAAGCGAGACTTCTTTGGAGCGCTGATTGGCCTTTCCAGGTTGCTTGGTTGGCCAAAAAGGGCGTATGCGTTTTTTCCTGAATATATTCAGGAAAAAACGCATACGCCCTTTTAGGCCAAGGGCATCATTGTCCACGTTTTGCCGCTTTTCATGTGCTTTCAAGGCGATTCGAATCTACCTCCTGAAATCTGTTTCCTGCAATTCTGCCTTGCTTTCAAAGCCTCTTCGTTGCCTTCCCTTAATATATTTGTGGACGAGAGGTATCATTTAAAACTCTGCAGGTTTGTGAATTGCAGTGCCCCTGAGCTCCATTTTTCAACTCGCTTTTTTGGGAGCTGGCCGCAAAAGCGCAGGATTGCTTCAGGCCCTCTTCTGGTTCTGGGGGGCAGGCTGAGCTTGTGCTTAATTCTTCTTCCTGATGGGAAAATAGAGTGACCTGTGCCTGTCCCAACACCTAGAGCTAGTCTCTCATTGGTTCCCCCTCTTCCCGTTCATCCTCAGGACAAATTGCAACCTGTACGGAACAGGAGGTTAAAGGTGCTGATTCTCCAAGGAGGGAGATGGCTAGTAAATCGGCTGGAATGGCGAACCCGAGCAAAGGAGATGAGAAATGAGGTGCGTTTTAGAAACCTTTCCCGATCACACGGTGTACCATCTTCTGGGTTTCTCATGCCTGTTTTCGACGTAGGAAGATGCCCTTGAACCTGGAGATTTGGGACCCATGGGATGGGTACCATGCAGTATTACTTGAAAGGGTCTGCGTTGGCTCACCCAACCTCACCAAACCTCTCAGCCCCAAGAGTGTCCACCCTTATGTCTCAATCAGCTGTGGGTCTAGATATGGTCAATCCAGGTTGCATCACAGCCCCTGAACGAATTTTGTAAGAATTTCTCTCTCTTTCACTGCCTTTGTTTCACGGGTTTTGAAAAGTAATTTATTTTTATAATGGGGTTTAGCTGCTTTTCACGGCTGTGTTTATGCCGCTTTACACCCCCTTGACTCACTTACAGAGAGATATCAATACATAGGTTTGAAGATTCTTACTAGTCAGATATATTCTTGTGCGGTGAATAGGGGGTGTTGAGTCCAGTTCACTGAAAAAGGAATAGGTCTTGTCTCATACATATTGGGTTTATGGAACGGTATCTGAGCTAATTTGAAACCCTTGTTTTATGCATCACCCCACCTCACCTTTCCCGTTCAGCAGCCATAGTGTGTTTTCTGAACGTGTGACTCTGTTCTGTTTTGTAATTCAGTTCAAGTGTAGCGGTTTTTACATTCCCTCTCTAAGTGATATCTTATGATAAGTGTCTTTTTCTGTGTGACTTATTTCACTTAGAATCGTCGTACCTAAATCCACTCATCGTGCTGCTACTAGCCTTATGACGTGGATTTCATGGCTGAGTGATATTCCATTGTACATGAGGACAACCACTTCTTTATCCATTTTTCTCTTTCCTAGGATATTTAAGGTGTAATGAAGTGGGGGTTCTTGTCAACAGAGCAGCCCTAAACTTTGGGGTGCCTGTGTCTTGCTGATTTTTAGTTTTCCCAATTTATACGCCCATGAGTGGAAGTGCCCTATGCTCTCCAAGCTGTGTTTTTTAGATGTTTCAGAACACACCGTACACTTCTCCAGAGTGGCTGTTGGCAATTTACATCCCACCCATCAGCGTAGCAAGGCTCCCATTTCTCCATGGCCGGTCCTGCATTTCTGGTTTGGACACTTTTTTCCGCATGGCCCTTTTGCCCGCTGGGAAGCGAGACTTCTTTGGAGCGCTGATTGGCCTTTCCAGGTTGCTTGGTTGGCCAAAAAGGGCGTATGCGTTTTTTCCTGAATATATTCAGGAAAAAACGCATACGCCCTTTTTGGCCAAGGGCATCATTGTCCACGTTTTGCCGCTTTTCATGTGCTTTCAAGGCGATTCGAATCTACCTCCTGAAATCTGTTTCCTGCGATTCTGCCTTGCTTTCAAAGCCTCTTCGTTGCCTTCCCTTAATATATTTGTGGACGAGAGGTATCATTTAAAACTCTGCAGGTTTGTGAATTGCAGTGCCCCTGAGCTCCATTTTTCAACTCGCTTTTTTGGGAGCTGGCCGCAAAAGCGCAGGATTGCTTCAGGCCCTCTTCTGGTTCTGGGGGGCAGGCTGAGCTTGTGCTTAATTCTTCTTCCTGATGGGAAAATAGAGTGACCTGTGCCTGTCCCAACACCTAGAGCTAGTCTCTCATTGGTTCCCCCTCTTCCCGTTCATCCTCAGGACAAATTGCAACCTGTACGGAACAGGAGGTTAAAGGTGCTGATTCTCCAAGGAGGGAGATGGCTAGTAAATCGGCTGGAATGGCGAACCCGAGCAAAGGAGATGAGAAATGAGGTGCGTTTTAGAAACCTTTCCCGATCACACGGTGTACCATCTTCTGGGTTTCTCATGCCTGTTTTCGACGTAGGAAGATGCCCTTGAACCTGGAGATTTGGGACCCATGGGATGGGTACCATGCAGTATTACTTGAAAGGGTCTGCGTTGGCTCACCCAACCTCACCGAACCTCTCAGCCCCAAGAGTGTCCACCCTTATGTCTCAATCAGCTGTGGGTCTAGATATGGTCAATCCAGGTTGCATCACAGCCCCTGAACGAATTTTGTAAGAATTTCTCTCTCTTTCACTGCCTTTGTTTCACGGGTTTTGAAAAGTAATTTATTTTTATAATGGGGTTTAGCTGCTTTTCACGGCTGTGTTTATGCCGCTTTCCACCCCCTTGACTCACTTACAGAGAGATATCAATACATAGGTTTGAAGATTCTTACTAGTCAGATATATTCTTGTGCGGTGAATAGGGGGTGTTGAGTCCAGTTCACTGAAAAAGGAATAGGTCTTGTCTCTTACATATTGGGTTTATGGAACGGTATCTGAGCTAATTTGAAACCCTTGTTTTATGCATCACCCCACCTCACCTTTCCCGTTCAGCAGCCATAGTGTGTTTTCTGAACGTGTGACTCTGTTCTGTTTTGTAATTCAGTTCAAGTGTAGCGGTTTTTACATTCCCTCTCTAAGTGATATCTTATGATAAGTGTCTTTTTCTGTGTGACTTATTTCACTTAGAATCGTCGTACCTAAATCCACTCATCGTGCTGCTACTAGCCTTATGACGTGGATTTCATGGCTGAGTGATATTCCATTGTACATGAGGACCACCACTTCTTTATCCATTTTTCTCTTTCCTAGGATATTTAAGGTGTAATGAAGTGGGGGTTCTTGTCAACAGAGCAGCCCTAAACTTTGGGGTGCCTGTGTCTTGCTGATTTTTAGTTTTCCCAATTTATACGCCCATGAGTGGAAGTGCCCTATGCTCTCCAAGCTGTGTTTTTTAGATGTTTCAGAACACACCGTACACTTCTCCAGAGTGGCTGTTGGCAATTTACATCCCACCCATCAGCGTAGCAAGGCTCCCATTTCTCCATGGCCGGTCCTGCATTTCTGGTTTGGACACTTTTTTCCCCATGGCCCTTGTGCCCGCTGGGAAGCGAGACTTCTTTGGAGCGCTGATTGGCCTTTCCAGGTTGCTTGGTTGGCCAAAAAGGGCGTATGCGTTTTTTCCTGAATATATTCAGGAAAAAACGCATACGCCCTTTTTGGCCAAGGGCATCATTGTCCACGTTTTGCCGCTTTTCATGTGCTTTCAAGGCGATTCGAATCTACCTCCTGAAATCTGTTTCCTGCAATTCTGCCTTGCTTTCAAAGCCTCTTCGTTGCCTTCCCTTAATATATTTGTGGACGAGAGGTATCATTTAAAACTCTGCAGGTTTGTGAATTGCAGTGCCCCTGAGCTCCATTTTTCAACTCGCTTTTTTGGGAGCTGGCCGCAAAAGCGCAGGATTGCTTCAGGCCCTCTTCTGGTTCTGGGGGGCAGGCTGAGCTTGTGCTTAATTCTTCTTCCTGATGGGAAAATAGAGTGACCTGTGCCTGTCCCAACACCTAGAGCTAGTCTCTCATTGGTTCCCCCTCTTCCCGTTCATCCTCAGGACAAATTGCAACCTGTACGGAACAGGAGGTTAAAGGTGCTGATTCTCCAAGGAGGGAGATGGCTAGTAAATCGGCTGGAATGGCGAACCCGAGCAAAGGAGATGAGAAATGAGGTGCGTTTTAGAAACCTTTCCCGATCACACGGTGTACCATCTTCTGGGTTTCTCATGCCTGTTTTCGACGTAGGAAGATGCCCTTGAACCTGGAGATTTGGGACCCATGGGATGGGTACCATGCAGTATTACTTGAAAGGGTCTGCGTTGGCTCACCCAACCTCACCGAACCTCTCAGCCCCAAGAGTGTCCACCCTTATGTCTCAATCAGCTGTGGGTCTAGATATGGTCAATCCAGGTTGCATCACAGCCCCTGAACGAATTTTGTAAGAATTTCTCTCTCTTTCACTGCCTTTGTTTCACGGGTTTTGAAAAGTAATTTATTTTTATAATGGGGTTTAGCTGCTTTTCACGGCTGTGTTTATGCCGCTTTACACCCCCTTGACTCACTTACAGAGAGATATCAATACATAGGTTTGAAGATTCTTACTAGTCAGATATATTCTTGTGCGGTGAATAGGGGGTGTTGAGTCCAGTTCACTGAAAAAGGAATAGGTCTTGTCTCTTACATATTGGGTTTATGGAACGGTATCGGAGCTAATTTGAAACCCTTGTTTTATGCATCACCCCACCTCACCTTTCCCGTTCAGCAGCCATAGTGTGTTTTCTGAACGTGTGACTCTGTTCTGTTTTGTAATTCAGTTCAAGTGTAGCGGTTTTTACATCCCTCTCTAAGTGATATCTTATGATAAGTGTCTTTTTCTGTGTGACTTATTTCACTTAGAATCGTCGTACCTAAATCCACTCATCGTGCTGCTACTAGCCTTATGACGTGGATTTCATGGCTGAGTGATATTCCATTGTACATGAGGACCACCACTTCTTTATCCATTTTTCTCTTTCCTAGGATATTTAAGGTGTAATGAAGTGGGGGTTCTTGTCAACAGAGCAGCCCTAAACTTTGGGGTGCCTGTGTCTTGCTGATTTTTAGTTTTCCCAATTTATACGCCCATGAGTGGAAGTGCCCTATGCTCTCCAAGCTGTGTTTTTTAGATGTTTCAGAACACACCGTACACTTCTCCAGAGTGGCTGTTGGCAATTTACATCCCACCCATCAGCGTAGCAAGGCTCCCATTTCTCCATGGCCGGTCCTGCATTTCTGGTTTGGACACTTTTTTCCGCATGGCCCTTTTGCCCGCTGGGAAGCGAGACTTCTTTGGAGCGCTGATTGGCCTTTCCAGGTTGCTTGGTTGGCCAAAAAGGGCGTATGCGTTTTTTCCTGAATATATTCAGGAAAAAACGCATACGCCCTTTTGGGCCAAGGGCATCATTGTCCACGTTTTGCCGCTTTTCATGTGCTTTCAAGGCGATTCGAATCTACCTCCTGAAATCTGTTTCCTGCGATTCTGCCTTGCTTTCAAAGCCTCTTCGTTGCCTTCCCTTAATATATTTGTGGACGAGAGGTATCATTTAAAACTCTGCAGGTTTGTGAATTGCAGTGCCCCTGAGCTCCATTTTTCAACTCGCTTTTTTGGGAGCTGGCCGCAAAAGCGCAGGATTGCTTCAGGCCCTCTTCTGGTTCTGGGGGGCAGGCTGAGCTTGTGCTTAATTCTTCTTCCTGATGGGAAAATAGAGTGACCTGTGCCTGTCCCAACACCTAGAGCTAGTCTCTCATTGGTTCCCCCTCTTCCCGTTCATCCTCAGGACAAATTGCAACCTGTACGGAACAGGAGGTTAAAGGTGCTGATTCTCCAAGGAGGGAGATGGCTAGTAAATCGGCTGGAATGGCGAACCCGAGCAAAGGAGATGAGAAATGAGGTGCGTTTTAGAAACTTTTCCCGATCACACGGTGTACCATCTTCTGGGTTTCTCATGCCTGTTTTCGACGTAGGAAGATGCCCTTGAACCTGGAGATTTGGGACCCATGGGATGGGTACCATGCAGTATTACTTGAAAGGGTCTGCGTTGGCTCACCCAACCTCACCGAACCTCTCAGCCCCAAGAGTGTCCACCCTTATGTCTCAATCAGCTGTGGGTCTAGATATGGTCAATCCAGGTTGCATCACAGCCCCTGAACGAATTTTGTAAGAATTTCTCTCTCTTTCACTGCCTTTGTTTCATGGGTTTTGAAAAGTAATTTATTTTTATAATGGGGTTTAGCTGCTTTTCACGGCTGTGTTTATGCCGCTTTCCACCCCCTTGACTCACTTACAGAGAGATATCAATACATAGGTTTGAAGATTCTTACTAGTCAGATATATTCTTGTGCGGTGAATAGGGGGTGTTGAGTCCAGTTCACTGAAAAAGGAATAGGTCTTGTCTCTTACATATTGGGTTTATGGAACGGTATCTGAGCTAATTTGAAACCCTTGTTTTATGCATCACCCCACCTCACCTTTCCCGTTCAGCAGCCATAGTGTGTTTTCTGAACGTGTGACTCTGTTCTGTTTTGTAATTCAGTTCAAGTGTAGCGGTTTTTACATTCCCTCTCTAAGTGATATCTTATGATAAGTGTCTTTTTCTGTGTGACTTATTTCACTTAGAATCGTCGTACCTAAATCCACTCATCGTGCTGCTACTAGCCTTATGACGTGGATTTCATGGCTGAGTGATATTCCATTGTACATGAGGACCACCACTTCTTTATCCATTTTTCTCTTTCCTAGGATATTTAAGGTGTAATGAAGTGGGGGTTCTTGTCAACAGAGCAGCCCTAAACTTTGGGGTGCCTGTGTCTTGCTGATTTTTAGTTTTCCCAATTTATACGCCCATGAGTGGAAGTGCCCTATGCTCTCCAAGCTGTGTTTTTTAGATGTTTCAGAACACACCGTACACTTCTCCAGAGTGGCTGTTGGCAATTTACATCCCACCCATCAGCGTAGCAAGGCTCCCATTTCTCCATGGCCGGTCCTGCATTTCTGGTTTGGACACTTTTTTCCCCATGGCCCTTGTGCCCGCTGGGAAGCGAGACTTCTTTGGAGCGCTGATTGGCCTTTCCAGGTTGCTTGGTTGGCCAAAAAGGGCGTATGCGTTTTTTCCTGAATATATTCAGGAAAAAACGCATACGCCCTTTTTGGCCAAGGGCATCATTGTCCACGTTTTGCCGCTTTTCATGTGCTTTCAAGGCGATTCGAATCTACCTCCTGAAATCTGTTTCCTGCAATTCTGCCTTGCTTTCAAAGCCTCTTCGTTGCCTTCCCTTAATATATTTGTGGACGAGAGGTATCATTTAAAACTCTGCAGGTTTGTGAATTGCAGTGCCCCTGAGCTCCATTTTTCAACTCGCTTTTTTGGGAGCTGGCCGCAAAAGCGCAGGATTGCTTCAGGCCCTCTTCTGGTTCTGGGGGGCAGGCTGAGCTTGTGCTTAATTCTTCTTCCTGATGGGAAAATAGAGTGACCTGTGCCTGTCCCAACACCTAGAGCTAGTCTCTCATTGGTTCCCCCTCTTCCCGTTCATCCTCAGGACAAATTGCAACCTGTACGGAAGAGGAGGTTAAAGGTGCTGATTCTCCAAGGAGGGAGATGGCTAGTAAATCGGCTGGAATGGCGAACCCGAGCAAAGGAGATGAGAAATGAGGTGCGTTTTAGAAACCTTTCCCGATCACACGGTGTACCATCTTCTGGGTTTCTCATGCCTGTTTTCGACGTAGGAAGATGCCCTTGAACCTGGAGATTTGGGACCCATGGGATGGGTACCATGCAGTATTACTTGAAAGGGTCTGCGTTGGCTCACCCAACCTCACCGAACCTCTCAGCCCCAAGAGTGTCCACCCTTATGTCTCAATCAGCTGTGGGTCTAGATATGGTCAATCCAGGTTGCATCACAGCCCCTGAACGAATTTTGTAAGAATTTCTCTCTCTTTCACTGCCTTTGTTTCACGGGTTTTGAAAAGTAATTTATTTTTATAATGGGGTTTAGCTGCTTTTCACGGCTGTGTTTATGCCGCTTTACACCCCCTTGACTCACTTACAGAGAGATATCAATACATAGGTTTGAAGATTCTTACTAGTCAGATATATTCTTGTGCGGTGAATAGGGGGTGTTGAGTCCAGTTCACTGAAAAAGGAATAGGTCTTGTCTCTTACATATTGGGTTTATGGAACGGTATCGGAGCTAATTTGAAACCCTTGTTTTATGCATCACCCCACCTCACCTTTCCCGTTCAGCAGCCATAGTGTGTTTTCTGAACGTGTGACTCTGTTCTGTTTTGTAATTCAGTTCAAGTGTAGCGGTTTTTACATCCCTCTCTAAGTGATATCTTATGATAAGTGTCTTTTTCTGTGTGACTTATTTCACTTAGAATCGTCGTACCTAAATCCACTCATCGTGCTGCTACTAGCCTTATGACGTGGATTTCATGGCTGAGTGATATTCCATTGTACATGAGGACCACCACTTCTTTATCCATTTTTCTCTTTCCTAGGATATTTAAGGTGTAATGAAGTGGGGGTTCTTGTCAACAGAGCAGCCCTAAACTTTGGGGTGCCTGTGTCTTGCTGATTTTTAGTTTTCCCAATTTATACGCCCATGAGTGGAAGTGCCCTATGCTCTCCAAGCTGTGTTTTTTAGATGTTTCAGAACACACCGTACACTTCTCCAGAGTGGCTGTTGGCAATTTACATCCCACCCATCAGCGTAGCAAGGCTCCCATTTCTCCATGGCCGGTCCTGCATTTCTGGTTTGGACACTTTTTTCCGCATGGCCCTTTTGCCCGCTGGGAAGCGAGACTTCTTTGGAGCGCTGATTGGCCTTTCCAGGTTGCTTGGTTGGCCAAAAAGGGCGTATGCGTTTTTTCCTGAATATATTCAGGAAAAAACGCATACGCCCTTTTGGGCCAAGGGCATCATTGTCCACGTTTTGCCGCTTTTCATGTGCTTTCAAGGCGATTCGAATCTACCTCCTGAAATCTGTTTCCTGCGATTCTGCCTTGCTTTCAAAGCCTCTTCGTTGCCTTCCCTTAATATATTTGTGGACGAGAGGTATCATTTAAAACTCTGCAGGTTTGTGAATTGCAGTGCCCCTGAGCTCCATTTTTCAACTCGCTTTTTTGGGAGCTGGCCGCAAAAGCGCAGGATTGCTTCAGGCCCTCTTCTAGTTCTGGGGGGCAGGCTGAGCTTGTGCTTAATTCTTCTTCCTGATGGGAAAATAGAGTGACCTGTGCCTGTCCCAACACCTAGAGCTAGTCTCTCATTGGTTCCCCCTCTTCCCGTTCATCCTCAGGACAAATTGCAACCTGTACGGAACAGGAGGTTAAAGGTGCTGATTCTCCAAGGAGGGAGATGGCTAGTAAATCGGCTGGAATGGCGAACCCGAGCAAAGGAGATGAGAAATGAGGTGCGTTTTAGAAACCTTTCCCGATCACACGGTGTACCATCTTCTGGGTTTCTCATGCCTGTTTTCGACGTAGGAAGATGCCCTTGAACCTGGAGATTTGGGACCCATGGGATGGGTACCATGCAGTATTACTTGAAAGGGTCTGCGTTGGCTCACCCAACCTCACCAAACCTCTCAGCCCCAAGAGTGTCCACCCTTATGTCTCAATCAGCTGTGGGTCTAGATATGGTCAATCCAGGTTGCATCACAGCCCCTGAACGAATTTTGTAAGAATTTCTCTCTCTTTCACTGCCTTTGTTTCACGGGTTTTGAAAAGTAATTTATTTTTATAATGGGGTTTAGCTGCTTTTCACGGCTGTGTTTATGCCGCTTTACACCCCCTTGACTCACTTACAGAGAGATATCAATACATAGGTTTGAAGATTCTTACTAGTCAGATATATTCTTGTGCGGTGAATAGGGGGTGTTGAGTCCAGTTCACTGAAAAAGGAATAGGTCTTGTCTCTTACATATTGGGTTTATGGAACGGTATCGGAGCTAATTTGAAACCCTTGTTTTATGCATCACCCCACCTCACCTTTCCCGTTCAGCAGCCATAGTGTGTTTTCTGAACGTGTGACTCTGTTCTGTTTTGTAATTCAGTTCAAGTGTAGCGGTTTTTACATTCCCTCTCTAAGTGATATCTTATGATAAGTGTCTTTTTCTGTGTGACTTATTTCACTTAGAATCGTCGTACCTAAATCCACTCACCGTGCTGCTTGTAGCCTTATGACGTGGATTTCATGGCTGAGTGATATTCCATTGTACATGAGGACCCCAACTTCTTTATCCATTTTTCGCTTTCCTAGGATATTTAAGGTGTAATGAAGTGGGGGTTCTTGTCAACAGAGCAGCCCTAAACTTTGGGGTGCCTGTGTCTTGCTGATTTTTAGTTTTCCCAATTTATACGCCCATGAGTGGAAGTGCCCTATGCTCTCCAAGCTGTGTTTTTTAGATGTTTCAGAACACACCGTACACTTCTCCAGAGTGGCTGTTGGCAATTTACATCCCACCCATCAGCGTAGCAAGGCTCCCATTTCTCCATGGCCGGTCCTGCATTTCTGGTTTGGACACTTTTTTCCGCATGGCCCTTTTGCCCGCTGGGAAGCGAGACTTCTTTGGAGCGCTGATTGGCCTTTCCAGGTTGCTTGGTTGGCCAAAAAGGGCGTATGCGTTTTTTCCTGAATATATTCAGGAAAAAACGCATACGCCCTTTTTGGCCAAGGGCATCATTGTCCACGTTTTGCCGCTTTTCATGTGCTTTCAAGGCGATTCGAATCTACCTCCTGAAATCTGTTTCCTGCGATTCTGCCTTGCTTTCAAAGCCTCTTCGTTGCCTTCCCTTAATATATTTGTGGACGAGAGGTATCATTTAAAACTCTGCAGGTTTGTGAATTGCAGTGCCCCTGAGCTCCATTTTTCAACTCGCTTTTTTGGGAGCTGGCCGCAAAAGCGCAGGATTGCTTCAGGCCCTCTTCTGGTTCTGTGGGGCAGGCTGAGCTTGTGCTTAATTCTTCTTCCTGATGGGAAAATAGAGTGACCTGTGCCTGTCCCAACACCTAGAGCTAGTCTCTCATTGGTTCCCCCTCTTCCCGTTCATCCTCAGGACAAATTGCAACCTGTACGGAACAGGAGGTTAAAGGTGCTGATTCTCCAAGGAGGGAGATGGCTAGTAAATCGGCTGGAATGGCGAACCCGAGCAAAGGAGATGAGAAATGAGGTGCGTTTTAGAAACCTTTCCCGATCACACGGTGTACCATCTTCTGGGTTTCTCATGCCTGTTTTCGACGTAGGAAGATGCCCTTGAACCTGGAGATTTGGGACCCATGGGATGGGTACCATGCAGTATTACTTGAAAGGGTCTGCGTTGGCTCACCCAACCTCACCGAACCTCTCAGCCCCAAGAGTGTCCACCCTTATGTCTCAATCAGCTGTGGGTCTAGATATGGTCAATCCAGGTTGCATCACAGCCCCTGAACGAATTTTGTAAGAATTTCTCTCTCTTTCACTGCCTTTGTTTCACGGGTTTTGAAAAGTAATTTATTTTTATAATGGGGTTTAGCTGCTTTTCACGGCTGTGTTTATGCCGCTTTACACCCCCTTGACTCACTTACAGAGAGATATCAATACATAGGTTTGAAGATTCTTACTAGTCAGATATATTCTTGTGCGGTGAATAGGGGGTGTTGAGTCCAGTTCACTGAAAAAGGAATAGGTCTTGTCTCTTACATATTGGGTTTATGGAACGGTATCTGAGCTAATTTGAAACCCTTGTTTTATGCATCACCCCACCTCACCTTTCCCGTTCAGCAGCCATAGTGTGTTTTCTGAACGTGTGACTCTGTTCTGTTTTGTAATTCAGTTCAAGTGTAGCGGTTTTTACATTCCCTCTCTAAGTGATATCTTATGATAAGTGTCTTTTTCTGTGTGACTTATTTCACTTAGAATCGTCGTACCTAAATCCACTCATCGTGCTGCTACTAGCCTTATGACGTGGATTTCCTGGCTGAGTGATATTCCATTGTACATGAGGACCACCACTTCTTTATCCATTTTTCTCTTTCCTAGGATATTTAAGGTGTAATGAAGTGGGGGTTCTTGTCAACAGAGCAGCCCTAAACTTTGGGGTGCCTGTGTCTTGCTGATTTTTAGTTTTCCCAATTTATACGCCCATGAGTGGAAGTGCCCTATGCTCTCCAAGCTGTGTTTTTTAGATGTTTCAGAACACACCGTACACTTCTCCAGAGTGGCTGTTGGCAATTTACATCCCACCCATCAGCGTAGCAAGGCTCCCATTTCTCCATGGCCGGTCCTGCATTTCTGGTTTGGACACTTTTTTCCCCATGGCCCTTGTGCCCGCTGGGAAGCGAGACTTCTTTGGAGCGCTGATTGGCCTTTCCAGGTTGCTTGGTTGGCCAAAAAGGGCGTATGCGTTTTTTCCTGAATATATTCAGGAAAAAACGCATACGCCCTTTTTGGCCAAGGGCATCATTGTCCACGTTTTGCCGCTTTTCATGTGCTTTCAAGGCGATTCGAATCTACCTCCTGAAATCTGTTTCCTGCAATTCTGCCTTGCTTTCAAAGCCTCTTCGTTGCCTTCCCTTAATATATTTGTGGACGAGAGGTATCATTTAAAACTCTGCAGGTTTGTGAATTGCAGTGCCCCTGAGCTCCATTTTTCAACTCGCTTTTTTGGGAGCTGGCCGCAAAAGCGCAGGATTGCTTCAGGCCCTCTTCTGGTTCTGGGGGGCAGGCTGAGCTTGTGCTTAATTCTTCTTCCTGATGGGAAAATAGAGTGACCTGTGCCTGTCCCAACACCTAGAGCTAGTCTCTCATTGGTTCCCCCTCTTCCCGTTCATCCTCAGGACAAATTGCAACCTGTACGGAACAGGAGGTTAAAGGTGCTGATTCTCCAAGGAGGGAGATGGCTAGTAAATCGGCTGGAATGGCGAACCCGAGCAAAGGAGATGAGAAAAGAGGTGCGTTTTAGAAACCTTTCCCGATCACACGGTGTACCATCTTCTGGTTTCTCATGCCTGTTTTCGACGTAGGAAGATGCCCTTGAACCTGGAGATTTGGGACCCATGGGATGGGTACCATGCAGTATTACTTGAAAGGGTCTGCGTTGGCTCACCCAACCTCACCGAACCTCTCAGCCCCAAGAGTGTCCACCCTTATGTCTCAATCAGCTGTGGGTCTAGATTTGGTCAATCCAGGTTGCATCACAGCCCCTGAACGAATTTTGTAAGAATTTCTCTCTCTTTCACTGCCTTTGTTTCACGGGTTTTGAAAAGTAATTTATTTTTATAATGGGGTTTAGCTGCTTTTCACGGCTGTGTTTATGCCGCTTTACACCCCCTTGACTCACTTACAGAGAGATATCAATACATAGGTTTGAAGATTCTTACTAGTCAGATATATTCTTGTGCGGTGAATAGGGGGTGTTGAGTCCAGTTCACTGAAAAAGGAATAGGTCTTGTCTCTTACATATTGGGTTTATGGAACGGTATCTGAGCTAATTTGAAACCCTTGTTTTATGCATCACCCCACCTCACCTTTCCCGTTCAGCAGCCATAGTGTGTTTTCTGAACGTGTGACTCTGTTCTGTTTTGTAATTCAGTTCAAGTGTAGCGGTTTTTACATTCCCTCTCTAAGTGATATCTTATGATAAGTGTCTTTTTCTGTGTGACTTATTTCACTTAGAATCGTCGTACCTAAATCCACTCATCGTGCTGCTACTAGCCTTATGACGTGGATTTCCTGGCTGAGTGATATTCCATTGTACATGAGGACCACCACTTCTTTATCCATTTTTCTCTTTCCTAGGATATTTAAGGTGTAATGAAGTGGGGGTTCTTGTCAACAGAGCAGCCCTAAACTTTGGGGTGCCTGTGTCTTGCTGATTTTTAGTTTTCCCAATTTATACGCCCATGAGTGGAAGTGCCCTATGCTCTCCAAGCTGTGTTTTTTAGATGTTTCAGAACACACCGTACACTTCTCCAGAGTGGCTGTTGGCAATTTACATCCCACCCATCAGCGTAGCAAGGCTCCCATTTCTCCATGGCCGGTCCTGCATTTCTGGTTTGGACACTTTTTTCCCCATGGCCCTTGTGCCCGCTGGGAAGCGAGACTTCTTTGGAGCGCTGATTGGCCTTTCCAGGTTGCTTGGTTGGCCAAAAAGGGCGTATGCGTTTTTTCCTGAATATATTCAGGAAAAAACGCATACGCCCTTTTTGGCCAAGGGCATCATTGTCCACGTTTTGCCGCTTTTCATGTGCTTTCAAGGCGATTCGAATCTACCTCCTGAAATCTGTTTCCTGCAATTCTGCCTTGCTTTCAAAGCCTCTTCGTTGCCTTCCCTTAATATATTTGTGGACGAGAGGTATCATTTAAAACTCTGCAGGTTTGTGAATTGCAGTGCCCCTGAGCTCCATTTTTCAACTCGCTTTTTTGGGAGCTGGCCGCAAAAGCGCAGGATTGCTTCAGGCCCTCTTCTGGTTCTGGGGGGCAGGCTGAGCTTGTGCTTAATTCTTCTTCCTGATGGGAAAATAGAGTGACCTGTGCCTGTCCCAACACCTAGAGCTAGTCTCTCATTGGTTCCCCCTCTTCCCGTTCATCCTCAGGACAAATTGCAACCTGTACGGAACAGGAGGTTAAAGGTGCTGATTCTCCAAGGAGGGAGATGGCTAGTAAATCGGCTGGAATGGCGAACCCGAGCAAAGGAGATGAGAAATGAGGTGCGTTTTAGAAACCTTTCCCGATCACACGGTGTACCATCTTCTGGGTTTCTCATGCCTGTTTTCGACGTAGGAAGATGCCCTTGAACCTGGAGATTTGGGACCCATGGGATGGGTACCATGCAGTATTACTTGAAAGGGTCTGCGTTGGCTCACCCAACCTCACCGAACCTCTCAGCCCCAAGAGTGTCCACCCTTATGTCTCAATCAGCTGTGGGTCTAGATATGGTCAATCCAGGTTGCATCACAGCCCCTGAACGAATTTTGTAAGAATTTCTCTCTCTTTCACTGCCTTTGTTTCACGGGTTTTGAAAAGTAATTTATTTTTATAATGGGGTTTAGCTGCTTTTCATGGCTGTGTTTATGCCGCTTTACACCCCCTTGACTCACTTACAGAGAGATATCAATACATAGGTTTGAAGATTCTTACTAGTCAGATATATTCTTGTGCGGTGAATAGGGGGTGTTGAGTCCAGTTCACTGAAAAAGGAATAGGTCTTGTCTCTTACATATTGGGTTTATGGAACGGTATCGGAGCTAATTTGAAACCCTTGTTTTATGCATCACCCCACCTCACCTTTCCCGTTCAGCAGCCATAGTGTGTTTTCTGAACGTGTGACTCTGTTCTGTTTTGTAATTCAGTTCAAGTGTAGCGGTTTTTACATCCCTCTCTAAGTGATATCTTATGATAAGTGTCTTTTTCTGTGTGACTTATTTCACTTAGAATCGTCGTACCTAAATCCACTCATCGTGCTGCTACTAGCCTTATGACGTGGATTTCATGGCTGAGTGATATTCCATTGTACATGAGGACCACCACTTCTTTATCCATTTTTCTCTTTCCTAGGATATTTAAGGTGTAATGAAGTGGGGGTTCTTGTCAACAGAGCAGCCCTAAACTTTGGGGTGACTGTGTCTTGCTGATTTTTAGTTTTCCCAATTTATACGCCCATGAGTGGAAGTGCCCTATGCTCTCCAAGCTGTGTTTTTTAGATGTTTCAGAACACACCGTACACTTCTCCAGAGTGGCTGTTGGCAAGTTACATCCCACCCATCAGCGTAGCAAGGCTCCCATTTCTCCATGGCCGGTCCTGCATTTCTGGTTTGGACACTTTTTTCCGCATGGCCCTTTTGCCCGCTGGGAAGCGAGACTTCTTTGGAGCGCTGATTGGCCTTTCCAGGTTGCTTGGTTGGCCAAAAAGGGCGTATGCGTTTTTTCCTGAATATATTCAGGAAAAAACGCATACGCCCTTTTTGGCCAAGGGCATCATTGTCCACGTTTTGCCGCTTTTCATGTGCTTTCAAGGCGATTCGAATCTACCTCCTGAAATCTGTTTCCTGCGATTCTGCCTTGCTTTCAAAGCCTCTTCGTTGCCTTCCCTTAATATATTTGTGGACGAGAGGTATCATTTAAAACTCTGCAGGTTTGTGAATTGCAGTGCCCCTGAGCTCCATTTTTCAACTCGCTTTTTTGGGAGCTGGCCGCAAAAGCGCAGGATTGCTTCAGGCCCTCTTCTGGTTCTGGGGGGCAGGCTGAGCTTGTGCTTAATTCTTCTTCCTGATGGGAAAATAGAGTGACCTGTGCCTGTCCCAACACCTAGAGCTAGTCTCTCATTGGTTCCCCCTCTTCCCGTTCATCCTCAGGACAAATTGCAACCTGTACGGAACAGGAGGTTAAAGGTGCTGATTCTCCAAGGAGGGAGATGGCTAGTAAATCGGCTGGAATGGCGAACCCGAGCAAAGGAGATGAGAAAAGAGGTGCGTTTTAGAAACCTTTCCCGATCACACGGTGTACCATCTTCTGGGTTTCTCATGCCTGTTTTCGACGTAGGAAGATGCCCTTGAACCTGGAGATTTGGGACCCATGGGATGGGTACCATGCAGTATTACTTGAAAGGGTCTGCGTTGGCTCACCCAACCTCACCGAACCTCTCAGCCCCAAGAGTGTCCACCCTTATGTCTCAATCAGCTGTGGGTCTAGATTTGGTCAATCCAGGTTGCATCACAGCCCCTGAACGAATTTTGTAAGAATTTCTCTCTCTTTCACTGCCTTTGTTTCACGGGTTTTGAAAAGTAATTTATTTTTATAATGGGGTTTAGCTGCTTTTCACGGCTGTGTTTATGCCGCTTTACACCCCCTTGACTCACTTACAGAGAGATATCAATACATAGGTTTGAAGATTCTTACTAGTCAGATATATTCTTGTGCGGTGAATAGGGGGTGTTGAGTCCAGTTCACTGAAAAAGGAATAGGTCTTGTCTCTTACATATTGGGTTTATGGAACGGTATCGGAGCTAATTTGAAACCCTTGTTTTATGCATCACCCCACCTCACCTTTCCCGTTCAGCAGCCATAGTGTGTTTTCTGAACGTGTGACTCTGTTCTGTTTTGTAATTCAGTTCAAGTGTAGCGGTTTTTACATCCCTCTCTAAGTGATATCTTATGATAAGTGTCTTTTTCTGTGTGACTTATTTCACTTAGAATCGTCGTACCTAAATCCACTCATCGTGCTGCTACTAGCCTTATGACGTGGATTTCATGGCTGAGTGATATTCCATTGTACATGAGGACCACCACTTCTTTATCCATTTTTCTCTTTCCTAGGATATTTAAGGTGTAATGAAGTGGGGGTTCTTGTCAACAGAGCAGCCCTAAACTTTGGGGTGACTGTGTCTTGCTGATTTTTAGTTTTCCCAATTTATACGCCCATGAGTGGAAGTGCCCTATGCTCTCCAAGCTGTGTTTTTTAGATGTTTCACCGTACACTTCTCCAGAGTGGCTGTTGGCAATTTACATCCCACCCATCAGCGTAGCAAGGCTCCCATTTCTCCATGGCCGGTCCTTGCATTTCTGGTTTGGACACTTTTTTCCCCATGGCCCTTGTGCCCGCTGGGAAGCGAGACTTCTTTGGAGCGCTGATTGGCCTTTCCAGGTTGCTTGGTTGGCCAAAAAGGGCGTATGCGTTTTTTCCTGAATATATCAGGAAAAAACGCATACGCCCTTTTTGGCCAAGGGCATCATTGTCCCACGTTTTGCCGCTTTTCATGTGCTTTCAAGGCGATTCGAATCTACCTCCTGAAATCTGTTTCCTGCGATTCTGCCTTGCTTTCAAAGCCTCTTCGTTGCCTTCCCTTAATATATTTGTGGACGAGAGGTATCATTTAAAACTCTGCAGGTTGTGTGAATTGCAGTGCCCCTGAGCTCCACTTTTTCAACTCGCTTTTTTGGGAGCTGGCCGCAAAAGCGCAGGATTGCTTCAGGCCCTCTTCTGGTTCTGGGGGGCAGGCTGAGCTTGTGCTTAATTCTTCTTCCTGATGGGAAAATAGAGTGACCTGTGCCTGTCCCAACACCTAGAGCTAGTCTCTCATTGGTTCCCCCCTCTTCCCGTTCATCCTCAGGACAAATTGCAACCTGTACGGAACAGGAGGTTAAAGGTGCTGATTCTCCAAGGAGGGAGATGGCTAGTAAATCGGCTGGAATGGCGAACCCCGAGCAAAGGAGATGAGAAAAGAGGTGCGTTTTAGAAACCTTTCCCGATCACACGGTGTACCATCTTCTGGGTTTCTCATGCCTGTTTTCGACGTAGGGAAGATGCCCTTGAACCTGGAGATTTGGGACCCATGGGATGGGTACCATGCAGTATTACTTGAAAGGGTCTGCGTTGGCTCACCCAACCTCACCGAACCTCTCAGCCCCAAGAGTGTCCACCCTTATGTCTCAATCAGCTGTGGGTCTAGATTTGGTCAATCCAGGTTGCATCACAGCCCCTGAACGAATTTTGTAAGAATTTCTCTCTCTTTCACTGCCTTTGTTTCACGGGTTTTGAAAAGTAATTTATTTTTATAATGGGGTTTAGCTGCTTTTCACGGCTGTGTTTATGCCGCTTTACACCCCCTTGACTCACTTACAGAGAGATATCAATACATAGGTTTGAAGATTCTTACTAGTCAGATATATTCTTGTGCGGTGAATAGGGGGTGTTGAGTCCAGTTCACTGAAAAAGGAATAGGTCTTGTCTCTTTACATATTGGGTTTATGGAACGGTATCGGAGCTAATTTGAAACCCTTGTTTTATGCATCACCCCACCTCACCTTTCCCGTTCAGCAGCCATAGTGTGTTTTCTGAACGTGTGACTCTGTTCTGTTTTGTAATTCAGTTCAAGTGTAGCGGTTTTTACATTCCCTCTCTAAGTGATATCTTATGATAAGTGTCTTTTTCTGTGTGACTTATTTCACTTAGAATCGTCGTACCTAAATCCACTCATCGTGCTGCTACTAGCCTTATGACGTGGATTTCATGGCTGAGTGATATTCCATTGTACATGAGGACCACCACTTCTTTATCCATTTTTCTCTTTCCTAGGATATTTAAGGTGTAATGAAGTGGGGGTTCTTGTCAACAGAGCAGCCCTAAACTTTGGGGTGCCTGTGTCTTGCTGATTTTTAGTTTTCCCAATTTATACGCCCATGAGTGGAAGTGCCCTATGCTCTCCAAGCTGTGTTTTTTAGATGTTTCAGAACACACCGTACACTTCTCCAGAGTGGCTGTTGGCAATTTACATCCCACCCATCAGCGTAGCAAGGCTCCCATTTCTCCATGGCCGGTCCTGCATTTCTGGTTTGGACACTTTTTTCCCCATGGCCCTTGTGCCCGCTGGGAAGCGAGACTTCTTTGGAGCGCTGATTGGCCTTTCCAGGTTGCTTGGTTGGCCAAAAAGGGCGTATGCGTTTTTTCCTGAATATATTCAGGAAAAAACGCATACGCCCTTTTTGGCCAAGGGCATCATTGTCCACGTTTTGCCGCTTTTCATGTGCTTTCAAGGCGATTCGAATCTACCTCCTGAAATCTGTTTCCTGCAATTCTGCCTTGCTTTCAAAGCCTCTTCGTTGCCTTCCCTTAATATATTTGTGGACGAGAGGTATCATTTAAAACTCTGCAGGTTTGTGAATTGCAGTGCCCCTGAGCTCCATTTTTCAACTCGCTTTTTTGGGAGCTGGCCGCAAAAGCGCAGGATTGCTTCAGGCCCTCTTCTGGTTCTGGGGGGCAGGCTGAGCTTGTGCTTAATTCTTCTTCCTGATGGGAAAATAGAGTGACCTGTGCCTGTCCCAACACCTAGAGCTAGTCTCTCATTGGTTCCCCCTCTTCCCGTTCATCCTCAGGACAAATTGCAACCTGTACGGAACAGGAGGTTAAAGGTGCTGATTCTCCAAGGAGGGAGATGGCTAGTAAATCGGCTGGAATGGCGAACCCGAGCAAAGGAGATGAGAAAAGAGGTGCGTTTTAGAAACCTTTCCCGATCACACGGTGTACCATCTTCTGGGTTTCTCATGCCTGTTTTCGACGTAGGAAGATGCCCTTGAACCTGGAGATTTGGGACCCATGGGATGGGTACCATGCAGTATTACTTGAAAGGGTCTGCGTTGGCTCACCCAACCTCACCGAACCTCTCAGCCCCAAGAGTGTCCACCCTTATGTCTCAATCAGCTGTGGGTCTAGATTTGGTCAATCCAGGTTGCATCACAGCCCCTGAACGAATTTTGTAAGAATTTCTCTCTCTTTCACTGCCTTTGTTTCACGGGTTTTGAAAAGTAATTTATTTTTATAATGGGGTTTAGCTGCTTTTCACGGCTGTGTTTATGCCGCTTTACACCCCCTTGACTCACTTACAGAGAGATATCAATACAGAGGTTTGAAGATTCTTACTAGTCAGATATATTCTTGTGCGGTGAATAGGGGGTGTTGAGTCCAGTTCACTGAAAAAGGAATAGGTCTTGTCTCTTACATATTGGATTTATGGAACGGTATCTGAGCTAATTTGAAACCCTTGTTTTATGCATCACCCCACCTCACCTTTCCCGTTCAGCAGCCATAGTGTGTTTTCTGAACGTGTGACTCTGTTCTGTTTTGTAATTCAGTTCAAGTGTAGCGGTTTTTACATTCCCTCTCTAAGTGATATCTTATGATAAGTGTCTTTTTCTGTGTGACTTATTTCACTTAGAATCGTCGTACCTAAATCCACTCATCGTGCTGCTACTAGCCTTATGACGTGGATTTCATGGCTGAGTGATATTCCATTGTACATGAGGACCACCACTTCTTTATCCATTTTTCTCTTTCCTAGGATATTTAAGGTGTAATGAAGTGGGGGTTCTTGTCAACAGAGCAGCCCTAAACTTTGGGGTGCCTGTGTCTTGCTGATTTTTAGTTTTCCCAATTTATACGCCCATGAGTGGAAGTGCCCTATGCTCTCCAAGCTGTGTTTTTTAGATGTTTCAGAACACACCGTACACTTCTCCAGAGTGGCTGTTGGCAATTTACATCCCACCCATCAGCGTAGCAAGGCTCCCATTTCTCCATGGCCGGTCCTGCATTTCTGGTTTGGACACTTTTTTCCCCATGGCCCTTGTGCCCGCTGGGAAGCGAGACTTCTTTGGAGCGCTGATTGGCCTTTCCAGGTTGCTTGGTTGGCCAAAAAGGGCGTATGCGTTTTTTCCTGAATATATTCAGGAAAAAACGCATACGCCCTTTTTGGCCAAGGGCATCATTGTCCACGTTTTGCCGCTTTTCATGTGCTTTCAAGGCGATTCGAATCTACCTCCTGAAATCTGTTTCCTGCGATTCTGCCTTGCTTTCAAAGCCTCTTCGTTGCCTTCCCTTAATATATTTGTGGACGAGAGGTATCATTTAAAACTCTGCAGGTTTGTGAATTGCAGTGCCCCTGAGCTCCATTTTTCAACTCGCTTTTTTGGGAGCTGGCCGCAAAAGCGCAGGATTGCTTCAGGCCCTCTTCTGGTTCTGGGGGGCAGGCTGAGCTTGTGCTTAATTCTTCTTCCTGATGGGAAAATAGAGTGACCTGTGCCTGTCCCAACACCTAGAGCTAGTCTCTCATTGGTTCCCCCTCTTCCCGTTCATCCTCAGGACAAATTGCAACCTGTACGGAACAGGAGGTTAAAGGTGCTGATTCTCCAAGGAGGGAGATGGCTAGTAAATCGGCTGGAATGGCGAACCCGAGCAAAGGAGATGAGAAAAGAGGTGCGTTTTAGAAACCTTTCCCGATCACACGGTGTACCATCTTCTGGGTTTCTCATGCCTGTTTTCGACGTAGGAAGATGCCCTTGAACCTGGAGATTTGGGACCCATGGGATGGGTACCATGCAGTATTACTTGAAAGGGTCTGCGTTGGCTCACCCAACCTCACCGAACCTCTCAGCCCCAAGAGTGTCCACCCTTATGTCTCAATCAGCTGTGGGTCTAGATTTGGTCAATCCAGGTTGCATCACAGCCCCTGAACGAATTTTGTAAGAATTTCTCTCTCTTTCACTGCCTTTGTTTCACGGGTTTTGAAAAGTAATTTATTTTTATAATGGGGTTTAGCTGCTTTTCACGGCTGTGTTTATGCCGCTTTACACCCCCTTGACTCACTTACAGAGAGATATCAATACAGAGGTTTGAAGATTCTTACTAGTCAGATATATTCTTGTGCGGTGAATAGGGGGTGTTGAGTCCAGTTCACTGAAAAAGGAATAGGTCTTGTCTCTTACATATTGGATTTATGGAACGGTATCTGAGCTAATTTGAAACCCTTGTTTTATGCATCACCACACCTCACCTTTCCCGTTCAGCAGCCATAGTGTGTTTTCTGAACGTGTGACTCTGTTCTGTTTTGTAATTCAGTTCAAGTGTAGCGGTTTTTACATTCCCTCTCTAAGTGATATCTTATGATAAGTGTCTTTTTCTGTGTGACTTATTTCACTTAGAATCGTCGTACCTAAATCCACTCATCGTGCTGCTACTAGCCTTATGACGTGGATTTCATGGCTGAGTGATATTCCATTGTACATGAGGACCACCACTTCTTTATCCATTTTTCGCTTTCCTAGGATATTTAAGGTGTAATGAAGTGGGGGTTCTTGTCAACAGAGCAGCCCTAAACTTTGGGGTGCCTGTGTCTTGCTGATTTTTAGTTTTCCCAATTTATACGCCCATGAGTGGAAGTGCCCTATGCTCTCCAAGCTGTGTTTTTTAGATGTTTCAGAACACACCGTACACTTCTCCAGAGTGGCTGTTGGCAATTTACATCCCACCCATCAGCGTAGCAAGGCTCCCATTTCTCCATGGCCGGTCCTGCATTTCTGGTTTGGACACTTTTTTCCGCATGGCCCTTTTCCCCGCTGGGAAGCGAGACTTCTTTGGAGCGCTGATTGGCCTTTCCAGGTTGCTTGGTTGGCCAAAAAGGGCGTATGCGTTTTTTCCTGAATATATTCAGGAAAAAACGCATACGCCCTTTTTGGCCAAGGGCATCATTGTCCACGTTTTGCCGCTTTTCATGTGCTTTCAAGGCGATTCGAATCTACCTCCTGAAATCTGTTTCCTGCGATTCTGCCTTGCTTTCAAAGCCTCTTCGTTGCCTTCCCTTAATATATTTGTGGACGAGAGGTATCATTTAAAACTCTGCAGGTTTGTGAATTGCAGTGCCCCTGAGCTCCATTTTTCAACTCGCTTTTTTGGGAGCTGGCCGCAAAAGCGCAGGATTGCTTCAGGCCCTCTTCTGGTTCTGGGGGGCAGGCTGAGCTTGTGCTTAATTCTTCTTCCTGATGGGAAAATAGAGTGACCTGTGCCTGTCCCAACACCTAGAGCTAGTCTCTCATTGGTTCCCACTCTTCCCGTTCATCCTCAGGACAAATTGCAACCTGTACGGAACAGGAGGTTAAAGGTGCTGATTCTCCAAGGAGGGAGATGGCTAGTAAATCGGCTGGAATGGCGAACCCGAGCAAAGGAGATGAGAAAAGAGGTGCGTTTTAGAAACCTTTCCCGATCACACGGTGTACCATCTTCTGGGTTTCTCATGCCTGTTTTCGACGTAGGAAGATGCCCTTGAACCTGGAGATTTGGGACCCATGGGATGGGTACCATGCAGTATTACTTGAAAGGGTCTGCGTTGGCTCACCCAACCTCACCGAACCTCTCAGCCCCAAGAGTGTCCACCCTTATGTCTCAATCAGCTGTGGGTCTAGATTTGGTCAATCCAGGTTGCATCACAGCCCCTGAACGAATTTTGTAAGAATTTCTCTCTCTTTCACTGCCTTTGTTTCACGGGTTTTGAAAAGTAATTTATTTTTATAATGGGGTTTAGCTGCTTTTCACGGCTGTGTTTATGCCGCTTTACACCCCCTTGACTCACTTACAGAGAGATATCAATACATAGGTTTGAAGATTCTTACTAGTCAGATATATTCTTGTGCGGTGAATAGGGGGTGTTGAGTCCAGTTCACTGAAAAAGGAATAGGTCTTGTCTCTTACATATTGGGTTTATGGAACGGTATCTGAGCTAATTTGAAACCCTTGTTTTATGCATCACCCCACCTCACCTTTCCCGTTCAGCAGCCATAGTGTGTTTTCTGAACGTGTGACTCTGTTCTGTTTTGTAATTCAGTTCAAGTGTAGCGGTTTTTACATTCCCTCTCTAAGTGATATCTTATGATAAGTGTCTTTTTCTGTGTGACTTATTTCACTTAGAATCGTCGTACCTAAATCCACTCATCGTGCTGCTACTAGCCTTATGACGTGGATTTCATGGCTGAGTGATATTCCATTGTACATGAGGACCACCACTTCTTTATCCATTTTTCGCTTTCCTAGGATATTTAAGGTGTAATGAAGTGGGGGTTCTTGTCAACAGAGCAGCCCTAAACTTTGGGGTGCCTGTGTCTTGCTGATTTTTAGTTTTCCCAATTTATACGCCCATGAGTGGAAGTGCCCTATGCTCTCCAAGCTGTGTTTTTTAGATGTTTCAGAACACACCGTACACTTCTCCAGAGTGGCTGTTGGCAATTTACATCCCACCCATCAGCGTAGCAAGGCTCCCATTTCTCCATGGCCGGTCCTGCATTTCTGGTTTGGACACTTTTTTCCGCATGGCCCTTTTCCCCGCTGGGAAGCGAGACTTCTTTGGAGCGCTGATTGGCCTTTCCAGGTTGCTTGGTTGGCCAAAAAGGGCGTATGCGTTTTTTCCTGAATATATTCAGGAAAAAACGCATACGCCCTTTTTGGCCAAGGGCATCATTGTCCACGTTTTGCCGCTTTTCATGTGCTTTCAAGGCGATTCGAATCTACCTCCTGAAATCTGTTTCCTGCGATTCTGCCTTGCTTTCAAAGCCTCTTCGTTGCCTTCCCTTAATATATTTGTGGACGAGAGGTATCATTTAAAACTCTGCAGGTTTGTGAATTGCAGTGCCCCTGAGCTCCATTTTTCAACTCGCTTTTTTGGGAGCTGGCCGCAAAAGCGCAGGATTGCTTCAGGCCCTCTTCTGGTTCTGGGGGGCAGGCTGAGCTTGTGCTTAATTCTTCTTCCTGATGGGAAAATAGAGTGACCTGTGCCTGTCCCAACACCTAGAGCTAGTCTCTCATTGGTTCCCCCTCTTCCCGTTCATCCTCAGGACAAATTGCAACCTGTACGGAACAGGAGGTTAAAGGTGCTGATTCTCCAAGGAGGGAGATGGCTAGTAAATCGGCTGGAATGGCGAACCCGAGCAAAGGAGATGAGAAATGAGGTGCGTTTTAGAAACCTTTCCCGATCACACGGTGTACCATCTTCTGGGTTTCTCATGCCTGTTTTCGACGTAGGAAGATGCCCTTGAACCTGGAGATTTGGGACCCATGGGATGGGTACCATGCAGTATTACTTGAAAGGGTCTGCGTTGGCTCACCCAACCTCACCGAACCTCTCAGCCCCAAGAGTGTCCACCCTTATGTCTCAATCAGCTGTGGGTCTAGATTTGGTCAATCCAGGTTGCATCACAGCCCCTGAACGAATTTTGTAAGAATTTCTCTCTCTTTCACTGCCTTTGTTTCACGGGTTTTGAAAAGTAATTTATTTTTATAATGGGGTTTAGCTGCTTTTCACGGCTGTGTTTATGCCGCTTTCCACCCCCTTGACTCACTTACAGAGAGATATCAATACATAGGTTTGAAGATTCTTACTAGTCAGATATATTCTTGTGCGGTGAATAGGGGGTGTTGAGTCCAGTTCACTGAAAAAGGAATAGGTCTTGTCTCTTACATATTGGGTTTATGGAACGGTATCGGAGCTAATTTGAAACCCTTGTTTTATGCATCACCACACCTCACCTTTCCCGTTCAGCAGCCATAGTGTGTTTTCTGAACGTGTGACTCTGTTCTGTTTTGTAATTCAGTTCAAGTGTAGCGGTTTTTACATTCCCTCTCTAAGTGATATCTTATGATAAGTGTCTTTTTCTGTGTGACTTATTTCACTTAGAATCGTCGTACCTAAATCCACTCATCGTGCTGCTACTAGCCTTATGACGTGGATTTCATGGCTGAGTGATATTCCATTGTACATGAGGACCACCACTTCTTTATCCATTTTTCTCTTTCCTAGGATATTTAAGGTGTAATGAAGTGGGGGTTCTTGTCAACAGAGCAGCCCTAAACTTTGGGGTGCCTGTGTCTTGCTGATTTTTAGTTTTCCCAATTTATACGCCCATGAGTGGAAGTGCCCTATGCTCTCCAAGCTGTGTTTTTTAGATGTTTCAGAACACACCGTACACTTCTCCAGAGTGGCTGTTGGCAATTTACATCCCACCCATCAGCGTAGCAAGGCTCCCATTTCTCCATGGCCGGTCCTGCATTTCTGGTTTGGACACTTTTTTCCCCATGGCCCTTGTGCCCGCTGGGAAGCGAGACTTCTTTGGAGCGCTGATTGGCCTTTCCAGGTTGCTTGGTTGGCCAAAAAGGGCGTATGCGTTTTTTCCTGAATATATTCAGGAAAAAACGCATACGCCCTTTTTGGCCAAGGGCATCATTGTCCACGTTTTGCCGCTTTTCATGTGCTTTCAAGGCGATTCGAATCTACCTCCTGAAATCTGTTTCCTGCAATTCTGCCTTGCTTTCAAAGCCTCTTCGTTGCCTTCCCTTAATATATTTGTGGACGAGAGGTATCATTTAAAACTCTGCAGGTTTGTGAATTGCAGTGCCCCTGAGCTCCATTTTTCAACTCGCTTTTTTGGGAGCTGGCCGCAAAAGCGCAGGATTGCTTCAGGCCCTCTTCTGGTTCTGGGGGGCAGGCTGAGCTTGTGCTTAATTCTTCTTCCTGATGGGAAAATAGAGTGACCTGTGCCTGTCCCAACACCTAGAGCTAGTCTCTCATTGGTTCCCCCTCTTCCCGTTCATCCTCAGGACAAATTGCAACCTGTACGGAACAGGAGGTTAAAGGTGCTGATTCTCCAAGGAGGGAGATGGCTAGTAAATCGGCTGGAATGGCGAACCCGAGCAAAGGAGATGAGAAATGAGGTGCGTTTTAGAAACCTTTCCCGATCACACGGTGTACCATCTTCTGGGTTTCTCATGCCTGTTTTCGACGTAGGAAGATGCCCTTGAACCTGGAGATTTGGGACCCATGGGATGGGTACCATGCAGTATTACTTGAAAGGGTCTGCGTTGGCTCACCCAACCTCACCGAACCTCTCAGCCCCAAGAGTGTCCACCCTTATGTCTCAATCAGCTGTGGGTCTAGATATGGTCAATCCAGGTTGCATCACAGCCCCTGAACGAATTTTGTAAGAATTTCTCTCTCTTTCACTGCCTTTGTTTCACGGGTTTTGAAAAGTAATTTATTTTTATAATGGGGTTTAGCTGCTTTTCACGGCTGTGTTTATGCCGCTTTCCACCCCCTTGACTCACTTACAGAGAGATATCAATACATAGGTTTGAAGATTCTTACTAGTCAGATATATTCTTGTGCGGTGAATAGGGGGTGTTGAGTCCAGTTCACTGAAAAAGGAATAGGTCTTGTCTCTTACATATTGGGTTTATGGAACGGTATCGGAGCTAATTTGAAACCCTTGTTTTATGCATCACCACACCTCACCTTTCCCGTTCAGCAGCCATAGTGTGTTTTCTGAACGTGTGACTCTGTTCTGTTTTGTAATTCAGTTCAAGTGTAGCGGTTTTTACATTCCCTCTCTAAGTGATATCTTATGATAAGTGTCTTTTTCTGTGTGACTTATTTCACTTAGAATCGTCGTACCTAAATCCACTCATCGTGCTGCTACTAGCCTTATGACGTGGATTTCATGGCTGAGTGATATTCCATTGTACATGAGGACCACCACTTCTTTATCCATTTTTCTCTTTCCTAGGATATTTAAGGTGTAATGAAGTGGGGGTTCTTGTCAACAGAGCAGCCCTAAACTTTGGGGTGCCTGTGTCTTGCTGATTTTTAGTTTTCCCAATTTATACGCCCATGAGTGGAAGTGCCCTATGCTCTCCAAGCTGTGTTTTTTAGATGTTTCAGAACACACCGTACACTTCTCCAGAGTGGCTGTTGGCAATTTACATCCCACCCATCAGCGTAGCAAGGCTCCCATTTCTCCATGGCCGGTCCTGCATTTCTGGTTTGGACACTTTTTTCCCCATGGCCCTTGTGCCCGCTGGGAAGCGAGACTTCTTTGGAGCGCTGATTGGCCTTTCCAGGTTGCTTGGTTGGCCAAAAAGGGCGTATGCGTTTTTTCCTGAATATATTCAGGAAAAAACGCATACGCCCTTTTTGGCCAAGGGCATCATTGTCCACGTTTTGCCGCTTTTCATGTGCTTTCAAGGCGATTCGAATCTACCTCCTGAAATCTGTTTCCTGCAATTCTGCCTTGCTTTCAAAGCCTCTTCGTTGCCTTCCCTTAATATATTTGTGGACGAGAGGTATCATTTAAAACTCTGCAGGTTTGTGAATTGCAGTGCCCCTGAGCTCCATTTTTCAACTCGCTTTTTTGGGAGCTGGCCGCAAAAGCGCAGGATTGCTTCAGGCCCTCTTCTGGTTCTGGGGGGCAGGCTGAGCTTGTGCTTAATTCTTCTTCCTGATGGGAAAATAGAGTGACCTGTGCCTGTCCCAACACCTAGAGCTAGTCTCTCATTGGTTCCCCCTCTTCCCGTTCATCCTCAGGACAAATTGCAACCTGTACGGAACAGGAGGTTAAAGGTGCTGATTCTCCAAGGAGGGAGATGGCTAGTAAATCGGCTGGAATGGCGAACCCGAGCAAAGGAGATGAGAAATGAGGTGCGTTTTAGAAACCTTTCCCGATCACACGGTGTACCATCTTCTGGGTTTCTCATGCCTGTTTTCGACGTAGGAAGATGCCCTTGAACCTGGAGATTTGGGACCCATGGGATGGGTACCATGCAGTATTACTTGAAAGGGTCTGCGTTGGCTCACCCAACCTCACCGAACCTCTCAGCCCCAAGAGTGTCCACCCTTATGTCTCAATCAGCTGTGGGTCTAGATATGGTCAATCCAGGTTGCATCACAGCCCCTGAACGAATTTTGTAAGAATTTCTCTCTCTTTCACTGCCTTTGTTTCACGGGTTTTGAAAAGTAATTTATTTTTATAATGGGGTTTAGCTGCTTTTCACGGCTGTGTTTATGCCGCTTTCCACCCCCTTGACTCACTTACAGAGAGATATCAATACATAGGTTTGAAGATTCTTACTAGTCAGATATATTCTTGTGCGGTGAATAGGGGGTGTTGAGTCCAGTTCACTGAAAAAGGAATAGGTCTTGTCTCTTACATATTGGGTTTATGGAACGGTATCGGAGCTAATTTGAAACCCTTGTTTTATGCATCACCCCACCTCACCTTTCCCGTTCAGCAGCCATAGTGTGTTTTCTGAACGTGTGACTCTGTTCTGTTTTGTAATTCAGTTCAAGTGTAGCGGTTTTTACATTCCCTCTCTAAGTGATATCTTATGATAAGTGTCTTTTTCTGTGTGACTTATTTCACTTAGAATCGTCGTACCTAAATCCACTCATCGTGCTGCTACTAGCCTTATGACGTGGATTTCATGGCTGAGTGATATTCCATTGTACATGAGGACCACCACTTCTTTATCCATTTTTCTCTTTCCTAGGATATTTAAGGTGTAATGAAGTGGGGGTTCTTGTCAACAGAGCAGCCCTAAACTTTGGGGTGACTGTGTCTTGCTGATTTTTAGTTTTCCCAATTTATACGCCCATGAGTGGAAGTGCCCTATGCTCTCCAAGCTGTGTTTTTTAGATGTTTCAGAACACACCGTACACTTCTCCAGAGTGGCTGTTGGCAAGTTACATCCCACCCATCAGCGTAGCAAGGCTCCCATTTCTCCATGGCCGGTCCTGCATTTCTGGTTTGGACACTTTTTTCCGCATGGCCCTTTTGCCCGCTGGGAAGCGAGACTTCTTTGGAGCGCTGATTGGCCTTTCCAGGTTGCTTGGTTGGCCAAAAAGGGCGTATGCGTTTTTTCCTGAATATATTCAGGAAAAAACGCATACGCCCTTTTTGGCCAAGGGCATCATTGTCCACGTTTTGCCGCTTTTCATGTGCTTTCAAGGCGATTCGAATCTACCTCCTGAAATCTGTTTCCTGCAATTCTGCCTTGCTTTCAAAGCCTCTTCGTTGCCTTCCCTTAATATATTTGTGGACGAGAGGTATCATTTAAAACTCTGCAGGTTTGTGAATTGCAGTGCCCCTGAGCTCCATTTTTCAACTCGCTTTTTTGGGAGCTGGCCGCAAAAGCGCAGGATTGCTTCAGGCCCTCTTCTGGTTCTGGGGGGCAGGCTGAGCTTGTGCTTAATTCTTCTTCCTGATGGGAAAATAGAGTGACCTGTGCCTGTCCCAACACCTAGAGCTAGTCTCTCATTGGTTCCCCCTCTTCCCGTTCATCCTCAGGACAAATTGCAACCTGTACGGAACAGGAGGTTAAAGGTGCTGATTCTCCAAGGAGGGAGATGGCTAGTAAATCGGCTGGAATGGCGAACCCGAGCAAAGGAGATGAGAAAAGAGGTGCGTTTTAGAAACCTTTCCCGATCACACGGTGTACCATCTTCTGGGTTTCTCATGCCTGTTTTCGACGTAGGAAGATGCCCTTGAACCTGGAGATTTGGGACCCATGGGATGGGTACCATGCAGTATTACTTGAAAGGGTCTGCGTTGGCTCACCCAACCTCACCGAACCTCTCAGCCCCAAGAGTGTCCACCCTTATGTCTCAATCAGCTGTGGGTCTAGATATGGTCAATCCAGGTTGCATCACAGCCCCTGAACGAATTTTGTAAGAATTTCTCTCTCTTTCACTGCCTTTGTTTCACGGGTTTTGAAAAGTAATTTATTTTTATAATGGGGTTTAGCTGCTTTTCACGGCTGTGTTTATGCCGCTTTACACCCCCTTGACTCACTTACAGAGAGATATCAATACATAGGTTTGAAGATTCTTACTAGTCAGATATATTCTTGTGCGGTGAATAGGGGGTGTTGAGTCCAGTTCACTGAAAAAGGAATAGGTCTTGTCTCTTACATATTGGGTTTATGGAACGGTATCTGAGCTAATTTGAAACCCTTGTTTTATGCATCACCCCACCTCACCTTTCCCGTTCAGCAGCCATAGTGTGTTTTCTGAACGTGTGACTCTGTTCTGTTTTGTAATTCAGTTCAAGTGTAGCGGTTTTTACATTCCCTCTCTAAGTGATATCTTATGATAAGTGTCTTTTTCTGTGTGACTTATTTCACTTAGAATCGTCGTACCTAAATCCACTCATCGTGCTGCTACTAGCCTTATGACGTGGATTTCATGGCTGAGTGATATTCCATTGTACATGAGGACCACCACTTCTTTATCCATTTTTCGCTTTCCTAGGATATTTAAGGTGTAATGAAGTGGGGGTTCTTGTCAACAGAGCAGCCCTAAACTTTGGGGTGCCTGTGTCTTGCTGATTTTTAGTTTTCCCAATTTATACGCCCATGAGTGGAAGTGCCCTATGCTCTCCAAGCTGTGTTTTTTAGATGTTTCAGAACACACCGTACACTTCTCCAGAGTGGCTGTTGGCAATTTACATCCCACCCATCAGCGTAGCAAGGCTCCCATTTCTCCATGGCCGGTCCTGCATTTCTGGTTTGGACACTTTTTTCCGCATGGCCCTTTTGCCCGCTGGGAAGCGAGACTTCTTTGGAGCGCTGATTGGCCTTTCCAGGTTGCTTGGTTGGCCAAAAAGGGCGTATGCGTTTTTTCCTGAATATATTCAGGAAAAAACGCATACGCCCTTTTTGGCCAAGGGCATCATTGTCCACGTTTTGCCGCTTTTCATGTGCTTTCAAGGCGATTCGAATCTACCTCCTGAAATCTGTTTCCTGCGATTCTGCCTTGCTTTCAAAGCCTCTTCGTTGCCTTCCCTTAATATATTTGTGGACGAGAGGTATCATTTAAAACTCTGCAGGTTTGTGAATTGCAGTGCCCCTGAGCTCCATTTTTCAACTCGCTTTTTTGGGAGCTGGCCGCAAAAGCGCAGGATTGCTTCAGGCCCTCTTCTGGTTCTGGGGGGCAGGCTGAGCTTGTGCTTAATTCTTCTTCCTGATGGGAAAATAGAGTGACCTGTGCCTGTCCCAACACCTAGAGCTAGTCTCTCATTGGTTCCCCCTCTTCCCGTTCATCCTCAGGACAAATTGCAACCTGTACGGAACAGGAGGTTAAAGGTGCTGATTCTCCAAGGAGGGAGATGGCTAGTAAATCGGCTGGAATGGCGAACCCGAGCAAAGGAGATGAGAAATGAGGTGCGTTTTAGAAACCTTTCCCGATCACACGGTGTACCATCTTCTGGGTTTCTCATGCCTGTTTTCGACGTAGGAAGATGCCCTTGAACCTGGAGATTTGGGACCCATGGGATGGGTACCATGCAGTATTACTTGAAAGGGTCTGCGTTGGCTCACCCAACCTCACCGAACCTCTCAGCCCCAAGAGTGTCCACCCTTATGTCTCAATCAGCTGTGGGTCTAGATATGGTCAATCCAGGTTGCATCACAGCCCCTGAACGAATTTTGTAAGAATTTCTCTCTCTTTCACTGCCTTTGTTTCACGGGTTTTGAAAAGTAATTTATTTTTATAATGGGGTTTAGCTGCTTTTCACGGCTGTGTTTATGCCGCTTTCCACCCCCTTGACTCACTTACAGAGAGATATCAATACATAGGTTTGAAGATTCTTACTAGTCAGATATATTCTTGTGCGGTGAATAGGGGGTGTTGAGTCCAGTTCACTGAAAAAGGAATAGGTATTGTCTCTTACATATTGGGTTTATGGAACGGTATCGGAGCTAATTTGAAACCCTTGTTTTATGCATCACCCCACCTCACCTTTCCCGTTCAGCAGCCATAGTGTGTTTTCTGAACGTGTGACTCTGTTCTGTTTTGTAATTCAGTTCAAGTGTAGCGGTTTTTACATCCCTCTCTAAGTGATATCTTATGATAAGTGTCTTTTTCTGTGTGACTTATTTCACTTAGAATCGTCGTACCTAAATCCACTCATCGTGCTGCTACTAGCCTTATGACGTGGATTTCATGGCTGAGTGATATTCCATTGTACATGAGGACCACCACTTCTTTATCCATTTTTCTCTTTCCTAGGATATTTAAGGTGTAATGAAGTGGGGGTTCTTGTCAACAGAGCAGCCCTAAACTTTGGGGTGACTGTGTCTTGCTGATTTTTAGTTTTCCCAATTTATACGCCCATGAGTGGAAGTGCCCTATGCTCTCCAAGCTGTGTTTTTTAGATGTTTCAGAACACACCGTACACTTCTCCAGAGTGGCTGTTGGCAAGTTACATCCCACCCATCAGCGTAGCAAGGCTCCCATTTCTCCATGGCCGGTCCTGCATTTCTGGTTTGGACACTTTTTTCCGCATGGCCCTTTTGCCCGCTGGGAAGCGAGACTTCTTTGGAGCGCTGATTGGCCTTTCCAGGTTGCTTGGTTGGCCAAAAAGGGCGTATGCGTTTTTTCCTGAATATATTCAGGAAAAAACGCATACGCCCTTTTTGGCCAAGGGCATCATTGTCCACGTTTTGCCGCTTTTCATGTGCTTTCAAGGCGATTCGAATCTACCTCCTGAAATCTGTTTCCTGCGATTCTGCCTTGCTTTCAAAGCCTCTTCGTTGCCTTCCCTTAATATATTTGTGGACGAGAGGTATCATTTAAAACTCTGCAGGTTTGTGAATTGCAGTGCCCCTGAGCTCCATTTTTCAACTCGCTTTTTTGGGAGCTGGCCGCAAAAGCGCAGGATTGCTTCAGGCCCTCTTCTGGTTCTGGGGGGCAGGCTGAGCTTGTGCTTAATTCTTCTTCCTGATGGGAAAATAGAGTGACCTGTGCCTGTCCCAACACCTAGAGCTAGTCTCTCATTGGTTCCCCCTCTTCCCGTTCATCCTCAGGACAAATTGCAACCTGTACGGAACAGGAGGTTAAAGGTGCTGATTCTCCAAGGAGGGAGATGGCTAGTAAATCGGCTGGAATGGCGAACCCGAGCAAAGGAGATGAGAAATGAGGTGCGTTTTAGAAACCTTTCCCGATCACACGGTGTACCATCTTCTGGGTTTCTCATGCCTGTTTTCGACGTAGGAAGATGCCCTTGAACCTGGAGATTTGGGACCCATGGGATGGGTACCATGCAGTATTACTTGAAAGGGTCTGCGTTGGCTCACCCAACCTCACCGAACCTCTCAGCCCCAAGAGTGTCCACCCTTATGTCTCAATCAGCTGTGGGTCTAGATTTGGTCAATCCAGGTTGCATCACAGCCCCTGAACGAATTTTGTAAGAATTTCTCTCTCTTTCACTGCCTTTGTTTCACGGGTTTTGAAAAGTAATTTATTTTTATAATGGGGTTTAGCTGCTTTTCACGGCTGTGTTTATGCCGCTTTCCACCCCCTTGACTCACTTACAGAGAGATATCAATACATAGGTTTGAAGATTCTTACTAGTCAGATATATTCTTGTGCGGTGAATAGGGGGTGTTGAGTCCAGTTCACTGAAAAAGGAATAGGTCTTGTCTCTTACATATTGGGTTTATGGAACGGTATCGGAGCTAATTTGAAACCCTTGTTTTATGCATCACCACACCTCACCTTTCCCGTTCAGCAGCCATAGTGTGTTTTCTGAACGTGTGACTCTGTTCTGTTTTGTAATTCAGTTCAAGTGTAGCGGTTTTTACATTCCCTCTCTAAGTGATATCTTATGATAAGTGTCTTTTTCTGTGTGACTTATTTCACTTAGAATCGTCGTACCTAAATCCACTCATCGTGCTGCTACTAGCCTTATGACGTGGATTTCATGGCTGAGTGATATTCCATTGTACATGAGGACCACCACTTCTTTATCCATTTTTCTCTTTCCTAGGATATTTAAGGTGTAATGAAGTGGGGGTTCTTGTCAACAGAGCAGCCCTAAACTTTGGGGTGCCTGTGTCTTGCTGATTTTTAGTTTTCCCAATTTATACGCCCATGAGTGGAAGTGCCCTATGCTCTCCAAGCTGTGTTTTTTAGATGTTTCAGAACACACCGTACACTTCTCCAGAGTGGCTGTTGGCAATTTACATCCCACCCATCAGCGTAGCAAGGCTCCCATTTCTCCATGGCCGGTCCTGCATTTCTGGTTTGGACACTTTTTTCCCCATGGCCCTTGTGCCCGCTGGGAAGCGAGACTTCTTTGGAGCGCTGATTGGCCTTTCCAGGTTGCTTGGTTGGCCAAAAAGGGCGTATGCGTTTTTTCCTGAATATATTCAGGAAAAAACGCATACGCCCTTTTTGGCCAAGGGCATCATTGTCCACGTTTTGCCGCTTTTCATGTGCTTTCAAGGCGATTCGAATCTACCTCCTGAAATCTGTTTCCTGCAATTCTGCCTTGCTTTCAAAGCCTCTTCGTTGCCTTCCCTTAATATATTTGTGGACGAGAGGTATCATTTAAAACTCTGCAGGTTTGTGAATTGCAGTGCCCCTGAGCTCCATTTTTCAACTCGCTTTTTTGGGAGCTGGCCGCAAAAGCGCAGGATTGCTTCAGGCCCTCTTCTGGTTCTGGGGGGCAGGCTGAGCTTGTGCTTAATTCTTCTTCCTGATGGGAAAATAGAGTGACCTGTGCCTGTCCCAACACCTAGAGCTAGTCTCTCATTGGTTCCCCCTCTTCCCGTTCATCCTCAGGACAAATTGCAACCTGTACGGAACAGGAGGTTAAAGGTGCTGATTCTCCAAGGAGGGAGATGGCTAGTAAATCGGCTGGAATGGCGAACCCGAGCAAAGGAGATGAGAAATGAGGTGCGTTTTAGAAACCTTTCCCGATCACACGGTGTACCATCTTCTGGGTTTCTCATGCCTGTTTTCGACGTAGGAAGATGCCCTTGAACCTGGAGATTTGGGACCCATGGGATGGGTACCATGCAGTATTACTTGAAAGGGTCTGCGTTGGCTCACCCAACCTCACCGAACCTCTCAGCCCCAAGAGTGTCCACCCTTATGTCTCAATCAGCTGTGGGTCTAGATATGGTCAATCCAGGTTGCATCACAGCCCCTGAACGAATTTTGTAAGAATTTCTCTCTCTTTCACTGCCTTTGTTTCACGGGTTTTGAAAAGTAATTTATTTTTATAATGGGGTTTAGCTGCTTTTCACGGCTGTGTTTATGCCGCTTTCCACCCCCTTGACTCACTTACAGAGAGATATCAATACATAGGTTTGAAGATTCTTACTAGTCAGATATATTCTTGTGCGGTGAATAGGGGGTGTTGAGTCCAGTTCACTGAAAAAGGAATAGGTCTTGTCTCTTACATATTGGGTTTATGGAACGGTATCGGAGCTAATTTGAAACCCTTGTTTTATGCATCACCCCACCTCACCTTTCCCGTTCAGCAGCCATAGTGTGTTTTCTGAACGTGTGACTCTGTTCTGTTTTGTAATTCAGTTCAAGTGTAGCGGTTTTTACATTCCCTCTCTAAGTGATATCTTATGATAAGTGTCTTTTTCTGTGTGACTTATTTCACTTAGAATCGTCGTACCTAAATCCACTCATCGTGCTGCTACTAGCCTTATGACGTGGATTTCATGGCTGAGTGATATTCCATTGTACATGAGGACCACCACTTCTTTATCCATTTTTCTCTTTCCTAGGATATTTAAGGTGTAATGAAGTGGGGGTTCTTGTCAACAGAGCAGCCCTAAACTTTGGGGTGACTGTGTCTTGCTGATTTTTAGTTTTCCCAATTTATACGCCCATGAGTGGAAGTGCCCTATGCTCTCCAAGCTGTGTTTTTTAGATGTTTCAGAACACACCGTACACTTCTCCAGAGTGGCTGTTGGCAAGTTACATCCCACCCATCAGCGTAGCAAGGCTCCCATTTCTCCATGGCCGGTCCTGCATTTCTGGTTTGGACACTTTTTTCCGCATGGCCCTTTTGCCCGCTGGGAAGCGAGACTTCTTTGGAGCGCTGATTGGCCTTTCCAGGTTGCTTGGTTGGCCAAAAAGGGCGTATGCGTTTTTTCCTGAATATATTCAGGAAAAAACGCATACGCCCTTTTTGGCCAAGGGCATCATTGTCCACGTTTTGCCGCTTTTCATGTGCTTTCAAGGCGATTCGAATCTACCTCCTGAAATCTGTTTCCTGCAATTCTGCCTTGCTTTCAAAGCCTCTTCGTTGCCTTCCCTTAATATATTTGTGGACGAGAGGTATCATTTAAAACTCTGCAGGTTTGTGAATTGCAGTGCCCCTGAGCTCCATTTTTCAACTCGCTTTTTTGGGAGCTGGCCGCAAAAGCGCAGGATTGCTTCAGGCCCTCTTCTGGTTCTGGGGGGCAGGCTGAGCTTGTGCTTAATTCTTCTTCCTGATGGGAAAATAGAGTGACCTGTGCCTGTCCCAACACCTAGAGCTAGTCTCTCATTGGTTCCCCCTCTTCCCGTTCATCCTCAGGACAAATTGCAACCTGTACGGAACAGGAGGTTAAAGGTGCTGATTCTCCAAGGAGGGAGATGGCTAGTAAATCGGCTGGAATGGCGAACCCGAGCAAAGGAGATGAGAAAAGAGGTGCGTTTTAGAAACCTTTCCCGATCACACGGTGTACCATCTTCTGGGTTTCTCATGCCTGTTTTCGACGTAGGAAGATGCCCTTGAACCTGGAGATTTGGGACCCATGGGATGGGTACCATGCAGTATTACTTGAAAGGGTCTGCGTTGGCTCACCCAACCTCACCGAACCTCTCAGCCCCAAGAGTGTCCACCCTTATGTCTCAATCAGCTGTGGGTCTAGATATGGTCAATCCAGGTTGCATCACAGCCCCTGAACGAATTTTGTAAGAATTTCTCTCTCTTTCACTGCCTTTGTTTCACGGGTTTTGAAAAGTAATTTATTTTTATAATGGGGTTTAGCTGCTTTTCACGGCTGTGTTTATGCCGCTTTACACCCCCTTGACTCACTTACAGAGAGATATCAATACATAGGTTTGAAGATTCTTACTAGTCAGATATATTCTTGTGCGGTGAATAGGGGGTGTTGAGTCCAGTTCACTGAAAAAGGAATAGGTCTTGTCTCTTACATATTGGGTTTATGGAACGGTATCTGAGCTAATTTGAAACCCTTGTTTTATGCATCACCCCACCTCACCTTTCCCATTCAGCAGCCATAGTGTGTTTTCTGAACGTGTGACTCTGTTCTGTTTTGTAATTCAGTTCAAGTGTAGCGGTTTTTACATTCCCTCTCTAAGTGATATCTTATGATAAGTGTCTTTTTCTGTGTGACTTATTTCACTTAGAATCGTCGTACCTAAATCCACTCATCGTGCTGCTACTAGCCTTATGACGTGGATTTCATGGCTGAGTGATATTCCATTGTACATGAGGACCACCACTTCTTTATCCATTTTTCGCTTTCCTAGGATATTTAAGGTGTAATGAAGTGGGGGTTCTTGTCAACAGAGCAGCCCTAAACTTTGGGGTGCCTGTGTCTTGCTGATTTTTAGTTTTCCCAATTTATACGCCCATGAGTGGAAGTGCCCTATGCTCTCCAAGCTGTGTTTTTTAGATGTTTCAGAACACACCGTACACTTCTCCAGAGTGGCTGTTGGCAATTTACATCCCACCCATCAGCGTAGCAAGGCTCCCATTTCTCCATGGCCGGTCCTGCATTTCTGGTCTGGACACTTTTTTCCCCATGGCCCTTGTGCCCGCTGGGAAGCGAGACTTCTTTGGAGCGCTGATTGGCCTTTCCAGGTTGCTTGGTTGGCCAAAAAGGGCGTATGCGTTTTTTCCTGAATATATTCAGGAAAAAACGCATATGCCCTTTTTGGCCAAGGGCATCATTGTCCACGTTTTGCCGCTTTTCATGTGCTTTCAAGGCGATTCGAATCTACCTCCTGAAATCTGTTTCCTGCAATTCTGCCTTGCTTTCAAAGCCTCTTCGTTGCCTTCCCTTAATATATTTGTGGACGAGAGGTATCATTTAAAACTCTGCAGGTTTGTGAATTGCAGTGCCCCTGAGCTCCATTTTTCAACTCGCTTTTTTGGGAGCTGGCCGCAAAAGCGCAGGATTGCTTCAGGCCCTCTTCTGGTTCTGGGGGGCAGGCTGAGCTTGTGCTTAATTCTTCTTCCTGATGGGAAAATAGAGTGACCTGTGCCTGTCCCAACACCTAGAGCTAGTCTCTCATTGGTTCCCCCTCTTCCCGTTCATCCTCAGGACAAATTGCAACCTGTACGGAACAGGAGGTTAAAGGTGCTGATTCTCCAAGGAGGGAGATGGCTAGTAAATCGGCTGGAATGGCGAACCCGAGCAAAGGAGATGAGAAATGAGGTGCGTTTTAGAAACCTTTCCCGATCACACGGTGTACCATCTTCTGGGTTTCTCATGCCTGTTTTCGACATAGGAAGATGCCCTTGAACCTGGAGATTTGGGACCCATGGCATGGGTACCATGCAGTATTACTTGAAAGGGTCTGCGTTGGCTCACCCAACCTCACCGAACCTCTCAGCCCCAAGAGTGTCCACCCTTATGTCTCAATCAGCTGTGGGTCTAGATATGGTCAATCCAGGTTGCATCACAGCCCCTGAACGAATTTTGTAAGAATTTCTCTCTCTTTCACTGCCTTTGTTTCACGGGTTTTGAAAAGTAATTTATTTTTATAATGGGGTTTAGCTGCTTTTCACGGCTGTGTTTATGCCGCTTTACACCCCCTTGACTCACTTACAGAGAGATATCAATACATAGGTTTGAAGATTCTTACTAGTCAGATATATTCTTGTGCGGTGAATAGGGGGTGTTGAGTCCAGTTCACTGAAAAAGGAATAGGTCTTGTCTCTTACATATTGGGTTTATGGAACGGTATCGGAGCTAATTTGAAACCCTTGTTTTATGCATCACCCCACCTCACCTTTCCCGTTCAGCAGCCATAGTGTGTTTTCTGAACGTGTGACTCTGTTCTGTTTTGTAATTCAGTTCAAGTGTAGCGGTTTTTACATCCCTCTCTAAGTGATATCTTATGATAAGTGTCTTTTTCTGTGTGACTTATTTCACTTAGAATCGTCGTACCTAAATCCACTCATCGTGCTGCTACTAGCCTTATGACGTGGATTTCATGGCTGAGTGATATTCCATTGTACATGAGGACCACCACTTCTTTATCCATTTTTCTCTTTCCTAGGATATTTAAGGTGTAATGAAGTGGGGGTTCTTGTCAACAGAGCAGCCCTAAACTTTGGGGTGACTGTGTCTTGCTGATTTTTAGTTTTCCCAATTTATACGCCCATGAGTGGAAGTGCCCTATGCTCTCCAAGCTGTGTTTTTTAGATGTTTCAGAACACACCGTACACTTCTCCAGAGTGGCTGTTGGCAAGTTACATCCCACCCATCAGCGTAGCAAGGCTCCCATTTCTCCATGGCCGGTCCTGCATTTCTGGTTTGGACACTTTTTTCCGCATGGCCCTTTTGCCCGCTGGGAAGCGAGACTTCTTTGGAGCGCTGATTGGCCTTTCCAGGTTGCTTGGTTGGCCAAAAAGGGCGTATGCGTTTTTTCCTGAATATATTCAGGAAAAAACGCATACGCCCTTTTTGGCCAAGGGCATCATTGTCCACGTTTTGCCGCTTTTCATGTGCTTTCAAGGCGATTCGAATCTACCTCCTGAAATCTGTTTCCTGCGATTCTGCCTTGCTTTCAAAGCCTCTTCGTTGCCTTCCCTTAATATATTTGTGGACGAGAGGTATCATTTAAAACTCTGCAGGTTTGTGAATTGCAGTGCCCCTGAGCTCCATTTTTCAACTCGCTTTTTTGGGAGCTGGCCGCAAAAGCGCAGGATTGCTTCAGGCCCTCTTCTGGTTCTGGGGGGCAGGCTGAGCTTGTGCTTAATTCTTCTTCCTGATGGGAAAATAGAGTGACCTGTGCCTGTCCCAACACCTAGAGCTAGTCTCTCATTGGTTCCCCCTCTTCCCGTTCATCCTCAGGACAAATTGCAACCTGTACGGAACAGGAGGTTAAAGGTGCTGATTCTCCAAGGAGGGAGATGGCTAGTAAATCGGCTGGAATGGCGAACCCGAGCAAAGGAGATGAGAAAAGAGGTGCGTTTTAGAAACCTTTCCCGATCACACGGTGTACCATCTTCTGGGTTTCTCATGCCTGTTTTCGACGTAGGAAGATGCCCTTGAACCTGGAGATTTGGGACCCATGGGATGGGTACCATGCAGTATTACTTGAAAGGGTCTGCGTTGGCTCACCCAACCTCACCGAACCTCTCAGCCCCAAGAGTGTCCACCCTTATGTCTCAATCAGCTGTGGGTCTAGATTTGGTCAATCCAGGTTGCATCACAGCCCCTGAACGAATTTTGTAAGAATTTCTCTCTCTTTCACTGCCTTTGTTTCACGGGTTTTGAAAAGTAATTTATTTTTATAATGGGGTTTAGCTGCTTTTCACGGCTGTGTTTATGCCGCTTTACACCCCGTTGACTCACTTACAGAGAGATATCAATACATAGGTTTGAAGATTCTTACTAGTCAGATATATTCTTGTGCGGTGAATAGGGGGTGTTGAGTCCAGTTCACTGAAAAAGGAATAGGTCTTGTCTCTTACATATTGGGTTTATGGAACGGTATCGGAGCTAATTTGAAACCCTTGTTTTATGCATCACCACACCTCACCTTTCCCGTTCAGCAGCCATAGTGTGTTTTCTGAACGTGTGACTCTGTTCTGTTTTGTAATTCAGTTCAAGTGTAGCGGTTTTTACATTCCCTCTCTAAGTGATATCTTATGATAAGTGTCTTTTTCTGTGTGACTTATTTCACTTAGAATCGTCGTACCTAAATCCACTCATCGTGCTGCTACTAGCCTTATGACGTGGATTTCATGGCTGAGTGATATTCCATTGTACATGAGGACCACCACTTCTTTATCCATTTTTCTCTTTCCTAGGATATTTAAGGTGTAATGAAGTGGGGGTTCTTGTCAACAGAGCAGCCCTAAACTTTGGGGTGCCTGTGTCTTGCTGATTTTTAGTTTTCCCAATTTATACGCCCATGAGTGGAAGTGCCCTATGCTCTCCAAGCTGTGTTTTTTAGATGTTTCAGAACACACCGTACACTTCTCCAGAGTGGCTGTTGGCAATTTACATCCCACCCATCAGCGTAGCAAGGCTCCCATTTCTCCATGGCCGGTCCTGCATTTCTGGTCTGGACACTTTTTTCCCCATGGCCCTTGTGCCCGCTGGGAAGCGAGACTTCTTTGGAGCGCTGATTGGCCTTTCCAGGTTGCTTGGTTGGCCAAAAAGGGCGTATGCGTTTTTTCCTGAATATATTCAGGAAAAAACGCATACGCCCTTTTTGGCCAAGGGCATCATTGTCCACGTTTTGCCGCTTTTCATGTGCTTTCAAGGCGATTCGAATCTACCTCCTGAAATCTGTTTCCTGCGATTCTGCCTTGCTTTCAAAGCCTCTTCGTTGCCTTCCCTTAATATATTTGTGGACGAGAGGTATCATTTAAAACTCTGCAGGTTTGTGAATTGCAGTGCCCCTGAGCTCCATTTTTCAACTCGCTTTTTTGGGAGCTGGCCGCAAAAGCGCAGGATTGCTTCAGGCCCTCTTCTGGTTCTGGGGGGCAGGCTGAGCTTGTGCTTAATTCTTCTTCCTGATGGGAAAATAGAGTGACCTGTGCCTGTCCCAACACCTAGAGCTAGTCTCTCATTGGTTCCCCCTCTTCCCGTTCATCCTCAGGACAAATTGCAACCTGTACGGAACAGGAGGTTAAAGGTGCTGATTCTCCAAGGAGGGAGATGGGTAGTAAATCGGCTGGAATGGCGAACCCGAGCAAAGGAGATGAGAAAAGAGGTGCGTTTTAGAAACCTTTCCCGATCACACGGTGTACCATCTTCTGGGTTTCTCATGCCTGTTTTCGACGTAGGAAGATGCCCTTGAACCTGGAGATTTGGGACCCATGGGATGGGTACCATGCAGTATTACTTGAAAGGGTCTGCGTTGGCTCACCCAACCTCACCGAACCTCTCAGCCCCAAGAGTGTCCACCCTTATGTCTCAATCAGCTGTGGGTCTAGATATGGTCAATCCAGGTTGCATCACAGCCCCTGAACGAATTTTGTAAGAATTTCTCTCTCTTTCACTGCCTTTGTTTCACGGGTTTTGAAAAGTAATTTATTTTTATAATGGGGTTTAGCTGCTTTTCACGGCTGTGTTTATGCCGCTTTACACCCCCTTGACTCACTTACAGAGAGATATCAATACATAGGTTTGAAGATTCTTACTAGTCAGATATATTCTTGTGCGGTGAATAGGGGGTGTTGAGTCCAGTTCACTGAAAAAGGAATAGGTCTTGTCTCTTACATATTGGGTTTATGGAACGGTATCGGAGCTAATTTGAAACCCTTGTTTTATGCATCACCCCACCTCACCTTTCCCGTTCAGCAGCCATAGTGTGTTTTCTGAACGTGTGACTCTGTTCTGTTTTGTAATTCAGTTCAAGTGTAGCGGTTTTTACATTCCCTCTCTAAGTGATATCTTATGATAAGTGTCTTTTTCTGTGTGACTTATTTCACTTAGAATCGTCGTACCTAAATCCACTCATCGTGCTGCTACTAGCCTTATGACGTGGATTTCATGGCTGAGTGATATTCCATTGTACATGAGGACCACCACTTCTTTATCTATTTTTCTCTTTCCTAGGATATTTAAGGTGTAATGAAGTGGGGGTTCTTGTCAACAGAGCAGCCCTAAACTTTGGGGTGCCTGTGTCTTGCTGATTTTTAGTTTTCCCAATTTATACGCCCATGAGTAGAAGTGCCCTATGCTCTCCAAGCTGTGTTTTTTAGATGTTTCAGAACACACCGTACACTTCTCCAGAGTGGCTGTTGGCAATTTACATCCCACCCATCAGCGTAGCAAGGCTCCCATTTCTCCATGGCCGGTCCTGCATTTCTGGTTTGGACACTTTTTTCCCCATGGCCCTTGTGCCCGCTGGGAAGCGAGACTTCTTTGGAGCGCTGATTGGCCTTTCCAGGTTGCTTGGTTGGCCAAAAAGGGCGTATGCGTTTTTTCCTGAATATATTCAGGAAAAAACGCATACGCCCTTTTTGGCCAAGGGCATCATTGTCCACGTTTTGCCGCTTTTCATGTGCTTTCAAGGCGATTCGAATCTACCTCCTGAAATCTGTTTCCTGCAATTCTGCCTTGCTTTCAAAGCCTCTTCGTTGCCTTCCCTTAATATATTTGTGGACGAGAGGTATCATTTAAAACTCTGCAGGTTTGTGAATTGCAGTGCCCCTGAGCTCCATTTTTCAACTCGCTTTTTTGGGAGCTGGCCGCAAAAGCGCAGGATTGCTTCAGGCCCTCTTCTGGTTCTGGGGGGCAGGCTGAGCTTGTGCTTAATTCTTCTTCCTGATGGGAAAATAGAGTGACCTGTGCCTGTCCCAACACCTAGAGCTAGTCTCTCATTGGTTCCCCCTCTTCCCGTTCATCCTCAGGACAAATTGCAACCTGTACGGAACAGGAGGTTAAAGGTGCTGATTCTCCAAGGAGGGAGATGGCTAGTAAATCGGCTGGAATGGCGAACCCGAGCAAAGGAGATGAGAAATGAGGTGCGTTTTAGAAACCTTTCCCGATCACACGGTGTACCATCTTCTGGGTTTCTCATGCCTGTTTTCGACGTAGGAAGATGCCCTTGAACCTGGAGATTTGGGACCCATGGCATGGGTACCATGCAGTATTACTTGAAAGGGTCTGCGTTGGCTCACCCAACCTCACCGAACCTCTCAGCCCCAAGAGTGTCCACCCTTATGTCTCAATCAGCTGTGGGTCTAGATATGGTCAATCCAGGTTGCATCACAGCCCCTGAACGAATTTTGTAAGAATTTCTCTCTCTTTCACTGCCTTTGTTTCACGGGTTTTGAAAAGTAATTTATTTTTATAATGGGGTTTAGCTGCTTTTCACGGCTGTGTTTATGCCGCTTTCCACCCCCTTGACTCACTTACAGAGAGATATCAATACATAGGTTTGAAGATTCTTACTAGTCAGATATATTCTTGTGCGGTGAATAGGGGGTGTTGAGTCCAGTTCACTGAAAAAGGAATAGGTCTTGTCTCTTACATATTGGGTTTATGGAACGGTATCGGAGCTAATTTGAAACCCTTGTTTTATGCATCACCCCACCTCACCTTTCCCGTTCAGCAGCCATAGTGTGTTTTCTGAACGTGTGACTCTGTTCTGTTTTGTAATTCAGTTCAAGTGTAGCGGTTTTTACATTCCCTCTCTAAGTGATATCTTATGATAAGTGTCTTTTTCTGTGTGACTTATTTCACTTAGAATCGTCGTACCTAAATCCACTCATCGTGCTGCTACTAGCCTTATGACGTGGATTTCATGGCTGAGTGATATTCCATTGTACATGAGGACCACCACTTCTTTATCCATTTTTCTCTTTCCTAGGATATTTAAGGTGTAATGAAGTGGGGGTTCTTGTCAACAGAGCAGCCCTAAACTTTGGGGTGCCTGTGTCTTGCTGATTTTTAGTTTTCCCAATTTATACGCCCATGAGTGGAAGTGCCCTATGCTCTCCAAGCTGTGTTTTTTAGATGTTTCAGAACACACCGTACACTTCTCCAGAGTGGCTGTTGGCAATTTACATCCCACCCATCAGCGTAGCAAGGCTCCCATTTCTCCATGGCCGGTCCTGCATTTCTGGTCTGGACACTTTTTTCCCCATGGCCCTTGTGCCCGCTGGGAAGCGAGACTTCTTTGGAGCGCTGATTGGCCTTTCCAGGTTGCTTGGTTGGCCAAAAAGGGCGTATGCGTTTTTTCCTGAATATATTCAGGAAAAAACGCATACGCCCTTTTTGGCCAAGGGCATCATTGTCCACGTTTTGCCGCTTTTCATGTGCTTTCAAGGCGATTCGAATCTACCTCCTGAAATCTGTTTCCTGCAATTCTGCCTTGCTTTCAAAGCCTCTTCGTTGCCTTCCCTTAATATATTTGTGGACGAGAGGTATCATTTAAAACTCTGCAGGTTTGTGAATTGCAGTGCCCCTGAGCTCCATTTTTCAACTCGCTTTTTTGGGAGCTGGCCGCAAAAGCGCAGGATTGCTTCAGGCCCTCTTCTGGTTCTGGGGGGCAGGCTGAGCTTGTGCTTAATTCTTCTTCCTGATGGGAAAATAGAGTGACCTGTGCCTGTCCCAACACCTAGAGCTAGTCTCTCATTGGTTCCCCCTCTTCCCGTTCATCCTCAGGACAAATTGCAACCTGTACGGAACAGGAGGTTAAAGGTGCTGATTCTCCAAGGAGGGAGATGGCTAGTAAATCGGCTGGAATGGCGAACCCGAGCAAAGGAGATGAGAAATGAGGTGCGTTTTAGAAACCTTTCCCGATCACACGGTGTACCATCTTCTGGGTTTCTCATGCCTGTTTTCGACGTAGGAAGATGCCCTTGAACCTGGAGATTTGGGACCCATGGGATGGGTACCATGCAGTATTACTTGAAAGGGTCTGCGTTGGCTCACCCAACCTCACCGAACCTCTCAGCCCCAAGAGTGTCCACCCTTATGTCTCAATCAGCTGTGGGTCTAGATATGGTCAATCCAGGTTGCATCACAGCCCCTGAACGAATTTTGTAAGAATTTCTCTCTCTTTCACTGCCTTTGTTTCACGGGTTTTGAAAAGTAATTTATTTTTATAATGGGGTTTAGCTGCTTTTCACGGCTGTGTTTATGCCGCTTTCCACCCCCTTGACTCACTTACAGAGAGATATCAATACATAGGTTTGAAGATTCTTACTAGTCAGATATATTCTTGTGCGGTGAATAGGGGGTGTTGAGTCCAGTTCACTGAAAAAGGAATAGGTCTTGTCTCTTACATATTGGGTTTATGGAACGGTATCGGAGCTAATTTGAAACCCTTGTTTTATGCATCACCCCACCTCACCTTTCCCGTTCAGCAGCCATAGTGTGTTTTCTGAACGTGTGACTCTGTTCTGTTTTGTAATTCAGTTCAAGTGTAGCGGTTTTTACATTCCCTCTCTAAGTGATATCTTATGATAAGTGTCTTTTTCTGTGTGACTTATTTCACTTAGAATCGTCGTACCTAAATCCACTCATCGTGCTGCTACTAGCCTTATGACGTGGATTTCATGGCTGAGTGATATTCCATTGTACATGAGGACCACAACTTCTTTATCCATTTTTCTCTTTCCTAGGATATTTAAGGTGTAATGAAGTGGGGGTTCTTGTCAACAGAGCAGCCCTAAACTTTGGGGTGCCTGTGTCTTGCTGATTTTTAGTTTTCCCAATTTATACGCCCATGAGTGGAAGTGCCCTATGCTCTCCAAGCTGTGTTTTTTAGATGTTTCAGAACACACCGTACACTTCTCCAGAGTGGCTGTTGGCAATTTACATCCCACCCATCAGCGTAGCAAGGCTCCCATTTCTCCATGGCCGGTCCTGCATTTCTGGTCTGGACACTTTTTTCCCCATGGCCCTTGTGCCCGCTGGGAAGCGAGACTTCTTTGGAGCGCTGATTGGCCTTTCCAGGTTGCTTGGTTGGCCAAAAAGGGCGTATGCGTTTTTTCCTGAATATATTCAGGAAAAAACGCATACGCCCTTTTTGGCCAAGGGCATCATTGTCCACGTTTTGCCGCTTTTCATGTGCTTTCAAGGCGATTCGAATCTACCTCCTGAAATCTGTTTCCTGCAATTCTGCCTTGCTTTCAAAGCCTCTTCGTTGCCTTCCCTTAATATATTTGTGGACGAGAGGTATCATTTAAAACTCTGCAGGTTTGTGAATTGCAGTGCCCCTGAGCTCCATTTTTCAACTCGCTTTTTTGGGAGCTGGCCGCAAAAGCGCAGGATTGCTTCAGGCCCTCTTCTGGTTCTGGGGGGCAGGCTGAGCTTGTGCTTAATTCTTCTTCCTGATGGGAAAATAGAGTGACCTGTGCCTGTCCCAACACCTAGAGCTAGTCTCTCATTGGTTCCCCCTCTTCCCGTTCATCCTCAGGACAAATTGCAACCTGTACGGAACAGGAGGTTAAAGGTGCTGATTCTCCAAGGAGGGAGATGGCTAGTAAATCGGCTGGAATGGTGAACCCGAGCAAAGGAGATGAGAAAAGAGGTGCGTTTTAGAAACCTTTCCCGATCACACGGTGTACCATCTTCTGGGTTTCTCATGCCTGTTTTCGACGTAGGAAGATGCCCTTGAACCTGGAGATTTGGGACCCATGGGATGGGTACCATGCAGTATTACTTGAAAGGGTCTGCGTTGGCTCACCCAACCTCACCGAACCTCTCAGCCCCAAGAGTGTCCACCCTTATGTCTCAATCAGCTGTGGGTCTAGATATGGTCAATCCAGGTTGCATCACAGCCCCTGAACGAATTTTGTAAGAATTTCTCTCTCTTTCACTGCCTTTGTTTCACGGGTTTTGAAAAGTAATTTATTTTTATAATGGGGTTTAGCTGCTTTTCACGGCTGTGTTTATGCCGCTTTACACCCCCTTGACTCACTTACAGAGAGATATCAATACATAGGTTTGAAGATTCTTACTAGTCAGATATATTCTTGTGCGGTGAATAGGGGGTGTTGAGTCCAGTTCACTGAAAAAGGAATAGGTCTTGTCTCTTACATATTGGGTTTATGGAATGGTATCGGAGCTAATTTGAAACCCTTGTTTTATGCAACACCCCACCTCACCTTTCCCGTTCAGCAGCCATAGTGTGTTTTCTGAACGTGTGACTCTGTTCTGTTTTGTAATTCAGTTCAAGTGTAGCGGTTTTTACATTCCCTCTCTAAGTGATATCTTATGATAAGTGTCTTTTTCTGTGTGACTTATTTCACTTAGAATCGTCGTACCTAAATCCACTCATCGTGCTGCTACTAGCCTTATGACGTGGATTTCATGGCTGAGTGATATTCCATTGTACATGAGGACCACCACTTCTTTATCCATTTTTCTCTTTCCTAGGATATTTAAGGTGTAATGAAGTGGGGGTTCTTGTCAACAGAGCAGCCCTAAACTTTGGGGTGCCTGTGTCTTGCTGATTTTTAGTTTTCCCAATTTATACGCCCATGAGTGGAAGTGCCCTATGCTCTCCAAGCTGTGTTTTTTAGATGTTTCAGAACACACCGTACACTTCTCCAGAGTGGCTGTTGGCAATTTACATCCCACCCATCAGCGTAGCAAGGCTCCCATTTCTCCATGGCCGGTCCTGCATTTCTGGTTTGGACACTTTTTTCCCCATGGCCCTTGTGCCCGCTGGGAAGCGAGACTTCTTTGGAGCGCTGATTGGCCTTTCCAGGTTGCTTGGTTGGCCAAAAAGGGCGTATGCGTTTTTTCCTGAATATATTCAGGAAAAAACGCATACGCCCTTTTTGGCCAAGGGCATCATTGTCCACGTTTTGCCGCTTTTCATGTGCTTTCAAGGCGATTCGAATCTACCTCCTGAAATCTGTTTCCTGCAATTCTGCCTTGCTTTCAAAGCCTCTTCGTTGCCTTCCCTTAATATATTTGTGGACGAGAGGTATCATTTAAAACTCTGCAGGTTTGTGAATTGCAGTGCCCCTGAGCTCCATTTTTCAACTCGCTTTTTTGGGAGCTGGCCGCAAAAGCGCAGGATTGCTTCAGGCCCTCTTCTGGTTCTGGGGGGCAGGCTGAGCTTGTGCTTAATTCTTCTTCCTGATGGGAAAATAGAGTGACCTGTGCCTGTCCCAACACCTAGAGCTAGTCTCTCATTGGTTCCCCCTCTTCCCGTTCATCCTCAGGACAAATTGCAACCTGTACGGAACAGGAGGTTAAAGGTGCTGATTCTCCAAGGAGGGAGATGGCTAGTAAATCGGCTGGAATGGCGAACCCGAGCAAAGGAGATGAGAAATGAGGTGCGTTTTAGAAACCTTTCCCGATCACACGGTGTACCATCTTCTGGGTTTCTCATGCCTGTTTTCGACGTAGGAAGATGCCCTTGAACCTGGAGATTTGGGACCCATGGGATGGGTACCATGCAGTATTACTTGAAAGGGTCTGCGTTGGCTCACCCAACCTCACCGAACCTCTCAGCCCCAAGAGTGTCCACCCTTATGTCTCAATCAGCTGTGGGTCTAGATATGGTCAATCCAGGTTGCATCACAGCCCCTGAACGAATTTTGTAAGAATTTCTCTCTCTTTCACTGCCTTTGTTTCACGGGTTTTGAAAAGTAATTTATTTTTATAATGGGGTTTAGCTGCTTTTCACGGCTGTGTTTATGCCGCTTTCCACCCCCTTGACTCACTTACAGAGAGATATCAATACATAGGTTTGAAGATTCTTACTAGTCAGATATATTCTTGTGCGGTGAATAGGGGGTGTTGAGTCCAGTTCACTGAAAAAGGAATAGGTCTTGTCTCTTACATATTGGGTTTATGGAACGGTATCGGAGCTAATTTGAAACCCTTGTTTTATGCATCACCCCACCTCACCTTTCCCGTTCAGCAGCCATAGTGTGTTTTCTGAACGTGTGACTCTGTTCTGTTTTGTAATTCAGTTCAAGTGTAGCGGTTTTTACATTCCCTCTCTAAGTGATATCTTATGATAAGTGTCTTTTTCTGTGTGACTTATTTCACTTAGAATCGTCGTACCTAAATCCACTCATCGTGCTGCTACTAGCCTTATGACGTGGATTTCATGGCTGAGTGATATTCCATTGTACATGAGGACCACCACTTCTTTATCCATTTTTCTCTTTCCTAGGATATTTAAGGTGTAATGAAGTGGGGGTTCTTGTCAACAGAGCAGCCCTAAACTTTGGGGTGCCTGTGTCTTGCTGATTTTTAGTTTTCCCAATTTATACGCCCATGAGTGGAAGTGCCCTATGCTCTCCAAGCTGTGTTTTTTAGATGTTTCAGAACACACCGTACACTTCTCCAGAGTGGCTGTTGGCAATTTACATCCCACCCATCAGCGTAGCAAGGCTCCCATTTCTCCATGGCCGGTCCTGCATTTCTGGTCTGGACACTTTTTTCCCCATGGCCCTTGTGCCCGCTGGGAAGCGAGACTTCTTTGGAGCGCTGATTGGCCTTTCCAGGTTGCTTGGTTGGCCAAAAAGGGCGTATGCGTTTTTTCCTGAATATATTCAGGAAAAAACGCATACGCCCTTTTTGGCCAAGGGCATCATTGTCCACGTTTTGCCGCTTTTCATGTGCTTTCAAGGCGATTCGAATCTACCTCCTGAAATCTGTTTCCTGCAATTCTGCCTTGCTTTCAAAGCCTCTTCGTTGCCTTCCCTTAATATATTTGTGGACGAGAGGTATCATTTAAAACTCTGCAGGTTTGTGAATTGCAGTGCCCCTGAGCTCCCATTTTTCAACTCGCTTTTTTGGGAGCTGGCCGCAAAAGCGCAGGATTGCTTCAGGCCCTCTTCTGGTTCTGGGGGGCAGGCTGAGCTTGTGCTTAATTCTTCTTCCTGATGGGAAAATAGAGTGACCTGTGCCTGTCCCAACACCTAGAGCTAGTCTCTCATTGGTTCCCCCTCTTCCCGTTCATCCTCAGGACAAATTGCAACCTGTACGGAACAGGAGGTTAAAGGTGCTGATTCTCCAAGGAGGGAGATGGCTAGTAAATCGGCTGGAATGGCGAACCCGAGCAAAGGAGATGAGAAATGAGGTGCGTTTTAGAAACCTTTCCGATCACACGGTGTACCATCTTCTGGGTTTCTCATGCCTGTTTTCGACGTAGGAAGATGCCCTTGAACCTGGAGATTTGGGACCCATGGGATGGGTACCATGCAGTATTACTTGAAAGGGTCTGCGTTGGCTCACCCAACCTCACCGAACCTCTCAGCCCCAAGAGTGTCCACCCTTATGTCTCAATCAGCTGTGGGTCTAGATATGGTCAATCCAGGTTGCATCACAGCCCCTGAACGAATTTTGTAAGAATTTCTCTCTCTTTCACTGCCTTTGTTTCACGGGTTTTGAAAAGTAATTTATTTTTATAATGGGGTTTAGCTGCTTTTCACGGCTGTGTTTATGCCGCTTTCCACCCCCTTGACTCACTTACAGAGAGATATCAATACATAGGTTTGAAGATTCTTACTAGTCAGATATATTCTTGTGCGGTGAATAGGGGGTGTTGAGTCCAGTTCACTGAAAAAGGAATAGGTCTTGTCTCTTACATATTGGGTTTATGGAACGGTATCGGAGCTAATTTGAAACCCTTGTTTTATGCATCACCCCACCTCACCTTTCCCGTTCAGCAGCCATAGTGTGTTTTCTGAACGTGTGACTCTGTTCTGTTTTGTAATTCAGTTCAACTGTAGCGGTTTTTACATTCCCTCTCTAAGTGATATCTTATGATAAGTGTCTTTTTCTGTGTGACTTATTTCACTTAGAATCGTCGTACCTAAATCCACTCATCGTGCTGCTACTAGCCTTATGACGTGGATTTCATGGCTGAGTGATATTCCATTGTACATGAGGACCACAACTTCTTTATCCATTTTTCTCTTTCCTAGGATATTTAAGGTGTAATGAAGTGGGGGTTCTTGTCAACAGAGCAGCCCTAAACTTTGGGGTGCCTGTGTCTTGCTGATTTTTAGTTTTCCCAATTTATACGCCCATGAGTGGAAGTGCCCTATGCTCTCCAAGCTGTGTTTTTTAGATGTTTCAGAACACACCGTACACTTCTCCAGAGTGGCTGTTGGCAATTTACATCCCACCCATCAGCGTAGCAAGGCTCCCATTTCTCCATGGCCGGTCCTGCATTTCTGGTCTGGACACTTTTTTCCCCATGGCCCTTGTGCCCGCTGGGAAGCGAGACTTCTTTGGAGCGCTGATTGGCCTTTCCAGGTTGCTTGGTTGGCCAAAAAGGGCGTATGCGTTTTTTCCTGAATATATTCAGGAAAAAACGCATACGCCCTTTTTGGCCAAGGGCATCATTGTCCACGTTTTGCCGCTTTTCATGTGCTTTCAAGGCGATTCGAATCTACCTCCTGAAATCTGTTTCCTGCAATTCTGCCTTGCTTTCAAAGCCTCTTCGTTGCCTTCCCTTAATATATTTGTGGACGAGAGGTATCATTTAAAACTCTGCAGGTTTGTGAATTGCAGTGCCCCTGAGCTCCATTTTTCAACTCGCTTTTTTGGGAGCTGGCCGCAAAAGCGCAGGATTGCTTCAGGCCCTCTTCTGGTTCTGGGGGGCAGGCTGAGCTTGTGCTTAATTCTTCTTCCTGATGGGAAAATAGAGTGACCTGTGCCTGTCCCAACACCTAGAGCTAGTCTCTCATTGGTTCCCCCTCTTCCCGTTCATCCTCAGGACAAATTGCAACCTGTACGGAACAGGAGGTTAAAGGTGCTGATTCTCCAAGGAGGGAGATGGCTAGTAAATCGGCTGGAATGGCGAACCCGAGCAAAGGAGATGAGAAAAGAGGTGCGTTTTAGAAACCTTTCCCGATCACACGGTGTACCATCTTCTGGGTTTCTCATGCCTGTTTTCGACGTAGGAAGATGCCCTTGAACCTGGAGATTTGGGACCCATGGGATGGGTACCATGCAGTATTACTTGAAAGGGTCTGCGTTGGCTCACCCAACCTCACCGAACCTCTCAGCCCCAAGAGTGTCCACCCTTATGTCTCAATCAGCTGTGGGTCTAGATATGGTCAATCCAGGTTGCATCACAGCCCCTGAACGAATTTTGTAAGAATTTCTCTCTCTTTCACTGCCTTTGTTTCACGGGTTTTGAAAAGTAATTTATTTTTATAATGGGGTTTAGCTGCTTTTCACGGCTGTGTTTATGCCGCTTTCCACCCCCTTGACTCACTTACAGAGAGATATCAATACATAGGTTTGAAGATTCTTACTAGTCAGATATATTCTTGTGCGGTGAATAGGGGGTGTTGAGTCCAGTTCACTGAAAAAGGAATAGGTCTTGTCTCTTACATATTGGGTTTATGGAACGGTATCGGAGCTAATTTGAAACCCTTGTTTTATGCATCACCCCACCTCACCTTTCCCGTTCAGCAGCCATAGTGTGTTTTCTGAACGTGTGACTCTGTTCTGTTTTGTAATTCAGTTCAAGTGTAGCGGTTTTTACATTCCCTCTCTAAGTGATATCTTATGATAAGTGTCTTTTTCTGTGTGACTTATTTCACTTAGAATCGTCGTACCTAAATCCACTCATCGTGCTGCTACTAGCCTTATGACGTGGATTTCATGGCTGAGTGATATTCCATTGTACATGAGGACCACCACTTCTTTATCCATTTTTCTCTTTCCTAGGATATTTAAGGTGTAATGAAGTGGGGGTTCTTGTCAACAGAGCAGCCCTAAACTTTGGGGTGCCTGTGTCTTGCTGATTTTTAGTTTTCCCAATTTATACGCCCATGAGTGGAAGTGCCCTATGCTCTCCAAGCTGTGTTTTTTAGATGTTTCAGAACACACCGTACACTTCTCCAGAGTGGCTGTTGGTAATTTACATCCCACCCATCAGCGTAGCAAGGCTCCCATTTCTCCATGGCCGGTCCTGCATTTCTGGTTTGGACACTTTTTTCCCCATGGCCCTTTTGCCCGCTGGGAAGCGAGACTTCTTTGGAGCGCTGATTGGCCTTTCCAGGTTGCTTGGTTGGCCAAAAAGGGCGTATGCGTTTTTTTCCTGAATATATTCAGGAAAAAACGCATACGCCCTTTTTGGCCAAGGGCATCATTGTCCACGTTTTGCCGCTTTTCATGTGCTTTCAAGGCGATTCGAATCTACCTCCTGAAATCTGTTTCCTGCAATTCTGCCTTGCTTTCAAAGCCTCTTCGTTGCCTTCCCTTAATATATTTGTGGACGAGAGGTATCATTTAAAACTCTGCAGGTTTGTGAATTGCAGTGCCCCTGAGCTCCATTTTTCAACTCGCTTTTTTGGGAGCTGGCCGCAAAAGCGCAGGATTGCTTCAGGCCCTCTTCTGGTTCTGGGGGGCAGGCTGAGCTTGTGCTTAATTCTTCTTCCTGATGGGAAAATAGAGTGACCTGTGCCTGTCCCAACACCTAGAGCTAGTCTCTCATTGGTTCCCCCTCTTCCCGTTCATCCTCAGGACAAATTGCAACCTGTACGGAACAGGAGGTTAAAGGTGCTGATTCTCCAAGGAGGGAGATGGCTAGTAAATCGGCTGGAATGGCGAACCCGAGCAAAGGAGATGAGAAAAGAGGTGCGTTTTAGAAACCTTTCCCGATCACACGGTGTACCATCTTCTGGGTTTCTCATGCCTGTTTTCGACGTAGGAAGATGCCCTTGAACCTGGAGATTTGGGACCCATGGGATGGGTACCATGCAGTATTACTTGAAAGGGTCTGCGTTGGCTCACCCAACCTCACCGAACCTCTCAGCCCCAAGAGTGTCCACCCTTATGTCTCAATCAGCTGTGGGTCTAGATTTGGTCAATCCAGGTTGCATCACAGCCCCTGAACGAATTTTGTAAGAATTTCTCTCTCTTTCACTGCCTTTGTTTCACGGGTTTTGAAAAGTAATTTATTTTTATAATGGGGTTTAGCTGCTTTTCACGGCTGTGTTTATGCCGCTTTACACCCCGTTGACTCACTTACAGAGAGATATCAATACATAGGTTTGAAGATTCTTACTAGTCAGATATATTCTTGTGCGGTGAATAGGGGGTGTTGAGTCCAGTTCACTGAAAAAGGAATAGGTCTTGTCTCTTACATATTGGGTTTATGGAACGGTATCGGAGCTAATTTGAAACCCTTGTTTTATGCATCACCACACCTCACCTTTCCCGTTCAGCAGCCATAGTGTGTTTTCTGAACGTGTGACTCTGTTCTGTTTTGTAATTCAGTTCAAGTGTAGCGGTTTTTACATTCCCTCTCTAAGTGATATCTTATGATAAGTGTCTTTTTCTGTGTGACTTATTTCACTTAGAATCGTCGTACCTAAATCCACTCATCGTGCTGCTACTAGCCTTATGACGTGGATTTCATGGCTGAGTGATATTCCATTGTACATGAGGACCACCACTTCTTTATCCATTTTTCTCTTTCCTAGGATATTTAAGGTGTAATGAAGTGGGGGTTCTTGTCAACAGAGCAGCCCTAAACTTTGGGGTGCCTGTGTCTTGCTGATTTTTAGTTTTCCCAATTTATACGCCCATGAGTGGAAGTGCCCTATGCTCTCCAAGCTGTGTTTTTTAGATGTTTCAGAACACACCGTACACTTCTCCAGAGTGGCTGTTGGCAATTTACATCCCACCCATCAGCGTAGCAAGGCTCCCATTTCTCCATGGCCGGTCCTGCATTTCTGGTCTGGACACTTTTTTCCCCATGGCCCTTGTGCCCGCTGGGAAGCGAGACTTCTTTGGAGCGCTGATTGGCCTTTCCAGGTTGCTTGGTTGGCCAAAAAGGGCGTATGCGTTTTTTCCTGAATATATTCAGGAAAAAACGCATACGCCCTTTTTGGCCAAGGGCATCATTGTCCACGTTTTGCCGCTTTTCATGTGCTTTCAAGGCGATTCGAATCTACCTCCTGAAATCTGTTTCCTGCAATTCTGCCTTGCTTTCAAAGCCTCTTCGTTGCCTTCCCTTAATATATTTGTGGACGAGAGGTATCATTTAAAACTCTGCAGGTTTGTGAATTGCAGTGCCCCTGAGCTCCATTTTTCAACTCGCTTTTTTGGGAGCTGGCCGCAAAAGCGCAGGATTGCTTCAGGCCCTCTTCTGGTTCTGGGGGGCAGGCTGAGCTTGTGCTTAATTCTTCTTCCTGATGGGAAAATAGAGTGACCTGTGCCTGTCCCAACACCTAGAGCTAGTCTCTCATTGGTTCCCCCTCTTCCCGTTCATCCTCAGGACAAATTGCAACCTGTACGGAACAGGAGGTTAAAGGTGCTGATTCTCCAAGGAGGGAGATGGGTAGTAAATCGGCTGGAATGGCGAACCCGAGCAAAGGAGATGAGAAAAGAGGTGCGTTTTAGAAACCTTTCCCGATCACACGGTGTACCATCTTCTGGGTTTCTCATGCCTGTTTTCGACGTAGGAAGATGCCCTTGAACCTGGAGATTTGGGACCCATGGGATGGGTACCATGCAGTATTACTTGAAAGGGTCTGCGTTGGCTCACCCAACCTCACCGAACCTCTCAGCCCCAAGAGTGTCCACCCTTATGTCTCAATCAGCTGTGGGTCTAGATATGGTCAATCCAGGTTGCATCACAGCCCCTGAACGAATTTTGTAAGAATTTCTCTCTCTTTCACTGCCTTTGTTTCACGGGTTTTGAAAAGTAATTTATTTTTATAATGGGGTTTAGCTGCTTTTCACGGCTGTGTTTATGCCGCTTTACACCCCCTTGACTCACTTACAGAGAGATATCAATACATAGGTTTGAAGATTCTTACTAGTCAGATATATTCTTGTGCGGTGAATAGGGGGTGTTGAGTCCAGTTCACTGAAAAAGGAATAGGTCTTGTCTCTTACATATTGGGTTTATGGAACGGTATCGGAGCTAATTTGAAACCCTTGTTTTATGCATCACCCCACCTCACCTTTCCCGTTCAGCAGCCATAGTGTGTTTTCTGAACGTGTGACTCTGTTCTGTTTTGTAATTCAGTTCAAGTGTAGCGGTTTTTACATTCCCTCTCTAAGTGATATCTTATGATAAGTGTCTTTTTCTGTGTGACTTATTTCACTTAGAATCGTCGTACCTAAATCCACTCATCGTGCTGCTACTAGCCTTATGACGTGGATTTCATGGCTGAGTGATATTCCATTGTACATGAGGACCACCACTTCTTTATCCATTTTTCTCTTTCCTAGGATATTTAAGGTGTAATGAAGTGGGGGTTCTTGTCAACAGAGCAGCCCTAAACTTTGGGGTGCCTGTGTCTTGCTGATTTTTAGTTTTCCCAATTTATACGCCCATGAGTGGAAGTGCCCTATGCTCTCCAAGCTGTGTTTTTTAGATGTTTCAGAACACACCGTACACTTCTCCAGAGTGGCTGTTGGCAATTTACATCCCACCCATCAGCGTAGCAAGGCTCCCATTTCTCCATGGCCGGTCCTGCATTTCTGGTCTGGACACTTTTTTCCCCATGGCCCTTGTGCCCGCTGGGAAGCGAGACTTCTTTGGAGCGCTGATTGGCCTTTCCAGGTTGCTTGGTTGGCCAAAAAGGGCGTATGCGTTTTTTCCTGAATATATTCAGGAAAAAACGCATACGCCCTTTTTGGCCAAGGGCATCATTGTCCACGTTTTGCCGCTTTTCATGTGCTTTCAAGGCGATTCGAATCTACCTCCTGAAATCTGTTTCCTGCAATTCTGCCTTGCTTTCAAAGCCTCTTCGTTGCCTTCCCTTAATATATTTGTGGACGAGAGGTATCATTTAAAACTCTGCAGGTTTGTGAATTGCAGTGCCCCTGAGCTCCATTTTTCAACTCGCTTTTTTGGGAGCTGGCCGCAAAAGCGCAGGATTGCTTCAGGCCCTCTTCTGGTTCTGGGGGGCAGGCTGAGCTTGTGCTTAATTCTTCTTCCTGATGGGAAAATAGAGTGACCTGTGCCTGTCCCAACACCTAGAGCTAGTCTCTCATTGGTTCCCCCTCTTCCCGTTCATCCTCAGGACAAATTGCAACCTGTACGGAACAGGAGGTTAAAGGTGCTGATTCTCCAAGGAGGGAGATGGCTAGTAAATCGGCTGGAATGGCGAACCCGAGCAAAGGAGATGAGAAATGAGGTGCGTTTTAGAAACCTTTCCCGATCACACGGTGTACCATCTTCTGGGTTTCTCATGCCTGTTTTCGACGTAGGAAGATGCCCTTGAACCTGGAGATTTGGGACCCATGGGATGGGTACCATGCAGTATTACTTGAAAGGGTCTGCGTTGGCTCACCCAACCTCACCGAACCTCTCAGCCCCAAGAGTGTCCACCCTTATGTCTCAATCAGCTGTGGGTCTAGATATGGTCAATCCAGGTTGCATCACAGCCCCTGAACGAATTTTGTAAGAATTTCTCTCTCTTTCACTGCCTTTGTTTCACGGGTTTTGAAAAGTAATTTATTTTTATAATGGGGTTTAGCTGCTTTTCACGGCTGTGTTTATGCCGCTTTCCACCCCCTTGACTCACTTACAGAGAGATATCAATACATAGGTTTGAAGATTCTTACTAGTCAGATATATTCTTGTGCGGTGAATAGGGGGTGTTGAGTCCAGTTCACTGAAAAAGGAATAGGTCTTGTCTCTTACATATTGGGTTTATGGAACGGTATCGGAGCTAATTTGAAACCCTTGTTTTATGCATCACCCCACCTCACCTTTCCCGTTCAGCAGCCATAGTGTGTTTTCTGAACGTGTGACTCTGTTCTGTTTTGTAATTCAGTTCAAGTGTAGCGGTTTTTACATTCCCTCTCTAAGTGATATCTTATGATAAGTGTCTTTTTCTGTGTGACTTATTTCACTTAGAATCGTCGTACCTAAATCCACTCATCGTGCTGCTACTAGCCTTATGACGTGGATTTCATGGCTGAGTGATATTCCATTGTACATGAGGACCACCACTTCTTTATCTATTTTTCTCTTTCCTAGGATATTTAAGGTGTAATGAAGTGGGGGTTCTTGTCAACAGAGCAGCCCTAAACTTTGGGGTGCCTGTGTCTTGCTGATTTTTAGTTTTCCCAATTTATACGCCCATGAGTGGAAGTGCCCTATGCTCTCCAAGCTGTGTTTTTTAGATGTTTCAGAACACACCGTACACTTCTCCAGAGTGGCTGTTGGCAATTTACATCCCACCCATCAGCGTAGCAAGGCTCCCATTTCTCCATGGCCGGTCCTGCATTTCTGGTCTGGACACTTTTTTCCCCATGGCCCTTGTGCCCGCTGGGAAGCGAGACTTCTTTGGAGCGCTGATTGGCCTTTCCAGGTTGCTTGGTTGGCCAAAAAGGGCGTATGCGTTTTTTCCTGAATATATTCAGGAAAAAACGCATACGCCCTTTTTGGCCAAGGGCATCATTGTCCACGTTTTGCCGCTTTTCATGTGCTTTCAAGGCGATTCGAATCTACCTCCTGAAATCTGTTTCCTGCAATTCTGCCTTGCTTTCAAAGCCTCTTCGTTGCCTTCCCTTAATATATTTGTGGACGAGAGGTATCATTTAAAACTCTGCAGGTTTGTGAATTGCAGTGCCCCTGAGCTCCATTTTTCAACTCGCTTTTTTGGGAGCTGGCCGCAAAAGCGCAGGATTGCTTCAGGCCCTCTTCTGGTTCTGGGGGGCAGGCTGAGCTTGTGCTTAATTCTTCTTCCTGATGGGAAAATAGAGTGACCTGTGCCTGTCCCAACACCTAGAGCTAGTCTCTCATTGGTTCCCCCTCTTCCCGTTCATCCTCAGGACAAATTGCAACCTGTACGGAACAGGAGGTTAAAGGTGCTGATTCTCCAAGGAGGGAGATGGCTAGTAAATCGGCTGGAATGGCGAACCCGAGCAAAGGAGATGAGAAATGAGGTGCGTTTTAGAAACCTTTCCCGATCACACGGTGTACCATCTTCTGGGTTTCTCATGCCTGTTTTCGACGTAGGAAGATGCCCTTGAACCTGGAGATTTGGGACCCATGGGATGGGTACCATGCAGTATTACTTGAAAGGGTCTGCGTTGGCTCACCCAACCTCACCGAACCTCTCAGCCCCAAGAGTGTCCACCCTTATGTCTCAATCAGCTGTGGGTCTAGATATGGTCAATCCAGGTTGCATCACAGCCCCTGAACGAATTTTGTAAGAATTTCTCTCTCTTTCACTGCCTTTGTTTCACGGGTTTTGAAAAGTAATTTATTTTTATAATGGGGTTTAGCTGCTTTTCACGGCTGTGTTTATGCCGCTTTCCACCCCCTTGACTCACTTACAGAGAGATATCAATACATAGGTTTGAAGATTCTTACTAGTCAGATATATTCTTGTGCGGTGAATAGGGGGTGTTGAGTCCAGTTCACTGAAAAAGGAATAGGTCTTGTCTCTTACATATTGGGTTTATGGAACGGTATCGGAGCTAATTTGAAACCCTTGTTTTATGCATCACCCCACCTCACCTTTCCCGTTCAGCAGCCATAGTGTGTTTTCTGAACGTGTGACTCTGTTCTGTTTTGTAATTCAGTTCAAGTGTAGCGGTTTTTACATTCCCTCTCTAAGTGATATCTTATGATAAGTGTCTTTTTCTGTGTGACTTATTTCACTTAGAATCGTCGTACCTAAATCCACTCATCGTGCTGCTACTAGCCTTATGACGTGGATTTCATGGCTGAGTGATATTCCATTGTACATGAGGACCACCACTTCATTATCCATTTTTCTCTTTCCTAGGATATTTAAGGTGTAATGAAGTGGGGGTTCTTGTCAACAGAGCAGCCCTAAACTTTGGGGTGCCTGTGTCTTGCTGATTTTTAGTTTTCCCAATTTATACGCCCATGAGTGGAAGTGCCCTATGCTCTCCAAGCTGTGTTTTTTAGATGTTTCAGAACACACCGTACACTTCTCCAGAGTGGCTGTTGGCAATTTACATCCCACCCATCAGCGTAGCAAGGCTCCCATTTCTCCATGGCCGGTCCTGCATTTCTGGTCTGGACACTTTTTTCCCCATGGCCCTTGTGCCCGCTGGGAAGCGAGACTTCTTTGGAGCGCTGATTGGCCTTTCCAGGTTGCTTGGTTGGCCAAAAAGGGCGTATGCGTTTTTTCCTGAATATATTCAGGAAAAAACGCATACGCCCTTTTTGGCCAAGGGCATCATTGTCCACGTTTTGCCGCTTTTCATGTGCTTTCAAGGCGATTCGAATCTACCTCCTGAAATCTGTTTCCTGCAATTCTGCCTTGCTTTCAAAGCCTCTTCGTTGCCTTCCCTTAATATATTTGTGGACGAGAGGTATCATTTAAAAGTCTGCAGGTTTGTGAATTGCAGTGCCCCTGAGCTCCATTTTTCAACTCGCTTTTTTGGGAGCTGGCCGCAAAAGCGCAGGATTGCTTCAGGCCCTCTTCTGGTTCTGGGGGGCAGGCTGAGCTTGTGCTTAATTCTTCTTCCTGATGGGAAAATAGAGTGACCTGTGCCTGTCCCAACACCTAGAGCTAGTCTCTCATTGGTTCCCCCTCTTCCCGTTCATCCTCAGGACAAATTGCAACCTGTACGGAACAGGAGGTTAAAGGTGCTGATTCTCCAAGGAGGGAGATGGCTAGTAAATCGGCTGGAATGGCGAACCCGAGCAAAGGAGATGAGAAATGAGGTGCGTTTTAGAAACCTTTCCCGATCACACGGTGTACCATCTTCTGGGTTTCTCATGCCTGTTTTCGACGTAGGAAGATGCCCTTGAACCTGGAGATTTGGGACCCATGGGATGGGTACCATGCAGTATTACTTGAAAGGGTCTGCGTTGGCTCACCCAACCTCACCGAACCTCTCAGCCCCAAGAGTGTCCACCCTTATGTCTCAATCAGCTGTGGGTCTAGATATGGTCAATCCAGGTTGCATCACAGCCCCTGAACGAATTTTGTAAGAATTTCTCTCTCTTTCACTGCCTTTGTTTCACGGGTTTTGAAAAGTAATTTATTTTTATAATGGGGTTTAGCTGCTTTTCACGGCTGTGTTTATGCCGCTTTCCACCCCCTTGACTCACTTACAGAGAGATATCAATACATAGGTTTGAAGATTCTTACTAGTCAGATATATTCTTGTGCGGTGAATAGGGGGTGTTGAGTCCAGTTCACTGAAAAAGGAATAGGTCTTGTCTCTTACATATTGGGTTTATGGAACGGTATCGGAGCTAATTTGAAACCCTTGTTTTATGCATCACCCCACCTCACCTTTCCCGTTCAGCAGCCATAGTGTGTTTTCTGAACGTGTGACTCTGTTCTGTTTTGTAATTCAGTTCAAGTGTAGCGGTTTTTACATTCCCTCTCTAAGTGATATCTTATGATAAGTGTCTTTTTCTGTGTGACTTATTTCACTTAGAATCGTCGTACCTAAATCCACTCATCGTGCTGCTACTAGCCTTATGACGTGGATTTCATGGCTGAGTGATATTCCATTGTACATGAGGACCACCACTTCTTTATCCATTTTTCTCTTTCCTAGGATATTTAAGGTGTAATGAAGTGGGGGTTCTTGTCAACAGAGCAGCCCTAAACTTTGGGGTGCCTGTGTCTTGCTGATTTTTAGTTTTCCCAATTTATACGCCCATGAGTGGAAGTGCCCTATGCTCTCCAAGCTGTGTTTTTTAGATGTTTCAGAACACACCGTACACTTCTCCAGAGTGGCTGTTGGCAATTTACATCCCACCCATCAGCGTAGCAAGGCTCCCATTTCTCCATGGCCGGTCCTGCATTTCTGGTCTGGACACTTTTTTCCCCATGGCCCTTGTGCCCGCTGGGAAGCGAGACTTCTTTGGAGCGCTGATTGGCCTTTCCAGGTTGCTTGGTTGGCCAAAAAGGGCGTATGCGTTTTTTCCTGAATATATTCAGGAAAAAACGCATACGCCCTTTTTGGCCAAGGGCATCATTGTCCACGTTTTGCCGCTTTTCATGTGCTTTCAAGGCGATTCGAATCTACCTCCTGAAATCTGTTTCCTGCAATTCTGCCTTGCTTTCAAAGCCTCTTCGTTGCCTTCCCTTAATATATTTGTGGACGAGAGGTATCATTTAAAACTCTGCAGGTTTGTGAATTGCAGTGCCCCTGAGCTCCATTTTTCAACTCGCTTTTTTGGGAGCTGGCCGCAAAAGCGCAGGATTGCTTCAGGCCCTCTTCTGGTTCTGGGGGGCAGGCTGAGCTTGTGCTTAATTCTTCTTCCTGATGGGAAAATAGAGTGACCTGTGCCTGTCCCAACACCTAGAGCTAGTCTCTCATTGGTTCCCCCTCTTCCCGTTCATCCTCAGGACAAATTGCAACCTGTACGGAACAGGAGGTTAAAGGTGCTGATTCTCCAAGGAGGGAGATGGCTAGTAAATCGGCTGGAATGGCGAACCCGAGCAAAGGAGATGAGAAATGAGGTGCGTTTTAGAAACCTTTCCCGATCACACGGTGTACCATCTTCTGGGTTTCTCATGCCTGTTTTCGACGTAGGAAGATGCCCTTGAACCTGGAGATTTGGGACCCATGGGATGGGTACCATGCAGTATTACTTGAAAGGGTCTGCGTTGGCTCACCCAACCTCACCGAACCTCTCAGCCCCAAGAGTGTCCACCCTTATGTCTCAATCAGCTGTGGGTCTAGATATGGTCAATCCAGGTTGCATCACAGCCCCTGAACGAATTTTGTAAGAATTTCTCTCTCTTTCACTGCCTTTGTTTCACGGGTTTTGAAAAGTAATTTATTTTTATAATGGGGTTTAGCTGCTTTTCACGGCTGTGTTTATGCCGCTTTACACCCCCTTGACTCACTTACAGAGAGATATCAATACATAGGTTTGAAGATTCTTACTAGTCAGATATATTCTTGTGCGGTGAATAGGGGGTGTTGAGTCCAGTTCACTGAAAAAGGAATAGGTCTTGTCTCTTACATATTGGGTTTATGGAACGGTATCGGAGCTAATTTGAAACCCTTGTTTTATGCAACACCCCACCTCACCTTTCCCGTTCAGCAGCCATAGTGTGTTTTCTGAACGTGTGACTCTGTTCTGTTTTGTAATTCAGTTCAAGTGTAGCGGTTTTTACATTCCCTCTCTAAGTGATATCTTATGATAAGTGTCTTTTTCTGTGTGACTTATTTCACTTAGAATCGTCGTACCTAAATCCACTCATCGTGCTGCTACTAGCCTTATGACGTGGATTTCATGGCTGAGTGATATTCCATTGTACATGAGGACCACCACTTCTTTATCCATTTTTCTCTTTCCTAGGATATTTAAGGTGTAATGAAGTGGGGGTTCTTGTCAACAGAGCAGCCCTAAACTTTGGGGTGCCTGTGTCTTGCTGATTTTTAGTTTTCCCAATTTATACGCCCATGAGTGGAAGTGCCCTATGCTCTCCAAGCTGTGTTTTTTAGATGTTTCAGAACACACCGTACAGTTCTCCAGAGTGGCTGTTGGCAATTTACATCCCACCCATCAGCGTAGCAAGGCTCCCATTTCTCCATGGCCGGTCCTGCATTTCTGGTCTGGACACTTTTTTCCCCATGGCCCTTGTGCCCGCTGGGAAGCGAGACTTCTTTGGAGCGCTGATTGGCCTTTCCAGGTTGCTTGGTTGGCCAAAAAGGGCGTATGCGTTTTTTCCTGAATATATTCAGGAAAAAACGCATACGCCCTTTTTGGCCAAGGGCATCATTGTCCACGTTTTGCCGCTTTTCATGTGCTTTCAAGGCGATTCGAATCTACCTCCTGAAATCTGTTTCCTGCAATTCTGCCTTGCTTTCAAAGCCTCTTCGTTGCCTTCCCTTAATATATTTGTGGACGAGAGGTATCATTTAAAACTCTGCAGGTTTGTGAATTGCAGTGCCCCTGAGCTCCATTTTTCAACTCGCTTTTTTGGGAGCTGGCCGCAAAAGCGCAGGATTGCTTCAGGCCCTCTTCTGGTTCTGGGGGGCAGGCTGAGCTTGTGCTTAATTCTTCTTCCTGATGGGAAAATAGAGTGACCTGTGCCTGTCCCAACACCTAGAGCTAGTCTCTCATTGGTTCCCCCTCTTCCCGTTCATCCTCAGGACAAATTGCAACCTGTACGGAACAGGAGGTTAAAGGTGCTGATTCTCCAAGGAGGGAGATGGCTAGTAAATCGGCTGGAATGGCGAACCCGAGCAAAGGAGATGAGAAATGAGGTGCGTTTTAGAAACCTTTCCCGATCACACGGTGTACCATCTTCTGGGTTTCTCATGCCTGTTTTCGACGTAGGAAGATGCCCTTGAACCTGGAGATTTGGGACCCATGGGATGGGTACCATGCAGTATTACTTGAAAGGGTCTGCGTTGGCTCACCCAACCTCACCGAACCTCTCAGCCCCAAGAGTGTCCACCCTTATGTCTCAATCAGCTGTGGGTCTAGATATGGTCAATCCAGGTTGCATCACAGCCCCTGAACGAATTTTGTAAGAATTTCTCTCTCTTTCACTGCCTTTGTTTCACGGGTTTTGAAAAGTAATTTATTTTTATAATGGGGTTTAGCTGCTTTTCACGGCTGTGTTTATGCCGCTTTCCACCCCCTTGACTCACTTACAGAGAGATATCAATACATAGGTTTGAAGATTCTTACTAGTCAGATATATTCTTGTGCGGTGAATAGGGGGTGTTGAGTCCAGTTCACTGAAAAAGGAATAGGTCTTGTCTCTTACATATTGGGTTTATGGAACGGTATCGGAGCTAATTTGAAACCCTTGTTTTATGCATCACCCCACCTCACCTTTCCCGTTCAGCAGCCATAGTGTGTTTTCTGAACGTGTGACTCTGTTCTGTTTTGTAATTCAGTTCAAGTGTAGCGGTTTTTACATTCCCTCTCTAAGTGATATCTTATGATAAGTGTCTTTTTCTGTGTGACTTATTTCACTTAGAATCGTCGTACCTAAATCCACTCATCGTGCTGCTACTAGCCTTATGACGTGGATTTCATGGCTGAGTGATATTCCATTGTACATGAGGACCACCACTTCTTTATCCATTTTTCTCTTTCCTAGGATATTTAAGGTGTAATGAAGTGGGGGTTCTTGTCAACAGAGCAGCCCTAAACTTTGGGGTGCCTGTGTCTTGCTGATTTTTAGTTTTCCCAATTTATACGCCCATGAGTGGAAGTGCCCTATGCTCTCCAAGCTGTGTTTTTTAGATGTTTCAGAACACACCGTACACTTCTCCAGAGTGGCTGTTGGTAATTTACATCCCACCCATCAGCGTAGCAAGGCTCCCATTTCTCCATGGCCGGTCCTGCATTTCTGGTTTGGACACTTTTTTCCCCATGGCCCTTTTGCCCGCTGGGAAGCGAGACTTCTTTGGAGCGCTGATTGGCCTTTCCAGGTTGCTTGGTTGGCCAAAAAGGGCGTATGCGTTTTTTCCTGAATATATTCAGGAAAAAACGCATACGCCCTTTTTGGCCAAGGGCATCATTGTCCACGTTTTGCCGCTTTTCATGTGCTTTCAATGCGATTCGAATCTACCTCCTGAAATCTGTTTCCTGCGATTCTGCCTTGCTTTCAAAGCCTCTTTGTTGCCTTCCCTTAATATATTTGTGGACGAGAGGTATCATTTAAAAGTCTGCAGGTTTGTGAATTGCAGTGCCCCTGAGCTCCATTTTTCAACTCGCTTTTTTGGGAGCTGGCCGCAAAAGCGCAGGATTGCTTCAGGCCCTCTTCTGGTTCTGGGGGGCAGGCTGAGCTTGTGCTTAATTCTTCTTCCTGATGGGAAAATAGAGTGACCTGTGCCTGTCCCAACACCTAGAGCTAGTCTCTCATTGGTTCCCCCTCTTCCCGTTCATCCTCAGGACAAATTGCAACCTGTACGGAACAGGAGGTTAAAGGTGCTGATTCTCCAAGGAGGGAGATGGCTAGTAAATCGGCTGGAATGGCGAACCCGAGCAAAGGAGATGAGAAATGAGGTGCGTTTTAGAAACCTTTCCCGATCACACGGTGTACCATCTTCTGGGTTTCTCATGCCTGTTTTCGACGTAGGAAGATGCCCTTGAACCTGGAGATTTGGGACCCATGGGATGGGTACCATGCAGTATTACTTGAAAGGGTCTGCGTTGGCTCACCCAACCTCACCGAACCTCTCAGCCCCAAGAGTGTCCACCCTTATGTCTCAATCAGCTGTGGGTCTAGATATGGTCAATCCAGGTTGCATCACAGCCCCTGAACGAATTTTGTAAGAATTTCTCTCTCTTTCACTGCCTTTGTTTCACGGGTTTTGAAAAGTAATTTATTTTTATAATGGGGTTTAGCTGCTTTTCACGGCTGTGTTTATGCCGCTTTCCACCCCCTTGACTCACTTACAGAGAGATATCAATACATAGGTTTGAAGATTCTTACTAGTCAGATATATTCTTGTGTGGTGAATAGGGGGTGTTGAGTCCAGTTCACTGAAAAAGGAATAGGTCTTGTCTCTTACATATTGGGTTTATGGAACGGTATCAGAGCTAATTTGAAACCCTTGTTTTATGCATCACCCCACCTCACCTTTCCGGTTCAGCAGCCATAGTGTGTTTTCTGAACGTGTGACTCTGTTCTGTTTTGTAATTCAGTTCAAGTGTAGCGGTTTTTACATTCCCTCTCTAAGTGATATCTTATGATAAGTGTCTTTTTCTGTGTGACTTATTTCACTTAGAATCGTCGTACCTAAATCCACTCATCGTGCTGCTACTAGCCTTATGACGTGGATTTCATGGCTGAGTGATATTCCATTGTACATGAGGACCACCACTTCTTTATCCATTTTTCTCTTTCCTAGGATATTTAAGGTGTAATGAAGTGGGGGTTCTTGTCAACAGAGCAGCCCTAAACTTTGGGGTGCCTGTGTCTTGCTGATTTTTAGTTTTCCCAATTTATACGCCCATGAGTGGAAGTGCCCTATGCTCTCCAAGCTGTGTTTTTTAGATGTTTCAGAACACACCGTACACTTCTCCAGAGTGGCTGTTGGTTATTTACATCCCACCCATCAGCGTAGCAAGGCTCCCATTTCTCCATGGCCGGTCCTGCATTTCTGGTTTGGACACTTTTTTCCCCATGGCCCTTTTGCCCGCTGGGAAGCGAGACTTCTTTGGAGCGCTGATTGGCCTTTCCAGGTTGCTTGGTTGGCCAAAAAGGGCGTATGCGTTTTTTTCCTGAATATATTCAGGAAAAAACGCATACGCCCTTTTTGGCCAAGGGCATCATTGTCCACGTTTTGCCGCTTTTCATGTGCTTTCAAGGCGATTCGAATCTACCTCCTGAAATCTGTTTCCTGCGATTCTGCCTTGCTTTCAAAGCCTCTTCGTTGCCTTCCCTTAATATATTTGTGGACGAGAGGTATCATTTAAAACTCTGCAGGTTTGTGAATTGCAGTGCCCCTGAGCTCCATTTTTCAACTCGCTTTTTTGGGAGCTGGCCGCAAAAGCGCAGGATTGCTTCAGGCCCTCTTCTGGTTCTGGGGGGCAGGCTGAGCTTGTGCTTAATTCTTCTTCCTGATGGGAAAATAGAGTGACCTGTGCCTGTCCCAACACCTAGAACTAGTCTCTCATTGGTTCCCCCTCTTCCCGTTCATCCTCAGGACAAATTGCAACCTGTACGGAACAGGAGGTTAAAGGTGCTGATTCTCCAAGGAGGGAGATGGCTAGTAAATCGGCTGGAATGGCGAACCCGAGCAAAGGAGATGAGAAATGAGGTGCGTTTTAGAAACCTTTCCCGATCACACGGTGTACCATCTTCTGGGTTTCTCATGCCTGTTTTCGACGTAGGAAGATGCCCTTGAACCTGGAGATTTGGGACCCATGGCATGGGTACCATGCAGTATTACTTGAAAGGGTCTGCGTTGGCTCACCCAACCTCACCGAACCTCTCAGCCCCAAGAGTGTCCACCCTTATGTCTCAATCAGCTGTGGGTCTAGATATGGTCAATCCAGGTTGCATCACAGCCCCTGAACGAATTTTGTAAGAATTTCTCTCTCTTTCACTGCCTTTGTTTCACGGGTTTTGAAAAGTAATTTATTTTTATAATGGGGTTTAGCTGCTTTTCACGGCTGTGTTTATGCCACTTTACACCCCCTTGACTCACTTACAGAGAGATATCAATACATAGGTTTGAAGATTCTTACTAGTCAGATATATTCTTGTGCGGTGAATAGGGGGTGTTGAGTCCAGTTCACTGAAAAAGGAATAGGTCTTGTCTCTTACATATTGGGTTTATGGAACGGTATCGGAGCTAATTTGAAACCCTTGTTTTATGCATCACCCCACCTCACCTTTCCCGTTCAGGCAGCCATAGTGTGTTTTCTGAACGTGTGACTCTGTTCTGTTTTGTAATTCAGTTCAAGTGTAGCGGTTTTTACATCCCTCTCTAAGTGATATCTTATGATAAGTGTCTTTTTCTGTGTGACTTATTTCACTTAGAATCGTCGTACCTAAATCCACTCATCGTGCTGCTACTAGCCTTATGACGTGGATTTCATGGCTGAGTGATATTCCATTGTACATGAGGACCACCACTTCTTTATCCATTTTTCTCTTTCCTAGGATATTTAAGGTGTAATGAAGTGGGGGTTCTTGTCAACAGAGCAGCCCTAAACTTTGGGGTGCCTGTGTCTTGCTGATTTTTAGTTTTCCCAATTTATACGCCCATGAGTGGAAGTGCCCTATGCTCTCCAAGCTGTGTTTTTTAGATGTTTCAGAACACACCGTACACTTCTCCAGAGTGGCTGTTGGCAATTTACATCCCACCCATCAGCGTAGCAAGGCTCCCATTTCTCCATGGCCGGTCCTGCATTTCTGGTTTGGACACTTTTTTCCCCATGGCCCTTGTGCCCGCTGGGAAGCGAGACTTCTTTGGAGCGCTGATTGGCCTTTCCAGGTTGCTTGGTTGGCCAAAAAGGGCGTATGCGTTTTTTCCTGAATATATTCAGGAAAAAACGCATACGCCCTTTTTGGCCAAGGGCATCATTGTCCACGTTTTGCCGCTTTTCATGTGCTTTCAAGGCGATTCGAATCTACCTCCTGAAATCTGTTTCCTGCGATTCTGCCTTGCTTTCAAAGCCTCTTCGTTGCCTTCCCTTAATATATTTGTGGACGAGAGGTATCATTTAAAACTCTGCAGGTTTGTGAATTGCAGTGCCCCTGAGCTCCATTTTTCAACTCGCTTTTTTGGGAGCTGGCCGCAAAAGCGCAGGATTGCTTCAGGCCCTCTTCTGGTTCTGGGGGGCAGGCTGAGCTTGTGCTTAATTCTTCTTCCTGATGGGAAAATAGAGTGACCTGTGCCTGTCCCAACACCTAGAGCTAGTCTCTCATTGGTTCCCCCTCTTCCCGTTCATCCTCAGGACAAATTGCAACCTGTACGGAACAGGAGGTTAAAGGTGCTGATTCTCCAAGGAGGGAGATGGCTAGTAAATCGGCTGGAATGGCGAACCCGAGCAAAGGAGATGAGAAAAGAGGTCCGTTTTAGAAACCTTTCCCGATCACACGGTGTACCATCTTCTGGGTTTCTCATGCCTGTTTTCGACGTAGGAAGATGCCCTTGAACCTGGAGATTTGGGACCCATGGGATGGGTACCATGCAGTATTACTTGAAAGGGTCTGCGTTGGCTCACCCAACCTCACCGAACCTCTCAGCCCCAAGAGTGTCCACCCTTATGTCTCAATCAGCTGTGGGTCTAGATATGGTCAATCCAGGTTGCATCACAGCCCCTGAACGAATTTTGTAAGAATTTCTCTCTCTTTCACTGCCTTTGTTTCACGGGTTTTGAAAAGTAATTTATTTTTATAATGGGGTTTAGCTGCTTTTCACGGCTGTGTTTATGCCGCTTTACACCCCCTTGACTCACTTACAGAGAGATATCAATACATAGGTTTGAAGATTCTTACTAGTCAGATATATTCTTGTGCGGTGAATAGGGGGTGTTGAGTCCAGTTCACTGAAAAAGGAATAGGTCTTGTCTCTTACATATTGGGTTTATGGAACGGTATCGGAGCTAATTTGAAACCCTTGTTTTATGCATCACCCCACCTCACCTTTCCCGTTCAGCAGCCATAGTGTGTTTTCTGAACGTGTGACTCTGTTCTGTTTTGTAATTCAGTTCAAGTGTAGCGGTTTTTACATTCCCTCTCTAAGTGATATCTTATGATAAGTGTCTTTTTCTGTGTGACTTATTTCACTTAGAATCGTCGTACCTAAATCCACTCATCGTGCTGCTACTAGCCTTATGACGTGGATTTCATGGCTGAGTGATATTCCATTGTACATGAGGACCACCACTTCTTTATCCATTTTTCTCTTTCCTAGGATATTTAAGGTGTAATGAAGTGGGGGTTCTTGTCAACAGAGCAGCCCTAAACTTTGGGGTGCCTGTGTCTTGCTGATTTTTAGTTTTCCCAATTTATACGCCCATGAGTGGAAGTGCCCTATGCTCTCCAAGCTGTGTTTTTTAGATGTTTCAGAACACACCGTACACTTCTCCAGAGTGGCTGTTGGCAATTTACATCCCACCCATCAGCGTAGCAAGGCTCCCATTTCTCCATGGCCGGTCCTGCATTTCTGGTCTGGACACTTTTTTCCCCATGGCCCTTGTGCCCGCTGGGAAGCGAGACTTCTTTGGAGCGCTGATTGGCCTTTCCAGGTTGCTTGGTTGGCCAAAAAGGGCGTATGCGTTTTTTCCTGAATATATTCAGGAAAAAACGCATACGCCCTTTTTGGCCAAGGGCATCATTGTCCACGTTTTGCCGCTTTTCATGTGCTTTCAAGGCGATTCGAATCTACCTCCTGAAATCTGTTTCCTGCAATTCTGCCTTGCTTTCAAAGCCTCTTCGTTGCCTTCCCTTAATATATTTGTGGACGAGAGGTATCATTTAAAACTCTGCAGGTTTGTGAATTGCAGTGCCCCTGAGCTCCATTTTTCAACTCGCTTTTTTGGGAGCTGGCCGCAAAAGCGCAGGATTGCTTCAGGCCCTCTTCTGGTTCTGGGGGGCAGGCTGAGCTTGTGCTTAATTCTTCTTCCTGATGGGAAAATAGAGTGACCTGTGCCTGTCCCAACACCTAGAGCTAGTCTCTCATTGGTTCCCCCTCTTCCCGTTCATCCTCAGGACAAATTGCAACCTGTACGGAACAGGAGGTTAAAGGTGCTGATTCTCCAAGGAGGGAGATGGCTAGTAAATCGGCTGGAATGGCGAACCCGAGCAAAGGAGATGAGAAATGAGGTGCGTTTTAGAAACCTTTCCCGATCACACGGTGTACCATCTTCTGGGTTTCTCATGCCTGTTTTCGACGTAGGAAGATGCCCTTGAACCTGGAGATTTGGGACCCATGGGATGGGTACCATGCAGTATTACTTGAAAGGGTCTGCGTTGGCTCACCCAACCTCACCGAACCTCTCAGCCCCAAGAGTGTCCACCCTTATGTCTCAATCAGCTGTGGGTCTAGATTTGGTCAATCCAGGTTGCATCACAGCCCCTGAACGAATTTTGTAAGAATTTCTCTCTCTTTCACTGCCTTTGTTTCACGGGTTTTGAAAAGTAATTTATTTTTATAATGGGGTTTAGCTGCTTTTCACGGCTGTGTTTATGCCGCTTTACACCCCCTTGACTCACTTACAGAGAGATATCAATACATAGGTTTGAAGATTCTTACTAGTCAGATATATTCTTGTGCGGTGAATAGGGGGTGTTGAGTCCAGTTCACTGAAAAAGGAATAGGTCTTGTCTCTTACATATTGGGTTTATGGAACGGTATCGGAGCTAATTTGAAACCCTTGTTTTATGCATCACCACACCTCACCTTTCCCGTTCAGCAGCCATAGTGTGTTTTCTGAACGTGTGACTCTGTTCTGTTTTGTAATTCAGTTCAAGTGTAGCGGTTTTTACATTCCCTCTCTAAGTGATATCTTATGATAAGTGTCTTTTTCTGTGTGACTTATTTCACTTAGAATCGTCGTACCTAAATCCACTCATCGTGCTGCTACTAGCCTTATGACGTGGATTTCATGGCTGAGTGATATTCCATTGTACATGAGGACCACCACTTCTTTATCCATTTTTCTCTTTCCTAGGATATTTAAGGTGTAATGAAGTGGGGGTTCTTGTCAACAGAGCAGCCCTAAACTTTGGGGTGCCTGTGTCTTGCTGATTTTTAGTTTTCCCAATTTATACGCCCATGAGTGGAAGTGCCCTATGCTCTCCAAGCTGTGTTTTTTAGATGTTTCAGAACACACCGTACACTTCTCCAGAGTGGCTGTTGGCAATTTACATCCCACCCATCAGCGTAGCAAGGCTCCCATTTCTCCATGGCCGGTCCTGCATTTCTGGTCTGGACACTTTTTTCCCCATGGCCCTTGTGCCCGCTGGGAAGCGAGACTTCTTTGGAGCGCTGATTGGCCTTTCCAGGTTGCTTGGTTGGCCAAAAAGGGCGTATGCGTTTTTTCCTGAATATATTCAGGAAAAAACGCATACGCCCTTTTTGGCCAAGGGCATCATTGTCCACGTTTTGCCGCTTTTCATGTGCTTTCAAGGCGATTCGAATCTACCTCCTGAAATCTGTTTCCTGCAATTCTGCCTTGCTTTCAAAGCCTCTTCGTTGCCTTCCCTTAATATATTTGTGGACGAGAGGTATCATTTAAAACTCTGCAGGTTTGTGAATTGCAGTGCCCCTGAGCTCCATTTTTCAACTCGCTTTTTTGGGAGCTGGCCGCAAAAGCGCAGGATTGCTTCAGGCCCTCTTCTGGTTCTGGGGGGCAGGCTGAGCTTGTGCTTAATTCTTCTTCCTGATGGGAAAATAGAGTGACCTGTGCCTGTCCCAACACCTAGAGCTAGTCTCTCATTGGTTCCCCCTCTTCCCGTTCATCCTCAGGACAAATTGCAACCTGTACGGAACAGGAGGTTAAAGGTGCTGATTCTCCAAGGAGGGAGATGGCTAGTAAATCGGATGGAATGGCGAACCCGAGCAAAGGAGATGAGAAAAGAGGTGCGTTTTAGAAACCTTTCCCGATCACACGGTGTACCATCTTCTGGGTTTCTCATGCCTGTTTTCGACGTAGGAAGATGCCCTTGAACCTGGAGATTTGGGACCCATGGGATGGGTACCATGCAGTATTACTTGAAAGGGTCTGCGTTGGCTCACCCAACCTCACCGAACCTCTCAGCCCCAAGAGTGTCCACCCTTATGTCTCAATCAGCTGTGGGTCTAGATATGGTCAATCCAGGTTGCATCACAGCCCCTGAACGAATTTTGTAAGAATTTCTCTCTCTTTCACTGCCTTTGTTTCACGGGTTTTGAAAAGTAATTTATTTTTATAATGGGGTTTAGCTGCTTTTCACGGCTGTGTTTATGCCGCTTTACACCCCCTTGACTCACTTACAGAGAGATATCAATACATAGGTTTGAAGATTCTTACTAGTCAGATATATTCTTGTGCGGTGAATAGGGGGTGTTGAGTCCAGTTCACTGAAAAAGGAATAGGTCTTGTCTCTTACATATTGGGTTTATGGAACGGTATCGGAGCTAATTTGAAACCCTTGTTTTATGCATCACCCCACCTCACCTTTCCCGTTCAGCAGCCATAGTGTGTTTTCTGAACGTGTGACTCTGTTCTGTTTTGTAATTCAGTTCAAGTGTAGCGGTTTTTACATTCCCTCTCTAAGTGATATCTTATGATAAGTGTCTTTTTCTGTGTGACTTATTTCACTTAGAATCGTCGTACCTAAATCCACTCATCGTGCTGCTACTAGCCTTATGACGTGGATTTCATGGCTGAGTGATATTCCATTGTACATGAGGACCACCACTTCTTTATCCATTTTTCTCTTTCCTAGGATATTTAAGGTGTAATGAAGTGGGGGTTCTTGTCAACAGAGCAGCCCTAAACTTTGGGGTGCCTGTGTCTTGCTGATTTTTAGTTTTCCCAATTTATACGCCCATGAGTGGAAGTGCCCTATGCTCTCCAAGCTGTGTTTTTTAGATGTTTCAGAACACACCGTACACTTCTCCAGAGTGGCTGTTGGCAATTTACATCCCACCCATCAGCGTAGCAAGGCTCCCATTTCTCCATGGCCGGTCCTGCATTTCTGGTTTGGACACTTTTTTCCCCATGGCCCTTGTGCCCGCTGGGAAGCGAGACTTCTTTGGAGCGCTGATTGGCCTTTCCAGGTTGCTTGGTTGGCCAAAAAGGGCGTATGCGTTTTTTCCTGAATATATTCAGGAAAAAACGCATACGCCCTTTTTGGCCAAGGGCATCATTGTCCACGTTTTGCCGCTTTTCATGTGCTTTCAAGGCGATTCGAATCTACCTCCTGAAATCTGTTTCCTGCAATTCTGCCTTGCTTTCAAAGCCTCTTCGTTGCCTTCCCTTAATATATTTGTGGGCGAGAGGTATCATTTAAAACTCTGCAGGTTTGTGAATTGCAGTGCCCCTGAGCTCCATTTTTCAACTCGCTTTTTTGGGAGCTGGCCGCAAAAGCGCAGGATTGCTTCAGGCCCTCTTCTGGTTCTGGGGGGCAGGCTGAGCTTGTGCTTAATTCTTCTTCCTGATGGGAAAATAGAGTGACCTGTGCCTGTCCCAACACCTAGAGCTAGTCTCTCATTGGTTCCCCCTCTTCCCGTTCATCCTCAGGACAAATTGCAACCTGTACGGAACAGGAGGTTAAAGGTGCTGATTCTCCAAGGAGGGAGATGGCTAGTAAATCGGCTGGAATGGCGAACCCGAGCAAAGGAGATGAGAAATGAGGTGCGTTTTAGAAACCTTTCCCGATCACACGGTGTACCATCTTCTGGGTTTCTCATGCCTGTTTTCGACGTAGGAAGATGCCCTTGAACCTGGAGATTTGGGACCCATGGGATGGGTACCATGCAGTATTACTTGAAAGGGTCTGCGTTGGCTCACCCAACCTCACCGAACCTCTCAGCCCCAAGAGTGTCCACCCTTATGTCTCAATCAGCTGTGGGTCTAGATATGGTCAATCCAGGTTGCATCACAGCCCCTGAACGAATTTTGTAAGAATTTCTCTCTCTTTCACTGCCTTTGTTTCACGGGTTTTGAAAAGTAATTTATTTTTATAATGGGGTTTAGCTGCTTTTCACGGCTGTGTTTATGCCGCTTTACACCCCCTTGACTCACTTACAGAGAGATATCAATACATAGGTTTGAAGATTCTTACTAGTCAGATATATTCTTGTGCGGTGAATAGGGGGTGTTGAGTCCAGTTCACTGAAAAAGGAATAGGTCTTGTCTCTTACATATTGGGTTTATGGAACGGTATCGGAGCTAATTTGAAACCCTTGTTTTATGCATCACCCCACCTCACCTTTCCCGTTCAGCAGCCATAGTGTGTTTTCTGAACGTGTGACTCTGTTCTGTTTTGTAATTCAGTTCAAGTGTAGCGGTTTTTACATTCCCTCTCTAAGTGATATCTTATGATAAGTGTCTTTTTCTGTGTGACTTATTTCACTTAGAATCGTCGTACCTAAATCCACTCATCGTGCTGCTACTAGCCTTATGACGTGGATTTCATGGCTGAGTGATATTCCATTGTACATGAGGACCACCACTTCTTTATCCATTTTTCTCTTTCCTAGGATATTTAAGGTGTAATGAAGTGGGGGTTCTTGTCAACAGAGCAGCCCTAAACTTTGGGGTGCCTGTGTCTTGCTGATTTTTAGTTTTCCCAATTTATACGCCCATGAGTGGAAGTGCCCTATGCTCTCCAAGCTGTGTTTTTTAGATGTTTCAGAACACACCGTACACTTCTCCAGAGTGGCTGTTGGCAATTTACATCCCACCCATCAGCGTAGCAAGGCTCCCATTTCTCCATGGCCAGTCCTGCATTTCTGGTCTGGACACTTTTTTCCCCATGGCCCTTGTGCCCGCTGGGAAGCGAGACTTCTTTGGAGCGCTGATTGGCCTTTCCAGGTTGCTTGGTTGGCCAAAAAGGGCGTATGCGTTTTTTCCTGAATATATTCAGGAAAAAACGCATACGCCCTTTTTGGCCAAGGGCATCATTGTCCACGTTTTGCCGCTTTTCATGTGCTTTCAAGGCGATTCGAATCTACCTCCTGAAATCTGTTTCCTGCAATTCTGCCTTGCTTTCAAAGCCTCTTCGTTGCCTTCCCTTAATATATTTGTGGACGAGAGGTATCATTTAAAACTCTGCAGGTTTGTGAATTGCAGTGCCCCTGAGCTCCATTTTTCAACTCGCTTTTTTGGGAGCTGGCCGCAAAAGCGCAGGATTGCTTCAGGCCCTCTTCTGGTTCTGGGGGGCAGGCTGAGCTTGTGCTTAATTCTTCTTCCTGATGGGAAAATAGAGTGACCTGTGCCTGTCCCAACACCTAGAGCTAGTCTCTCATTGGTTCCCCCTCTTCCCGTTCATCCTCAGGACAAATTGCAACCTGTACGGAACAGGAGGTTAAAGGTGCTGATTCTCCAAGGAGGGAGATGGCTAGTAAATCGGCTGGAATGGCGAACCCGAGCAAAGGAGATGAGAAAAGAGGTGCGTTTTAGAAACCTTTCCCGATCACACGGTGTACCATCTTCTGGGTTTCTCATGCCTGTTTTCGACGTAGGAAGATGCCCTTGAACCTGGAGATTTGGGACCCATGGGATGGGTACCATGCAGTATTACTTGAAAGGGTCTGCGTTGGCTCACCCAACCTCACCGAACCTCTCAGCCCCAAGAGTGTCCACCCTTATGTCTCAATCAGCTGTGGGTCTAGATATGGTCAATCCAGGTTGCATCACAGCCCCTGAACGAATTTTGTAAGAATTTCTCTCTCTTTCACTGCCTTTGTTTCACGGGTTTTGAAAAGTAATTTATTTTTATAATGGGGTTTAGCTGCTTTTCACGGCTGTGTTTATGCCGCTTTACACCCCCTTGACTCACTTACAGAGAGATATCAATACATAGGTTTGAAGATTCTTACTAGTCAGATATATTCTTGTGCGGTGAATAGGGGGTGTTGAGTCCAGTTCACTGAAAAAGGAATAGGTCTTGTCTCTTACATATTGGGTTTATGGAACGGTATCGGAGCTAATTTGAAACCCTTGTTTTATGCATCACCCCACCTCACCTTTCCCGTTCAGCAGCCATAGTGTGTTTTCTGAACGTGTGACTCTGTTCTGTTTTGTAATTCAGTTCAAGTGTAGCGGTTTTTACATTCCCTCTCTAAGTGATATCTTATGATAAGTGTCTTTTTCTGTGTGACTTATTTCACTTAGAATCGTCGTACCTAAATCCACTCATCGTGCTGCTACTAGCCTTATGACGTGGATTTCATGGCTGAGTGATATTCCATTGTACATGAGGACCACCACTTCTTTATCCATTTTTCTCTTTCCTAGGATATTTAAGGTGTAATGAAGTGGGGGTTCTTGTCAACAGAGCAGCCCTAAACTTTGGGGTGCCTGTGTCTTGCTGATTTTTAGTTTTCCCAATTTATACGCCCATGAGTGGAAGTGCCCTATGCTCTCCAAGCTGTGTTTTTTAGATGTTTCAGAACACACCGTACACTTCTCCAGAGTGGCTGTTGGCAATTTACATCCCACCCATCAGCGTAGCAAGGCTCCCATTTCTCCATGGCCGGTCCTGCATTTCTGGTTTGGACACTTTTTTCCCCATGGCCCTTGTGCCCGCTGGGAAGCGAGACTTCTTTGGAGCGCTGATTGGCCTTTCCAGGTTGCTTGGTTGGCCAAAAAGGGCGTATGCGTTTTTTCCTGAATATATTCAGGAAAAAACGCATACGCCCTTTTTGGCCAAGGGCATCATTGTCCACGTTTTGCCGCTTTTCATGTGCTTTCAAGGCGATTCGAATCTACCTCCTGAAATCTGTTTCCTGCAATTCTGCCTTGCTTTCAAAGCCTCTTCGTTGCCTTCCCTTAATATATTTGTGGGCGAGAGGTATCATTTAAAACTCTGCAGGTTTGTGAATTGCAGTGCCCCTGAGCTCCATTTTTCAACTCGCTTTTTTGGGAGCTGGCCGCAAAAGCGCAGGATTGCTTCAGGCCCTCTTCTGGTTCTGGGGGGCAGGCTGAGCTTGTGCTTAATTCTTCTTCCTGATGGGAAAATAGAGTGACCTGTGCCTGTCCCAACACCTAGAGCTAGTCTCTCATTGGTTCCCCCTCTTCCCGTTCATCCTCAGGACAAATTGCAACCTGTACGGAACAGGAGGTTAAAGGTGCTGATTCTCCAAGGAGGGAGATGGCTAGTAAATCGGCTGGAATGGCGAACCCGAGCAAAGGAGATGAGAAATGAGGTGCGTTTTAGAAACCTTTCCCGATCACACGGTGTACCATCTTCTGGGTTTCTCATGCCTGTTTTCGACGTAGGAAGATGCCCTTGAACCTGGAGATTTGGGACCCATGGGATGGGTACCATGCAGTATTACTTGAAAGGGTCTGCGTTGGCTCACCCAACCTCACCGAACCTCTCAGCCCCAAGAGTGTCCACCCTTATGTCTCAATCAGCTGTGGGTCTAGATATGGTCAATCCAGGTTGCATCACAGCCCCTGAACGAATTTTGTAAGAATTTCTCTCTCTTTCACTGCCTTTGTTTCACGGGTTTTGAAAAGTAATTTATTTTTATAATGGGGTTTAGCTGCTTTTCACGGCTGTGTTTATGCCGCTTTACACCCCCTTGACTCACTTACAGAGAGATATCAATACATAGGTTTGAAGATTCTTACTAGTCAGATATATTCTTGTGCGGTGAATAGGGGGTGTTGAGTCCAGTTCACTGAAAAAGGAATAGGTCTTGTCTCTTACATATTGGGTTTATGGAACGGTATCGGAGCTAATTTGAAACCCTTGTTTTATGCATCACCCCACCTCACCTTTCCCGTTCAGCAGCCATAGTGTGTTTTCTGAACGTGTGACTCTGTTCTGTTTTGTAATTCAGTTCAAGTGTAGCGGTTTTTACATTCCCTCTCTAAGTGATATCTTATGATAAGTGTCTTTTTCTGTGTGACTTATTTCACTTAGAATCGTCGTACCTAAATCCACTCATCGTGCTGCTACTAGCCTTATGACGTGGATTTCATGGCTGAGTGATATTCCATTGTACATGAGGACCACCACTTCTTTATCCATTTTTCTCTTTCCTAGGATATTTAAGGTGTAATGAAGTGGGGGTTCTTGTCAACAGAGCAGCCCTAAACTTTGGGGTGCCTGTGTCTTGCTGATTTTTAGTTTTCCCAATTTATACGCCCATGAGTGGAAGTGCCCTATGCTCTCCAAGCTGTGTTTTTTAGATGTTTCAGAACACACCGTACACTTCTCCAGAGTGGCTGTTGGTAATTTACATCCCACCCATCAGCGTAGCAAGGCTCCCATTTCTCCATGGCCGGTCCTGCATTTCTGGTTTGGACACTTTTTTCCCCATGGCCCTTTTGCCCGCTGGGAAGCGAGACTTCTTTGGAGCGCTGATTGGCCTTTCCAGGTTGCTTGGTTGGCCAAAAAGGGCGTATGCGTTTTTTTCCTGAATATATTCAGGAAAAAACGCATACGCCCTTTTTGGCCAAGGGCATCATTGTCCACGTTTTGCCGGTTTTCATGTGCTTTCAAGGCGATTCGAATCTACCTCCTGAAATCTGTTTCCTGCGATTCTGCCTTGCTTTCAAAGCCTCTTCGTTGCCTTCCCTTAATATATTTGTGGACGAGAGGTATCATTTAAAACTCTGCAGGTTTGTGAATTGCAGTGCCCCTGAGCTCCATTTTTCAACTCGCTTTTTTGGGAGCTGGCCGCAAAAGCGCAGGATTGCTTCAGGCCCTCTTCTGGTTCTGGGGGGCAGGCTGAGCTTGTGCTTAATTCTTCTTCCTGATGGGAAAATAGAGTGACCTGTGCCTGTCCCAACACCTAGAGCTAGTCTCTCATTGGTTCCCCCTCTTCCCGTTCATCCTCAGGACAAATTGCAACCTGTACGGAACAGGAGGTTAAAGGTGCTGATTCTCCAAGGAGGGAGATGGCTAGTAAATCGGCTGGAATGGCGAACCCGAGCAAAGGAGATGAGAAATGAGGTGCGTTTTAGAAACCTTTCCCGATCACACGGTGTACCATCTTCTGGGTTTCTCATGCCTGTTTTCGACGTAGGAAGATGCCCTTGAACCTGGAGATTTGGGACCCATGGCATGGGTACCATGCAGTATTACTTGAAAGGGTCTGCGTTGGCTCACCCAACCTCACCGAACCTCTCAGCCCCAAGAGTGTCCACCCTTATGTCTCAATCAGCTGTGGGTCTAGATATGGTCAATCCAGGTTGCATCACAGCCCCTGAACGAATTTTGTAAGAATTTCTCTCTCTTTCACTGCCTTTGTTTCACGGGTTTTGAAAAGTAATTTATTTTTATAATGGGGTTTAGCTGCTTTTCACGGCTGTGTTTATGCCGCTTTACACCCCCTTGACTCACTTACAGAGAGATATCAATACATAGGTTTGAAGATTCTTACTAGTCAGATATATTCTTGTGCGGTGAATAGGGGGTGTTGAGTCCAGTTCACTGAAAAAGGAATAGGTCTTGTCTCTTACATATTGGGTTTATGGAACGGTATCGGAGCTAATTTGAAACCCTTGTTTTATGCATCACCCCACCTCACCTTTCCCGTTCAGCAGCCATAGTGTGTTTTCTGAACGTGTGACTCTGTTCTGTTTTGTAATTCAGTTCAAGTGTAGCGGTTTTTACATCCCTCTCTAAGTGATATCTTATGATAAGTGTCTTTTTCTGTGTGACTTATTTCACTTAGAATCGTCGTACCTAAATCCACTCATCGTGCTGCTACTAGCCTTATGACGTGGATTTCATGGCTGAGTGATATTCCATTGTACATGAGGACCACCACTTCTTTATCCATTTTTCTCTTTCCTAGGATATTTAAGGTGTAATGAAGTGGGGGTTCTTGTCAACAGAGCAGCCCTAAACTTTGGGGTGCCTGTGTCTTGCTGATTTTTAGTTTTCCCAATTTATACGCCCATGAGTGGAAGTGCCCTATGCTCTCCAAGCTGTGTTTTTTAGATGTTTCAGAACACACCGTACACTTCTCCAGAGTGGCTGGTGGCAATTTACATCCCACCCATCAGCGTAGCAAGGCTCCCATTTCTCCATGGCCGCTCCTGCATTTCTGGTTTGGACACTTTTTTCCGCATGGCCCTTTTGCCCGCTGGGAAGCGAGACTTCTTTGGAGCGCTGATTGGCCTTTCCAGGTTGCTTGGTTGGCCAAAAAGGGCGTATGCGTTTTTTTCCTGAATATATTCAGGAAAAAACGCATACGCCCTTTTTGGCCAAGGGCATCATTGTCCACGTTTTGCCGCTTTTCATGTGCTTTCAAGGCGATTCGAATCTACCTCCTGAAATCTGTTTCCTGCGATTCTGCCTTGCTTTCAAAGCCTCTTCGTTGCCTTCCCTTAATATATTTGTGGACGAGAGGTATCATTTAAAACTCTGCAGGTTTGTGAATTGCAGTACCCCTGAGCTCCATTTTTCAACTCGCTTTTTTGGGAGCTGGCCGCAAAAGCGCAGGATTGCTTCAGGCCCTCTTCTGGTTCTGGGGGGCAGGCTGAGCTTGTGCTTAATTCTTCTTCCTGATGGGAAAATAGAGTGACCTGTGCCTGTCCCAACACCTAGAACTAGTCTCTCATTGGTTCCCCCTCTTCCCGTTCATCCTCAGGACAAATTGCAACCTGTACGGAACAGGAGGTTAAAGGTGCTGATTCTCCAAGGAGGGAGATGGCTAGTAAATCGGCTGGAATGGCGAACCCGAGCAAAGGAGATGAGAAATGAGGTGCGTTTTAGAAACCTTTCCCGATCACACGGTGTACCATCTTCTGGGTTTCTCATGCCTGTTTTCGACGTAGGAAGATGCCCTTGAACCTGGAGATTTGGGACCCATGGCATGGGTACCATGCAGTATTACTTGAAAGGGTCTGCGTTGGCTCACCCAACCTCACCGAACCTCTCAGCCCCAAGAGTGTCCACCCTTATGTCTCAATCAGCTGTGGGTCTAGATATGGTCAATCCAGGTTGCATCACAGCCCCTGAACGAATTTTGTAAGAATTTCTCTCTCTTTCACTGCCTTTGTTTCACGGGTTTTGAAAAGTAATTTATTTTTATAATGGGGTTTAGCTGCTTTTCACGGCTGTGTTTATGCCGCTTTACACCCCCTTGACTCACTTACAGAGAGATATCAATACATAGGTTTGAAGATTCTTACTAGTCAGATATATTCTTGTGTGGTGAATAGGGGGTGTTGAGTCCAGTTCACTGAAAAAGGAATAGGTCTTGTCTCTTACATATTGGGTTTATGGAACGGTATCGGAGCTAATTTGAAACCCTTGTTTTATGCATCACCCCACCTCACCTTTCCCGTTCAGCAGCCATAGTGTGTTTTCTGAACGTGTGACTCTGTTCTGTTTTGTAATTCAGTTCAAGTGTAGCGGTTTTTACATCCCTCTCTAAGTGATATCTTATGATAAGTGTCTTTTTCTGTGTGACTTATTTCACTTAGAATCGTCGTACCTAAATCCACTCATCGTGCTGCTACTAGCCTTATGACGTGGATTTCATGGCTGAGTGATATTCCATTGTACATGAGGACCACCACTTCTTTATCCATTTTTCTCTTTCCTAGGATATTTAAGGTGTAATGAAGTGGGGGTTCTTGTCAACAGAGCAGCCCTAAACTTTGGGGTGACTGTGTCTTGCTGATTTTTAGTTTTCCCAATTTATACGCCCATGAGTGGAAGTGCCCTATGCTCTCCAAGCTGTGTTTTTTAGATGTTTCAGAACACACCGTACACTTCTCCAGAGTGGCTGTTGGCAAGTTACATCCCACCCATCAGCGTAGCAAGGCTCCCATTTCTCCATGGCCGGTCCTGCATTTCTGGTTTGGACACTTTTTTCCGCATGGCCCTTTTGCCCGCTGGGAAGCGAGACTTCTTTGGAGCGCTGATTGGCCTTTCCAGGTTGCTTGGTTGGCCAAAAAGGGCGTATGCGTTTTTTCCTGAATATATTCAGGAAAAAACGCATACGCCCTTTTTGGCCAAGGGCATCATTGTCCACGTTTTGCCGCTTTTCATGTGCTTTCAAGGCGATTCGAATCTACCTCCTGAAATCTGTTTCCTGCGATTCTGCCTTGCTTTCAAAGCCTCTTCGTTGCCTTCCCTTAATATATTTGTGGACGAGAGGTATCATTTAAAACTCTGCAGGTTTGTGAATTGCAGTGCCCCTGAGCTCCATTTTTCAACTCGCTTTTTTGGGAGCTGGCCGCAAAAGCGCAGGATTGCTTCAGGCCCTCTTCTGGTTCTGGGGGGCAGGCTGAGCTTGTGCTTAATTCTTCTTCCTGATGGGAAAATAGAGTGACCTGTGCCTGTCCCAACACCTAGAGCTAGTCTCTCATTGGTTCCCCCTCTTCCCCTTCATCCTCAGGACAAATTGCAACCTGTACGGAACAGGAGGTTAAAGGTGCTGATTCTCCAAGGAGGGAGATGGCTAGTAAATCGGCTGGAATGGCGAACCCGAGCAAAGGAGATGAGAAATGAGGTGCGTTTTAGAAACCTTTCCCGATCACACGGTGTACCATCTTCTGGGTTTCTCATGCCTGTTTTCGACGTAGGAAGATGCCCTTGAACCTGGAGATTTGGGACCCATGGCATGGGTACCATGCAGTATTACTTGAAAGGGTCTGCGTTGGCTCACCCAACCTCACCGAACCTCTCAGCCCCAAGAGTGTCCACCCTTATGTCTCAATCAGCTGTGGGTCTAGATTTGGTCAATCCAGGTTGCATCACAGCCCTTGAACGAATTTTGTAAGAATTTCTCTCTCTTTCACTGCCTTTGTTTCACGGGTTTTGAAAAGTAATTTATTTTTATAATGGGGTTTAGCTGCTTTTCACGGCTGTGTTTATGCCGCTTTACACCCCCTTGACTCACTTACAGAGAGATATCAATACATAGGTTTGAAGATTCTTACTAGTCAGATATATTCTTGTGCGGTGAATAGGGGGTGTTGAGTCCAGTTCACTGAAAAAGGAATAGGTCTTGTCTCTTACATATTGGGTTTATGGAACGGTATCGGAGCTAATTTGAAACCCTTGTTTTATGCATCACCCCACCTCACCTTTCCCGTTCAGCAGCCATAGTGTGTCTTCTGAACGTGTGACTCTGTTCTGTTTTGTAATTCAGTTCAAGTGTAGCGGTTTTTACATTCCCTCTCTAAGTGATATCTTATGATAAGTGTCTTTTTCTGTGTGACTTATTTCACTTAGAATCGTCGTACCTAAATCCACTCATCGTGCTGCTACTAGCCTTATGACGTGGATTTCATGGCTGAGTGATATTCCATTGTACATGAGGACCACCACTTCTTTATCCATTTTTCTCTTTCCTAGGATATTTAAGGTGTAATGAAGTGGGGGTTCTTGTCAACAGAGCAGCCCTAAACTTTGGGGTGCCTGTGTCTTGCTGATTTTTAGTTTTCCCAATTTATACGCCCATGAGTGGAAGTGCCCTATGCTCTCCAAGCTGTGTTTTTTAGATGTTTCAGAACACACCGTACACTTCTCCAGAGTGGCTGTTGGCAATTTACATCCCACCCATCAGCGTAGCAAGGCTCCCATTTCTCCATGGCCGGTCCTGCATTTCTGGTTTGGACACTTTTTTCCCCATGGCCCTTGTGCCCGCTGGGAAGCGAGACTTCTTTGGAGCGCTGATTGGCCTTTCCAGGTTGCTTGGTTGGCCAAAAAGGGCGTATGCGTTTTTTCCTGAATATATTCAGGAAAAAACCCATACGCCCTTTTTGGCCAAGGGCATCATTGTCCACGTTTTGCCGCTTTTCATGTGCTTTCAAGGCGATTCGAATCTACCTCCTGAAATCTGTTTCCTGCAATTCTGCCTTGCTTTCAAAGCCTCTTCGTTGCCTTCCCTTAATATATTTGTGGACGAGAGGTATCATTTAAAACTCTGCAGGTTTGTGAATTGCAGTGCCCCTGAGCTCCATTTTTCAACTCGCTTTTTTGGGAGCTGGCCGCAAAAGCGCAGGATTGCTTCAGGCCCTCTTCTGGTTCTGGGGGGCAGGCTGAGCTTGTGCTTAATTCTTCTTCCTGATGGGAAAATAGAGTGACCTGTGCCTGTCCCAACACCTAGAGCTAGTCTCTCATTGGTTCCCCCTCTTCCCGTTCATCCTCAGGACAAATTGCAACCTGTACGGAACAGGAGGTTAAAGGTGCTGATTCTCCAAGGAGGGAGATGGCTAGTAAATCGGCTGGAATGGCGAACCCGAGCAAAGGAGATGAGAAATGAGGTGCGTTTTAGAAACCTTTCCCGATCACACGGTGTACCATCTTCTGGGTTTCTCATGCCTGTTTTCGACGTAGGAAGATGCCCTTGAACCTGGAGATTTGGGACCCATGGGATGGGTACCATGCAGTATTACTTGAAAGGGTCTGCGTTGGCTCACCCAACCTCACCGAACCTCTCAGCCCCAAGAGTGTCCACCCTTATGTCTCAATCAGCTGTGGGTCTAGATATGGTCAATCCAGGTTGCATCACAGCCCCTGAACGAATTTTGTAAGAATTTCTCTCTCTTTCACTGCCTTTGTTTCACGGGTTTTGAAAAGTAATTTATTTTTATAATGGGGTTTAGCTGCTTTTCACGGCTGTGTTTATGCCGCTTTACACCCCCTTGACTCACTTACAGAGAGATATCAATACATAGGTTTGAAGATTCTTACTAGTCAGATATATTCTTGTGCGGTGAATAGGGGGTGTTGAGTCCAGTTCACTGAAAAAGGAATAGGTCTTGTCTCTTACATATTGGGTTTATGGAACGGTATCAGAGCTAATTTGAAACCCTTGTTTTATGCATCACCCCACCTCACCTTTCCCGTTCAGCAGCCATAGTGTGTTTTCTGAACGTGTGACTCTGTTCTGTTTTGTAATTCAGTTCAAGTGTAGCGGTTTTTACATTCCCTCTCTAAGTGATATCTTATGATAAGTGTCTTTTTCTGTGTGACTTATTTCACTTAGAATCGTCGTACCTAAATCCACTCATCGTGCTGCTACTAGCCTTATGACGTGGATTTCATGGCTGAGTGATATTCCATTGTACATGAGGACCACCACTTCTTTATCCATTTTTCTCTTTCCTAGGATATTTAAGGTGTAATGAAGTGGGGGTTCTTGTCAACAGAGCAGCCCTAAACTTTGGGGTGCCTGTGTCTTGCTGATTTTTAGTTTTCCCAATTTATACGCCCATGAGTGGAAGTGCCCTATGCTCTCCAAGCTGTGTTTTTTAGATGTTTCAGAACACACCGTACACTTCTCCAGAGTGGCTGTTGGTAATTTACATCCCACCCATCAGCGTAGCAAGGCTCCCATTTCTCCATGGCCGGTCCTGCATTTCTGGTTTGGACACTTTTTTCCCCATGGCCCTTTTGCCCGCTGGGAAGCGAGACTTCTTTGGAGCGCTGATTGCCCTTTCCAGGTTGCTTGGTTGGCCAAAAAGGGCGTATGCGTTTTTTTCCTGAATATATTCAGGAAAAAACGCATACGCCCTTTTTGGCCAAGGGCATCATTGTCCACGTTTTGCCGGTTTTCATGTGCTTTCAAGGCGATTCGAATCTACCTCCTGAAATCTGTTTCCTGCGATTCTGCCTTGCTTTCAAAGCCTCTTCGTTGCCTTCCCTTAATATATTTGTGGACGAGAGGTATCATTTAAAACTCTGCAGGTTTGTGAATTGCAGTGCCCCTGAGCTCCATTTTTCAACTCGCTTTTTTGGGAGCTGGCCGCAAAAGCGCAGGATTGCTTCAGGCCCTCTTCTGGTTCTGGGGGGCAGGCTGAGCTTGTGCTTAATTCTTCTTCCTGATGGGAAAATAGAGTGACCTGTGCCTGTCCCAACACCTAGAGCTAGTCTCTCATTGGTTCCCCCTCTTCCCGTTCATCCTCAGGACAAATTGCAACCTGTACGGAACAGGAGGTTAAAGGTGCTGATTCTCCAAGGAGGGAGATGGCTAGTAAATCGGCTGGAATGGCGAACCCGAGCAAAGGAGATGAGAAATGAGGTGCGTTTTAGAAACCTTTCCCGATCACACGGTGTACCATCTTCTGGGTTTCTCATGCCTGTTTTCGACGTAGGAAGATGCCCTTGAACCTGGAGATTTGGGACCCATGGCATGGGTACCATGCAGTATTACTTGAAAGGGTCTGCGTTGGCTCACCCAACCTCACCGAACCTCTCAGCCCCAAGAGTGTCCACCCTTATGTCTCAATCAGCTGTGGGTCTAGATATGGTCAATCCAGGTTGCATCACAGCCCCTGAACGAATTTTGTAAGAATTTCTCTCTCTTTCACTGCCTTTGTTTCACGGGTTTTGAAAAGTAATTTATTTTTATAATGGGGTTTAGCTGCTTTTCACGGCTGTGTTTATGCCGCTTTACACCCCCTTGACTCACTTACAGAGAGATATCAATACATAGGTTTGAAGATTCTTACTAGTCAGATATATTCTTGTGCGGTGAATAGGGGGTGTTGAGTCCAGTTCACTGAAAAAGGAATAGGTCTTGTCTCTTACATATTGGGTTTATGGAACGGTATCTGAGCTAATTTGAAACCCTTGTTTTATGCATCACCACACCTCACCTTTCCCGTTCAGCAGCCATAGGGTGTTTTCTGAACGTGTGACTCTGTTCTGTTTTGTAATTCAGTTCAAGTGTAGCGGTTTTTACATTCCCTCTCTAAGTGATATCTTATGATAAGTGTCTTTTTCTGTGTGACTTATTTCACTTAGAATCGTCGTACCTAAATCCACTCATCGTGCTGCTACTAGCCTTATGACGTGAATTTCATGGCTGAGTGATATTCCATTGTACATGAGGACCACCACTTCTTTATCCATTTTTCTCTTTCCTAGGATATTTAAGGTGTAATGAAGTGGGGGTTCTTGTCAACAGAGCAGCCCTAAACTTTGGGGTGCCTGTGTCTTGCTGATTTTTAGTTTTCCCAATTTATACGCCCATGAGTGGAAGTGCCCTATGCTCTCCAAGCTGTGTTTTTTAGATGTTTCAGAACACACCGTACACTTCTCCAGAGTGGCTGTTGGCAAGTTACATCCCACCCATCAGCGTAGCAAGGCTCCCATTTCTCCATGGCCGGTCCTGCATTTCTGGTTTGGACACTTTTTTCCGCATGGCCCTTTTGCCCGCTGGGAAGCGAGACTTCTTTGGAGCGCTGATTGGCCTTTCCAGGTTGCTTGGTTGGCCAAAAAGGGCGTATGCGTTTTTTCCTGAATATATTCAGGAAAAAACGCATACGCCCTTTTTGGCCAAGGGCATCATTGTCCACGTTTTGCCGCTTTTCATGTGCTTTCAAGGCGATTCGAATCTACCTCCTGAAATCTGTTTCCTGCGATTCTGCCTTGCTTTCAAAGCCTCTTCGTTGCCTTCCCTTAATATATTTGTGGACGAGAGGTATCATTTAAAACTCTGCAGGTTTGTGAATTGCAGTGCCCCTGAGCTCCATTTTTCAACTCGCTTTTTTGGGAGCTGGCCGCAAAAGCGCAGGATTGCTTCAGGCCCTCTTCTGGTTCTGGGGGGCAGGCTGAGCTTGTGCTTAATTCTTCTTCCTGATGGGAAAATAGAGTGACCTGTGCCTGTCCCAACACCTAGAGCTAGTCTCTCATTGGTTCCCCCTCTTCCCGTTCATCCTCAGGACAAATTGCAACCTGTACGGAACAGGAGGTTAAAGGTGCTGATTCTCCAAGGAGGGAGATGGCTAGTAAATCGGCTGGAATGGCGAACCCGAGCAAAGGAGATGAGAAATGAGGTGCGTTTTAGAAACCTTTCCCGATCACACGGTGTACCATCTTCTGGGTTTCTCATGCCTGTTTTCGACGTAGGAAGATGCCCTTGAACCTGGAGATTTGGGACCCATGGCATGGGTACCATGCAGTATTACTTGAAAGGGTCTGCGTTGGCTCACCCAACCTCACCGAACCTCTCAGCCCCAAGAGTGTCCACCCTTATGTCTCAATCAGCTGTGGGTCTAGATATGGTCAATCCAGGTTGCATCACAGCCCCTGAACGAATTTTGTAAGAATTTCTCTCTCTTTCACTGCCTTTGTTTCACGGGTTTTGAGGGGTAATTTATTTTTATAATGGGGTTTAGCTGCTTTTCACGGCTGTGTTTATGCCGCTTTACACCCCCTTGACTCACTTACAGAGAGATATCAATACATAGGTTTGAAGATTCTTACTAGTCAGATATATTCTTGTGCGGTGAATAGGGGGTGTTGAGTCCAGTTCACTGAAAAAGGAATAGGTCTTGTCTCTTACATATTGGGTTTATGGAACGGTATCGGAGCTAATTTGAAACCCTTGTTTTATGCATCACCCCACCTCACCTTTCCCGTTCAGCAGCCATAGTGTGTTTTCTGAACGTGTGACTCTGTTCTGTTTTGTAATTCAGTTCAAGTGTAGCGGTTTTTACATCCCTCTCTAAGTGATATCTTATGATAAGTGTCTTTTTCTGTGTGACTTATTTCACTTAGAATCGTCGTACCTAAATCCACTCATCGTGCTGCTACTAGCCTTATGACGTGGATTTCATGGCTGAGTGATATTCCATTGTACATGAGGACCACCACTTCTTTATCCATTTTTCTCTTTCCTAGGATATTTAAGGTGTAATGAAGTGGGGGTTCTTGTCAACAGAGCAGCCCTAAACTTTGGGGTGACTGTGTCTTGCTGATTTTTAGTTTTCCCAATTTATACGCCCATGAGTGGAAGTGCCCTATGCTCTCCAAGCTGTGTTTTTTAGATGTTTCAGAACACACCGTACACTTCTCCAGAGTGGCTGTTGGCAAGTTACATCCCACCCATCAGCGTAGCAAGGCTCCCATTTCTCCATGGCCGGTCCTGCATTTCTGGTTTGGACACTTTTTTCCGCATGGCCCTTTTGCCCGCTGGGAAGCGAGACTTCTTTGGAGCGCTGATTGGCCTTTCCAGGTTGCTTGGTTGGCCAAAAAGGGCGTATGCGTTTTTTCCTGAATATATTCAGGAAAAAACTCATACGCCCTTTTTGGCCAAGGGCATCATTGTCCACGTTTTGCCGCTTTTCATGTGCTTTCAAGGCGATTCGAATCTACCTCCTGAAATCTGTTTCCTGCGATTCTGCCTTGCTTTCAAAGCCTCTTCGTTGCCTTCCCTTAATATATTTGTGGACGAGAGGTATCATTTAAAACTCTGCAGGTTTGTGAATTGCAGTGCCCCTGAGCTCCATTTTTCAACTCGCTTTTTTGGGAGCTGGCCGCAAAAGCGCAGGATTGCTTCAGGCCCTCTTCTGGTTCTGGGGGGCAGGCTGAGCTTGTGCTTAATTCTTCTTCCTGATGGGAAAATAGAGTGACCTGTGCCTGTCCCAACACCTAGAGCTAGTCTCTCATTGGTTCCCCCTCTTCCCGTTCATCCTCAGGACAAATTGCAACCTGTACAGAACAGGAGGTTAAAGGTGCTGATTCTCCAAGGAGGGAGATGGCTAGTAAATCGGCTGGAATGGCGAACCCGAGCAAAGGAGATGAGAAAAGAGGTGCGTTTTAGAAACCTTTCCCGATCACACGGTGTACCATCTTCTGGGTTTCTCATGCCTGTTTTCGACGTAGGAAGATGCCCTTGAACCTGGAGATTTGGGACCCATGGGATGGGTACCATGCAGTATTACTTGAAAGGGTCTGCGTTGGCTCACCCAACCTCACCGAACCTCTCAGCCCCAAGAGTGTCCACCCTTATGTCTCAATCAGCTGTGGGTCTAGATATGGTCAATCCAGGTTGCATCACAGCCCCTGAACGAATTTTGTAAGAATTTCTCTCTCTTTCACTGCCTTTGTTTCACGGGTTTTGAAAAGTAATTTATTTTTATAATGGGGTTTAGCTGCTTTTCACGGCTGTGTTTATGCCGCTTTACACCCCCTTGACTCACTTACAGAGAGATATCAATACATAGGTTTGAAGATTCTTACTAGTCAGATATATTCTTGTGCGGTGAATAGGGGGTGTTGAGTCCAGTTCACTGAAAAAGGAATAGGTCTTGTCTCTTACATATTGGGTTTATGGAACGGTATCGGAGCTAATTTGAAACCCTTGTTTTATGCATCACCCCACCTCACCTTTCCCGTTCAGCAGCCATAGTGTGTTTTCTGAACGTGTGACTCTGTTCTGTTTTGTAATTCAGTTCAAGTGTAGCGGTTTTTACATTCCCTCTCTAAGTGATATCTTATGATAAGTGTCTTTTTCTGTGTGACTTATTTCACTTAGAATCGTCGTACCTAAATCCACTCATCGTGCTGCTACTAGCCTTATGACGTGGATTTCATGGCTGAGTGATATTCCATTGTACATGAGGACCACCACTTCTTTATCCATTTTTCTCTTTCCTAGGATATTTAAGGTGTAATGAAGTGGGGGTTCTTGTCAACAGAGCAGCCCTAAACTTTGGGGTGCCTGTGTCTTGCTGATTTTTAGTTTTCCCAATTTATACGCCCATGAGTGGAAGTGCCCTATGCTCTCCAAGCTGTGTTTTTTAGATGTTTCAGAACACACCGTACACTTCTCCAGAGTGGCTGTTGGCAAGTTACATCCCACCCATCAGCGTAGCAAGGCTCCCATTTCTCCATGGCCGGTCCTGCATTTCTGGTTTGGACACTTTTTTCCTCATGGCCCTTTTGCCCGCTGGGAAGCGAGACTTCTTTGGAGCGCTGATTGGCCTTTCCAGGTTGCTTGGTTGGCCAAAAAGGGCGTATGCGTTTTTTCCTGAATATATTCAGGAAATAACGCATACGCCCTTTTTGGCCAAGGGCATCATTGTCCACGTTTTGCCGCTTTTCATGTGCTTTCAAGGCGATTCGAATCTACCTCCTGAAATCTGTTTCCTGCGATTCTGCCTTGCTTTCAAAGCCTCTTCGTTGCCTTCCCTTAATATATTTGTGGACGAGAGGTATCATTTAAAACTCTGCAGGTTTGTGAATTGCAGTGCCCCTGAGCTCCATTTTTCAACTCGCTTTTTTGGGAGCTGGCCGCAAAAGCGCAGGATTGCTTCAGGCCCTCTTCTGGTTCTGGGGGGCAGGCTGAGCTTGTGCTTAATTCTTCTTCCTGATGGGAAAATAGAGTGACCTGTGCCTGTCCCAACACCTAGAGCTAGTCTCTCATTGGTTCCCCCTCTTCCCGTTCATCCTCAGGACAAATTGCAACCTGTACGGAACAGGAGGTTAAAGGTGCTGATTCTCCAAGGAGGGAGATGGCTAGTAAATCGGCTGGAATGGCGAACCCGAGCAAAGGAGATGAGAAAAGAGGTGCGTTTTAGAAACCTTTCCCGATCACACGGTGTACCATCTTCTGGGTTTCTCATGCCTGTTTTCGACGTAGGAAGATGCCCTTGAACCTGGAGATTTGGGACCCATGGGATGGGTACCATGCAGTATTACTTGAAAGGGTCTGCGTTGGCTCACCCAACCTCACCGAACCTCTCAGCCCCAAGAGTGTCCACCCTTATGTCTCAATCAGCTGTGGGTCTAGATATGGTCAATCCAGGTTGCATCACAGCCCCTGAACGAATTTTGTAAGAATTTCTCTCCCTTTCACTGCCTTTGTTTCACGGGTTTTGAAAAGTAATTTATTTTTATAATGGGGTTTAGCTGCTTTTCACGGCTGTGTTTATGCCGCTTTACACCCCCTTGACTCACTTACAGAGAGATATCAATACATAGGTTTGAAGATTCTTACTAGTCAGATATATTCTTGTGCGGTGAATAGGGGGTGTTGAGTCCAGTTCACTGAAAAAGGAATAGGTCTTGTCTCTTACATATTGGGTTTATGGAACGGTATCGGAGCTAATTTGAAACCCTTGTTTTATGCATCACCCCACCTCACCTTTCCCGTTCAGCAGCCATAGTGTGTTTTCTGAACGTGTGACTCTGTTCTGTTTTGTAATTCAGTTCAAGTGTAGCGGTTTTTACATTCCCTCTCTAAGTGATATCTTATGATAAGTGTCTTTTTCTGTGTGACTTATTTCACTTAGAATCGTCGTACCTAAATCCACTCATCGTGCTGCTACTAGCCTTATGACGTGGATTTCATGGCTGAGTGATATTCCATTGTACATGAGGACCACCACTTCTTTATCCATTTTTCTCTTTCCTAGGATATTTAAGGTGTAATGAAGTGGGGGTTCTTGTCAACAGAGCAGCCCTAAACTTTGGGGTGCCTGTGTCTTGCTGATTTTTAGTTTTCCCAATTTATACGCCCATGAGTGGAAGTGCCCTATGCTCTCCAAGCTCTGTTTTTTAGATGTTTCAGAACACACCGTACACTTCTCCAGAGTGGCTGTTGGCAATTTACATCCCACCCATCAGCGTAGCAAGGATCCCATTTCTCCATGGCCGGTCCTGCATTTCTGGTTTGGACACTTTTTTCCGCATGGCCCTTTTGCCCGCTGGGAAGCGAGACTTCTTTGGAGCGCTGATTGGCCTTTCCAGGTTGCTTGGTTGGCCAAAAAGGGCGTATGCGTTTTTTCCTGAATATATTCAGGAAAAAACGCATACGCCCTTTTTGGCCAAGGGCATCATTGTCCACGTTTTGCCGCTTTTCATGTGCTTTCAAGGCGATTCGAATCTACCTCCTGAAATCTGTTTCCTGCGATTCTGCCTTGCTTTCAAAGCCTCTTCGTTGCCTTCCCTTAATATATTTGTGGACGAGAGGTATCATTTAAAACTCTGCAGGTTTGTGAATTGCAGTGCCCCTGAGCTCCATTTTTCAACTCGCTTTTTTGGGAGCTGGCCGCAAAAGCGCAGGATTGCTTCAGGCCCTCTTCTGGTTCTGGGGGGCAGGCTGAGCTTGTGCTTAATTCTTCTTCCTGATGGGAAAATAGAGTGACCTGTGCCTGTCCCAACACCTAGAGCTAGTCTCTCATTGCTCCCCCTCTTCCCCTTCATCCTCAGGACAAATTGCAACCTGTACGGAACAGGAGGTTAAAGGTGCTGATTCTCCAAGGAGGGAGATGGCTAGTAAATCGGCTGGAATGGCGAACCCGAGCAAAGGAGATGAGAAATGAGGTGCGTTTTAGAAACCTTTCCCGATCACACGGTGTACCATCTTCTGGGTTTCTCATGCCTGTTTTCGACGTAGGAAGATGCCCTTGAACCTGGAGATTTGGGACCCATGGGATGGGTACCATGCAGTATTACTTGAAAGGGTCTGCGTTGGCTCACCCAACCTCACCGAACCTCTCAGCCCCAAGAGTGTCCACCCTTATGTCTCAATCAGCTGTGGGTCTAGATATGGTCAATCCAGGTTGCATCACAGCCCCTGAACGAATTTTGTAAGAATTTCTCTCTCTTTCACTGCCTTTGTTTCACGGGTTTTGAAAAGTAATTTATTTTTATAATGGGGTTTAGCTGCTTTTCACGGCTGTGTTTATGCCGCTTTACACCCCCTTGACTCACTTACAGAGAGATATCAATACATAGGTTTGAAGATTCTTACTAGTCAGATATATTCTTGTGCGGTGAATAGGGGGTGTTGAGTCCAGTTCACTGAAAAAGGAATAGGTCTTGTCTCTTACATATTGGGTTTATGGAACGGTATCGGAGCTAATTTGAAACCCTTGTTTTATGCATCACCCCACCTCACCTTTCCCGTTCAGCAGCCATAGTGTGTTTTCTGAACGTGTGACTCTGTTCTGTTTTGTAATTCAGTTCAAGTGTAGCGGTTTTTACATTCCCTCTCTAAGTGATATCTTATGATAAGTGTCTTTTTCTGTGTGACTTATTTCACTTAGAATCGTCGTACCTAAATCCACTCATCGTGCTGCTACTAGCCTTATGACGTGGATTTCATGGCTGAGTGATATTCCATTGTACATGAGGACCACCACTTCTTTATCCATTTTTCTCTTTCCTAGGATATTTAAGGTGTAATGAAGTGGGGGTTCTTGTCAACAGAGCAGCCCTAAACTTTGGGGTGCCTGTGTCTTGCTGATTTTTAGTTTTCCCAATTTATACGCCCATGAGTGGAAGTGCCCTATGCTCTCCAAGCTGTGTTTTTTAGATGTTTCAGAACACACCGTACACTTCTCCAGAGTGGCTGTTGGTAATTTACATCCCACCCATCAGCGTAGCAAGGCTCCCATTTCTCCATGGCCGGTCCTGCATTTCTGGTTTGGACACTTTTTTCCCCATGGCCCTTTTGCCCGCTGGGAAGCGAGACTTCTTTGGAGCGCTGATTGGCCTTTCCAGGTTGCTTGGTTGGCCAAAAAGGGCGTATGCGTTTTTTCCTGAATATATTCAGGAAAAAACGCATACGCCCTTTTTGGCCAAGGGCATCATTGTCCACGTTTTGCCGCTTTTCATGTGCTTTCAATGCGATTCGAATCTACCTCCTGAAATCTGTTTCCTGCGATTCTGCCTTGCTTTCAAAGCCTCTTTGTTGCCTTCCCTTAATATATTTGTGGACGAGAGGTATCATTTAAAAGTCTGCAGGTTTGTGAATTGCAGTGCCCCTGAGCTCCATTTTTCAACTCGCTTTTTTGGGAGCTGGCCGCAAAAGCGCAGGATTGCTTCAGGCCCTCTTCTGGTTCTGGGGGGCAGGCTGAGCTTGTGCTTAATTCTTCTTCCTGATGGGAAAATAGAGTGACCTGTGCCTGTCCCAACACCTAGAGCTAGTCTCTCATTGGTTCCCCCTCTTCCCCTTCATCCTCAGGACAAATTGCAACCTGTACGGAACAGGAGGTTAAAGGTGCTGATTCTCCAAGGAGGGAGATGGCTAGTAAATCGGCTGGAATGGCGAACCCGAGCAAATGAGATGAGAAATGAGGTGCGTTTTAGAAACCTTTCCCGATCACACGGTGTACCATCTTCTGGGTTTCTCATGCCTGTTTTCGACGTAGGAAGATGCAAACCTGGACCTGAGATTGACCCAGAGATGGGTACCATGCAGTATTACTTGAAAGGGTCTGCGTTGGCTCACCCAACCTCACCGAACCTCTCAGCCCCAAGAGTGTCCACCCTTATGTCTCAATCAGCTGTGGGTCTAGATATGGTCAATCCAGGTTGCATCACAGCCCCTGAACGAATTTTGTAAGAATTTCTCTCTCTTTCACTGCCTTTGTTTCACGGGTTTTGAAAAGTAATTTATTTTTATAATGGGGTTTAGCTGCTTTTCACGGCTGTGTTTATGCCGCTTTCCACCCCCTTGACTCACTTACAGAGAGATATCAATACATAGGTTTGAAGATTCTTACTAGTCAGATATATTCTTGTGCGGTGAATAGGGGGTGTTGAGTCCCGTTCACTGAAAAAGGAATAGGTCTTGTCTCTTACATATTGGGTTTATGGAACGGTATCGGAGCTAATTTGAAACCCTTGTTTTATGCATCACCCCACCTCACCTTTCCCGTTCAGCAGCCATAGTGTGTTTTCTGAACGTGTGACTCTCTGTTCTGTTTTGTAATTCAGTTCAAGTGTAGCGGTTTTTACATTCCCTCTCTAAGTGATATCTTATGATAAGTGTCTTTTTCTGTGTGACTTATTTCACTTAGAATCGTCGTACCTAAATCCACTCATCGTGCTGCTACTAGCCTTATGACGTGGATTTCATGGCTGAGTGATATTCCATTGTACATGAGGACCACCACTTCTTTATCCATTTTTCTCTTTCCTAGGATATTTAAGGTGTAATGAAGTGGGGGTTCTTGTCAACAGAGCAGCCCTAAACTTTGGGGTGCCTGTGTCTTGCTGATTTTTAGTTTTCCCAATTTATACGCCCATGAGTGGAAGTGCCCTATGCTCTCCAAGCTGTGTTTTTTAGATGTTTCAGAACACACCGTACACTTCTCCAGAGTGGCTGTTGGTAATTTACATCCCACCCATCAGCGTAGCAAGGCTCCCATTTCTCCATGGCCGGTCCTGCATTTCTGGTTTGGACACTTTTTTCCCCATGGCCCTTTTGCCCGCTGGTAAGCGAGACTTCTTTGGAGCGCTGATTGGCCTTTCCAGGTTGCTTGGTTGGCCAAAAAGGGCGTATGCGTTTTTTCCTGAATATATTCAGGAAAAAACGCATACGCCCTTTTTGGCCAAGGGCATCATTGTCCACGTTTTGCCGCTTTTCATGTGCTTTCAAGGCGATTCGAATCTACCTCCTGAAATCTGTTTCCTGCGATTCTGCCTTGCTTTCAAAGCCTCTTCGTTGCCTTCCCTTAATATATTTGTGGACGAGAGGTATCATTTAAAACTCTGCAGGTTTGTGAATTGCAGTGCCCCTGAGCTCCATTTTTCAACTCGCTTTTTTGGGAGCTGGCCGCAAAAGCGCAGGATTGCTTCAGGCCCTCTTCTGGTTCTGGGGGGCAGGCTGAGCTTGTGCTTAATTCTTCTTCCTGATGGGAAAATAGAGTGACCTGTGCCTGTCCCAACACCTAGAGCTAGTCTCTCATTGGTTCCCCCTCTTCCCGTTCATCCTCAGGACAAATTGCAACCTGTACGGAACAGGAGGTTAAAGGTGCTGATTCTCCAAGGAGGGAGATGGCTAGTAAATCGGCTGGAATGGCGAACCCGAGCAAAGGAGATGAGAAATGAGGTGCGTTTTAGAAACCTTTCCCGATCACACGGTGTACCATCTTCTGGGTTTCTCATGCCTGTTTTCGACGTAGGAAGATGCCCTTGAACCTGGAGATTTGGGACCCATGGGATGGGTACCATGCAGTATTACTTGAAAGGGTCTGCGTTGGCTCACCCAACCTCACCGAACCTCTCAGCCCCAAGAGTGTCCACCCTTATGTCTCAATCAGCTGTGGGTCTAGATATGGTCAATCCAGGTTGCATCACAGCCCCTGAACGAATTTTGTAAGAATTTCTCTCTCTTTCACTGCCTTTGTTTCACGGGTTTTGAAAAGTAATTTATTTTTATAATGGGGTTTAGCTGCTTTTCACGGCTGTGTTTATGCCGCTTTCCACCCCCTTGACTCACTTACAGAGAGATATCAATACATAGGTTTGAAGATTCTTACTAGTCAGATATATTCTTGTGCGGTGAATAGGGGGTGTTGAGTCCCGTTCACTGAAAAAGGAATAGGTCTTGTCTCTTACATATTGGGTTTATGGAACGGTATCGGAGCTAATTTGAAACCCTTGTTTTATGCATCACCCCACCTCACCTTTCCCGTTCAGCAGCCATAGTGTGTTTTCTGAACGTGTGACTCTGTTCTGTTTTGTAATTCAGTTCAAGTGTAGCGGTTTTTACATTCCCTCTCTAAGTGATATCTTATGATAAGTGTCTTTTTCTGTGTGACTTATTTCACTTAGAATCGTCGTACCTAAATCCACTCATCGTGCTGCTACTAGCCTTATGACGTGGATTTCATGGCTGAGTGATATTCCATTGTACATGAGGACCACCACTTCTTTATCCATTTTTCTCTTTCCTAGGATATTTAAGGTGTAATGAAGTGGGGGTTCTTGTCAACAGAGCAGCCCTAAACTTTGGGGTGCCTGTGTCTTGCTGATTTTTAGTTTTCCCAATTTATACGCCCATGAGTGGAAGTGCCCTATGCTCTCCAAGCTGTGTTTTTTAGATGTTTCAGAACACACCGTACACTTCTCCAGAGTGGCTGTTGGCAATTTACATCCCACCCATCAGCGTAGCAAGGATCCCATTTCTCCATGGCCGGTCCTGCATTTCTGGTTTGGACACTTTTTTCCCCATGGCCCTTTTGCCCGCTGGGAAGCGAGACTTCTTTGGAGCGCTGATTGGCCTTTCCAGGTTGCTTGGTTGGCCAAAAAGGGCGTATGCCTTTTTTTCCTGAATATATTCAGGAAAAAACGCATACGCCCTTTTTGGCCAAGGGCATCATTGTCCACGTTTTGCCGCTTTTCATGTGCTTTCAAGGCGATTCGAATCTACCTCCTGAAATCTGTTTCCTGCAATTCTGCCTTGCTTTCAAAGCCTCTTCGTTGCCTTCCCTTAATATATTTGTGGACGAGAGGTATCATTTAAAACTCTGCAGGTTTGTGAATTGCAGTGCCCCTGAGCTCCATTTTTCAACTCGCTTTTTTGGGAGCTGGCCGCAAAAGCGCAGGATTGCTTCAGGCCCTCTTCTGGTTCTGGGGGGCAGGCTGAGCTTGTGCTTAATTCTTCTTCCTGATGGGAAAATAGAGTGACCTGTGCCTGTCCCAACACCTAGAGCTAGTCTCTCATTGGTTCCCCCTCTTCCCGTTCATCCTCAGGACAAATTGCAACCTGTACGGAACAGGAGGTTAAAGGTGCTGATTCTCCAAGGAGGGAGATGGCTAGTAAATCGGCTGGAATGGCGAACCCGAGCAAAGGAGATGAGAAATGAGGTGCGTTTTAGAAACCTTTCCCGATCACACGGTGTACCATCTTCTGGGTTTCTCATGCCTGTTTTCGACGTAGGAAGATGCCCTTGAACCTGGAGATTTGGGACCCATGGGATGGGTACCATGCAGTATTACTTGAAAGGGTCTGCGTTGGCTCACCCAACCTCACCGAACCTCTCAGCCCCAAGAGTGTCCACCCTTATGTCTCAATCAGCTGTGGGTCTAGATATGGTCAATCCAGGTTGCATCACAGCCCCTGAACGAATTTTGTAAGAATTTCTCTCTCTTTCACTGCCTTTGTCTCACGGGTTTTGAAAAGTAATTTATTTTTATAATGGGGTTTAGCTGCTTTTCACGGCTGTGTTTATGCCGCTTTACACCCCCTTGACTCACTTACAGAGAGATATCAATACATAGGTTTGAAGATTCTTACTAGTCAGATATATTCTTGTGCGGTGAATAGGGGGTGTTGAGTCCAGTTCACTGAAAAAGGAATAGGTCTTGTCTCTTACATATTGGGTTTATGGAACGGTATCGGAGCTAATTTGAAACCCTTGTTTTATGCATCACCCCACCTCACCTTTCCCGTTCAGCAGCCATAGTGTGTTTTCTGAACGTGTGACTCTGTTCTGTTTTGTAATTCAGTTCAAGTGTAGCGGTTTTTACATTCCCTCTCTAAGTGATATCTTATGATAAGTGTCTTTTTCTGTGTGACTTATTTCACTTAGAATCGTCGTACCTAAATCCACTCATCGTGCTGCTACTAGCCTTATGACGTGGATTTCATGGCTGAGTGATATTCCATTGTACATGAGGACCACCACTTCTTTATCCATTTTTCTCTTTCCTAGGATATTTAAGGTGTAATGAAGTGGGGGTTCTTGTCAACAGAGCAGCCCTAAACTTTGGGGTGCCTGTGTCTTGCTGATTTTTAGTTTTCCCAATTTATACGCCCATGAGTGGAAGTGCCCTATGCTCTCCAAGCTGTGTTTTTTAGATGTTTCAGAACACACCGTACACTTCTCCAGAGTGGCTGTTGGTAATTTACATCCCACCCATCAGCGTAGCAAGGCTCCCATTTCTCCATGGCCGGTCCTGCATTTCTGGTTTGGACACTTTTTTCCCCATGGCCCTTTTGCCCGCTGGGAAGCGAGACTTCTTTGGAGCGCTGATTGGCCTTTCCAGGTTGCTTGGTTGGCCAAAAAGGGCGTATGCGTTTTTTTCCTGAATATATTCAGGAAAAAACGCATACGCCCTTTTTGGCCAAGGGCATCATTGTCCACGTTTTGCCGCTTTTCATGTGCTTTCAAGGCGATTCGAATCTACCTCCTGAAATCTGTTTCCTGCGATTCTGCCTTGCTTTCAAAGCCCCTTCGTTGCCTTCCCTTAATATATTTGTGGACGAGAGGTATCATTTAAAACTCTGCAGGTTTGTGAATTGCAGTGCCCCTGAGCTCCATTTTTCAACTCGCTTTTTTGGGAGCTGGCCGCAAAAGCGCAGGATTGCTTCAGGCCCTCTTCTGGTTCTGGGGGGCAGGCTGAGCTTGTGCTTAATTCTTCTTCCTGATGGGAAAATAGAGTGACCTGTGCCTGTCCCAACACCTAGAGCTAGTCTCTCATTGGTTCCCCCTCTTCCCCTTCATCCTCAGGACAAATTGCAACCTGTACGGAACAGGAGGTTAAAGGTGCTGATTCTCCAAGGAGGGAGATGGCTAGTAAATCGGCTGGAATGGCGAACCCGAGCAAAGGAGATGAGAAATGAGGTGCGTTTTAGAAACCTTTCCCGATCACACGGTGTACCATCTTCTGGGTTTCTCATGCCTGTTTTCGACGTAGGAAGATGCCCTTGAACCTGGAGATTTGGGACCCATGGGATGGGTACCATGCAGTATTACTTGAAAGGGTCTGCGTTGGCTCACCCAACCTCACCGAACCTCTCAGCCCCAAGAGTGTCCACCCTTATGTCTCAATCAGCTGTGGGTCTAGATATGGTCAATCCAGGTTGCATCACAGCCCCTGAACGAATTTTGTAAGAATTTCTCTCTCTTTCACTGCCTTTGTCTCACGGGTTTTGAAAAGTAATTTATTTTTATAATGGGGTTTAGCTGCTTTTCACGGCTGTGTTTATGCCGCTTTACACCCCCTTGACTCACTTACAGAGAGATATCAATACATAGGTTTGAAGATTCTTACTAGTCAGATATATTCTTGTGCGGTGAATAGGGGGTGTTGAGTCCAGTTCACTGAAAAAGGAATAGGTCTTGTCTCTTACATATTGGGTTTATGGAACGGTATCGGAGCTAATTTGAAACCCTTGTTTTATGCATCACCCCACCTCACCTTTCCCGTTCAGCAGCCATAGTGTGTTTTCTGAACGTGTGACTCTGTTCTGTTTTGTAATTCAGTTCAAGTGTAGCGGTTTTTACATTCCCTCTCTAAGTGATATCTTATGATAAGTGTCTTTTTCTGTGTGACTTATTTCACTTAGAATCGTCGTACCTAAATCCACTCATCGTGCTGCTACTAGCCTTATGACGTGGATTTCATGGCTGAGTGATATTCCATTGTACATGAGGACCACCACTTCTTTATCCATTTTTCTCTTTCCTAGGATATTTAAGGTGTAATGAAGTGGGGGTTCTTGTCAACAGAGCAGCCCTAAACTTTGGGGTGCCTGTGTCTTGCTGATTTTTAGTTTTCCCAATTTATACGCCCATGAGTGGAAGTGCCCTATGCTCTCCAAGCTGTGTTTTTTAGATGTTTCAGAACACACCGTACACTTCTCCAGAGTGGCTGTTGGTAATTTACATCCCACCCATCAGCGTAGCAAGGCTCCCATTTCTCCATGGCCGGTCCTGCATTTCTGGTTTGGACACTTTTTTCCCCATGGCCCTTTTGCCCGCTGGGAAGCGAGACTTCTTTGGAGCGCTGATTGGCCTTTCCAGGTTGCTTGGTTGGCCAAAAAGGGCGTATGCGTTTTTTTCCTGAATATATTCAGGAAAAAACGCATACGCCCTTTTTGGCCAAGGGCATCATTGTCCACGTTTTGCCGCTTTTCATGTGCTTTCAAGGCGATTCGAATCTACCTCCTGAAATCTGTTTCCTGCGATTCTGCCTTGCTTTCAAAGCCCCTTCGTTGCCTTCCCTTAATATATTTGTGGACGAGAGGTATCATTTAAAACTCTGCAGGTTTGTGAATTGCAGTGCCCCTGAGCTCCATTTTTCAACTCGCTTTTTTGGGAGCTGGCCGCAAAAGCGCAGGATTGCTTCAGGCCCTCTCCTGGTTCTGGGGGGCAGGCTGAGCTTGTGCTTAATTCTTCTTCCTGATGGGAAAATAGAGTGACCTGTGCCTGTCCCAACACCTAGAGCTAGTCTCTCATTGGTTCCCCCTCTTCCCGTTCATCCTCAGGACAAATTGCAACCTGTACGGAACAGGAGGTTAAAGGTGCTGATTCTCCAAGGAGGGAGATGGCTAGTAAATCGGCTGGAATGGCGAACCCGAACAAAGGAGATGAGAAATGAGGTGCGTTTTAGAAACCTTTCCCGATCACACGGTGTACCATCTTCTGGGTTTCTCATGCCTGTTTTCGACGTAGGAAGATGCCCTTGAACCTGGAGATTTGGGACCCATGGCATGGGTACCATGCAGTATTACTTGAAAGGGTCTGCGTTGGCTCACCCAACCTCACCGAACCTCTCAGCCCCAAGAGTGTCCACCCTTATGTCTCAATCAGCTGTGGGTCTAGATATGGTCAATCCAGGTTGCATCACAGCCCCTGAACGAATTTTGTAAGAATTTCTCTCTCTTTCACTGCCTTTGTTTCACGGGTTTTGAAAAGTAATTTATTTTTATAATGGGGTTTAGCTGCTTTTCACGGCTGTGTTTATGCCGCTTTACACCCCCTTGACTCACTTACAGAGAGATATCAATACATAGGTTTGAAGATTCTTACTAGTCAGATATATTCTTGTGCGGTGAATAGGGGGTGTTGAGTCCAGTTCACTGAAAAAGGAATAGGTCTTGTCTCTTACATATTGGGTTTATGGAACGGTATCGGAGCTAATTTGAAACCCTTGTTTTATGCATCACCCCACCTCACCTTTCCCGTTCAGCAGCCATAGTGTGTTTTCTGAACGTGTGACTCTGTTCTGTTTTGTAATTCAGTTCAAGTGTAGCGGTTTTTACATTCCCTCTCTAAGTGATATCTTATGATAAGTGTCTTTTTCTGTGTGACTTATTTCACTTAGAATCGTCGTACCTAAATCCACTCATCGTGCTGCTACTAGCCTTATGACGTGGATTTCCTGGCTGAGTGATATTCCATTGTACATGAGGACCACCACTTCTTTATCCATTTTTTCTCTTTCCTAGGATATTTAAGGTGTAATGAAGTGGGGGTTCTTGTCAACAGAGCAGCCCTAAACTTTGGGGTGCCTGTGTCTTGCTGATTTTTAGTTTTCCCAATTTATACGCCCATGAGTGGAAGTGCCCTATGCTCTCCAAGCTGTGTTTTTTAGATGTTTCAGAACACACCGTACACTTCTCCAGAGTGGCTGTTGGCAATTTACATCCCACCCATCAGCGTAGCAAGGCTCCCATTTCTCCATGGCCGGTCCTGCATTTCTGGTTTGGACACTTTTTTCCGCATGGCCCTTTTGCCCGCTGGGAAGCGAGACTTCTTTGGAGCGCTGATTGGCCTTTCCAGTTTAATTGGTTGGCCAAAAAGGGCGTATGCGTTTTTTCCTGAATATATTCAGGAAAAAACGCATACGCCCTTTTTGGCCAAGGGCATCATTGTCCACGTTTTGCCGCTTTTCATGTGCTTTCAAGGCGATTCGAATCTACCTCCTGAAATCTGTTTCCTGCGATTCTGCCTTGCTTTCAAAGCCTCTTCGTTGCCTTCCCTTAATATATTTGTGGACGAGAGGTATCATTTAAAACTCTGCAGGTTTGTGAATTGCAGGGCCCCTGAGCTCCATTTTTCAACTCGCTTTTTTGGGAGCTGGCCGCAAAAGCGCAGGATTGCTTCAGGCCCTCTTCTGGTTCTGGGGGGCAGGCTGAGCTTGTGCTTAATTCTTCTTCCTGATGGGAAAATAGAGTGACCTGTGCCTGTCCCAACACCTAGAGCTAGTCTCTCATTGGTTCCCCCTCTTCCCGTTCATCCTCAGGACAAATTGCAACCTGTACGGAACAGGAGGTTAAAGGTGCTGATTCTCCAAGGAGGGAGATGGCTAGTAAATCGGCTGGAATGGCGAACCCGAGCAAAGGAGATGAGAAATGAGGTGCGTTTTAGAAACCTTTCCCGATCACACGGTGTACCATCTTCTGGGTTTCTCATGCCTGTTTTCGACGTAGGAAGATGCCCTTGAACCTGGAGATTTGGGACCCATGGGATGGGTACCATGCAGTATTACTTGAAAGGGTCTGCGTTGGCTCACCCAACCTCACCGAACCTCTCAGCCCCAAGAGTGTCCACCCTTATGTCTCAATCAGCTGTGGGTCTAGATATGGTCAATCCAGGTTGCATCACAGCCCCTGAACGAATTTTGTAAGAATTTCTCTCTCTTTCACTGCCTTTGTTTCACTGGTTTTGAAAAGTAATTTATTTTTATAATGGGGTTTAGCTGCTTTTCAAGGCTGTGTTTATGCCGCTTTACACCCCCTTGACTCACTTACAGAGAGATATCAATACATAGGTTTGAAGATTCTTACTAGTCAGATATATTCTTGTGCGGTGAATAGGGGGTGTTGAGTCCAGTTCACTGAAAAAGGAATAGGTCTTGTCTCTTACATATTGGGTTTATGGAACGGTATCGGAGCTAATTTGAAACCCTTGTTTTATGCATCACCCCACCTCACCTTTCCCGTTCAGCAGCCATAGTGTGTTTTCTGAACGTGTGACTCTGTTCTGTTTTGTAATTCAGTTCAAGTGTAGCGGTTTTTACATTCCCTCTCTAAGTGATATCTTATGATAAGTGTCTTTTTCTGTGTGACTTATTTCACTTAGAATCGTCGTACCTAAATCCACTCATCGTGCTGCTACTAGCCTTATGACGTGGATTTCATGGCTGAGTGATATTCCATTGTACATGAGGACCACCACTTCTTTATCCATTTTTCTCTTTCCTAGGATATTTAAGGTGTAATGAAGTGGGGGTTCTTGTCAACAGAGCAGCCCTAAACTTTGGGGTGCCTGTGTCTTGCTGATTTTTAGTTTTCCCAATTTATACGCCCATGAGTGGAAGTGCCCTATGCTCTCCAAGCTGTGTTTTTTAGATGTTTCAGAACACACCGTACACTTCTCCAGAGTGGCTGTTGGTAATTTACATCCCACCCATCAGCGTAGCAAGGCTCCCATTTCTCCATGGCCGGTCCTGCATTTCTGGTTTGGACACTTTTTTCCCCATGGCCCTTTTGCCCGCTGGGAAGCGAGACTTCTTTGGAGCGCTGATTGGCCTTTCCAGGTTGCTTGGTTGGCCAAAAAGGGCGTATGCGTTTTTTTCCTGAATATATTCAGGAAAAAACGCATACGCCCTTTTTGGCCAAGGGCATCATTGTCCACGTTTTGCCGCTTTTCATGTGCTTTCAAGGCGATTCGAATCTACCTCCTGAAATCTGTTTCCTGCGATTCTGCCTTGCTTTCAAAGCCCCTTCGTTGCCTTCCCTTAATATATTTGTGGACGAGAGGTATCATTTAAAACTCTGCAGGTTTGTGAATTGCAGTGCCCCTGAGCTCCATTTTTCAACTCGCTTTTTTGGGAGCTGGCCGCAAAAGCGCAGGATTGCTTCAGGCCCTCTTCTGGTTCTGGGGGGCAGGCTGAGCTTGTGCTTAATTCTTCTTCCTGATGGGAAAATAGAGTGACCTGTGCCTGTCCCAACACCTAGAGCTAGTCTCTCATTGGTTCCCCCTCTTCCCCTTCATCCTCAGGACAAATTGCAACCTGTACGGAACAGGAGGTTAAAGGTGCTGATTCTCCAAGGAGGGAGATGGCTAGTAAATCGGCTGGAATGGCGAACCCGAGCAAAGGAGATGAGAAATGAGGTGCGTTTTAGAAACCTTTCCCGATCACACGGTGTACCATCTTCTGGGTTTCTCATGCCTGTTTTCGACGTAGGAAGATGCCCTTGAACCTGGAGATTTGGGACCCATGGGATGGGTACCATGCAGTATTACTTGAAAGGGTCTGCGTTGGCTCACCCAACCTCACCGAACCTCTCAGCCCCAAGAGTGTCCACCCTTATGTCTCAATCAGCTGTGGGTCTAGATATGGTCAATCCAGGTTGCATCACAGCCCCTGAACGAATTTTGTAAGAATTTCTCTCTCTTTCACTGCCTTTGTCTCACGGGTTTTGAAAAGTAATTTATTTTTATAATGGGGTTTAGCTGCTTTTCACGGCTGTGTTTATGCCGCTTTACACCCCCTTGACTCACTTACAGAGAGATATCAATACATAGGTTTGAAGATTCTTACTAGTCAGATATATTCTTGTGCGGTGAATAGGGGGTGTTGAGTCCAGTTCACTGAAAAAGGAATAGGTCTTGTCTCTTACATATTGGGTTTATGGAACGGTATCGGAGCTAATTTGAAACCCTTGTTTTATGCATCACCCCACCTCACCTTTCCCGTTCAGCAGCCATAGTGTGTTTTCTGAACGTGTGACTCTGTTCTGTTTTGTAATTCAGTTCAAGTGTAGCGGTTTTTACATTCCCTCTCTAAGTGATATCTTATGATAAGTGTCTTTTTCTGTGTGACTTATTTCACTTAGAATCGTCGTACCTAAATCCACTCATCGTGCTGCTACTAGCCTTATGACGTGGATTTCATGGCTGAGTGATATTCCATTGTACATGAGGACCACCACTTCTTTATCCATTTTTCTCTTTCCTAGGATATTTAAGGTGTAATGAAGTGGGGGTTCTTGTCAACAGAGCAGCCCTAAACTTTGGGGTGCCTGTGTCTTGCTGATTTTTAGTTTTCCCAATTTATACGCCCATGAGTGGAAGTGCCCTATGCTCTCCAAGCTGTGTTTTTTAGATGTTTCAGAACACACCGTACACTTCTCCAGAGTGGCTGTTGGTAATTTACATCCCACCCATCAGCGTAGCAAGGCTCCCATTTCTCCATGGCCGGTCCTGCATTTCTGGTTTGGACACTTTTTTCCCCATGGCCCTTTTGCCCGCTGGGAAGCGAGACTTCTTTGGAGCGCTGATTGGCCTTTCCAGGTTGCTTGGTTGGCCAAAAAGGGCGTATGCGTTTTTTTCCTGAATATATTCAGGAAAAAACGCATACGCCCTTTTTGGCCAAGGGCATCATTGTCCACGTTTTGCCGCTTTTCATGTGCTTTCAAGGCGATTCGAATCTACCTCCTGAAATCTGTTTCCTGCGATTCTGCCTTGCTTTCAAAGCCCCTTCGTTGCCTTCCCTTAATATATTTGTGGACGAGAGGTATCATTTAAAACTCTGCAGGTTTGTGAATTGCAGTGCCCCTGAGCTCCATTTTTCAACTCGCTTTTTTGGGAGCTGGCCGCAAAAGCGCAGGATTGCTTCAGGCCCTCTCCTGGTTCTGGGGGGCAGGCTGAGCTTGTGCTTAATTCTTCTTCCTGATGGGAAAATAGAGTGACCTGTGCCTGTCCCAACACCTAGAGCTAGTCTCTCATTGGTTCCCCCTCTTCCCGTTCATCCTCAGGACAAATTGCAACCTGTACGGAACAGGAGGTTAAAGGTGCTGATTCTCCAAGGAGGGAGATGGCTAGTAAATCGGCTGGAATGGCGAACCCGAACAAAGGAGATGAGAAATGAGGTGCGTTTTAGAAACCTTTCCCGATCACACGGTGTACCATCTTCTGGGTTTCTCATGCCTGTTTTCGACGTAGGAAGATGCCCTTGAACCTGGAGATTTGGGACCCATGGCATGGGTACCATGCAGTATTACTTGAAAGGGTCTGCGTTGGCTCACCCAACCTCACCGAACCTCTCAGCCCCAAGAGTGTCCACCCTTATGTCTCAATCAGCTGTGGGTCTAGATATGGTCAATCCAGGTTGCATCACAGCCCCTGAACGAATTTTGTAAGAATTTCTCTCTCTTTCACTGCCTTTGTTTCACGGGTTTTGAAAAGTAATTTATTTTTATAATGGGGTTTAGCTGCTTTTCACGGCTGTGTTTATGCCGCTTTACACCCCCTTGACTCACTTACAGAGAGATATCAATACATAGGTTTGAAGATTCTTACTAGTCAGATATATTCTTGTGCGGTGAATAGGGGGTGTTGAGTCCAGTTCACTGAAAAAGGAATAGGTCTTGTCTCTTACATATTGGGTTTATGGAACGGTATCGGAGCTAATTTGAAACCCTTGTTTTATGCATCACCCCACCTCACCTTTCCCGTTCAGCAGCCATAGTGTGTTTTCTGAACGTGTGACTCTGTTCTGTTTTGTAATTCAGTTCAAGTGTAGCGGTTTTTACATTCCCTCTCTAAGTGATATCTTATGATAAGTGTCTTTTTCTGTGTGACTTATTTCACTTAGAATCGTCGTACCTAAATCCACTCATCGTGCTGCTACTAGCCTTATGACGTGGATTTCCTGGCTGAGTGATATTCCATTGTACATGAGGACCACCACTTCTTTATCCATTTTTTCTCTTTCCTAGGATATTTAAGGTGTAATGAAGTGGGGGTTCTTGTCAACAGAGCAGCCCTAAACTTTGGGGTGCCTGTGTCTTGCTGATTTTTAGTTTTCCCAATTTATACGCCCATGAGTGGAAGTGCCCTATGCTCTCCAAGCTGTGTTTTTTAGATGTTTCAGAACACACCGTACACTTCTCCAGAGTGGCTGTTGGCAATTTACATCCCACCCATCAGCGTAGCAAGGCTCCCATTTCTCCATGGCCGGTCCTGCATTTCTGGTTTGGACACTTTTTTCCGCATGGCCCTTTTGCCCGCTGGGAAGCGAGACTTCTTTGGAGCGCTGATTGGCCTTTCCAGTTTAATTGGTTGGCCAAAAAGGGCGTATGCGTTTTTTCCTGAATATATTCAGGAAAAAACGCATACGCCCTTTTTGGCCAAGGGCATCATTGTCCACGTTTTGCCGCTTTTCATGTGCTTTCAAGGCGATTCGAATCTACCTCCTGAAATCTGTTTCCTGCGATTCTGCCTTGCTTTCAAAGCCTCTTCGTTGCCTTCCCTTAATATATTTGTGGACGAGAGGTATCATTTAAAACTCTGCAGGTTTGTGAATTGCAGGGCCCCTGAGCTCCATTTTTCAACTCGCTTTTTTGGGAGCTGGCCGCAAAAGCGCAGGATTGCTTCAGGCCCTCTTCTGGTTCTGGGGGGCAGGCTGAGCTTGTGCTTAATTCTTCTTCCTGATGGGAAAATAGAGTGACCTGTGCCTGTCCCAACACCTAGAGCTAGTCTCTCATTGGTTCCCCCTCTTCCCGTTCATCCTCAGGACAAATTGCAACCTGTACGGAACAGGAGGTTAAAGGTGCTGATTCTCCAAGGAGGGAGATGGCTAGTAAATCGGCTGGAATGGCGAACCCGAGCAAAGGAGATGAGAAATGAGGTGCGTTTTAGAAACCTTTCCCGATCACACGGTGTACCATCTTCTGGGTTTCTCATGCCTGTTTTCGACGTAGGAAGATGCCCTTGAACCTGGAGATTTGGGACCCATGGGATGGGTACCATGCAGTATTACTTGAAAGGGTCTGCGTTGGCTCACCCAACCTCACCGAACCTCTCAGCCCCAAGAGTGTCCACCCTTATGTCTCAATCAGCTGTGGGTCTAGATATGGTCAATCCAGGTTGCATCACAGCCCCTGAACGAATTTTGTAAGAATTTCTCTCTCTTTCACTGCCTTTGTTTCACTGGTTTTGAAAAGTAATTTATTTTTATAATGGGGTTTAGCTGCTTTTCAAGGCTGTGTTTATGCCGCTTTACACCCCCTTGACTCACTTACAGAGAGATATCAATACATAGGTTTGAAGATTCTTACTAGTCAGATATATTCTTGTGCGGTGAATAGGGGGTGTTGAGTCCAGTTCACTGAAAAAGGAATAGGTCTTGTCTCTTACATATTGGGTTTATGGAACGGTATCGGAGCTAATTTGAAACCCTTGTTTTATGCATCACCCCACCTCACCTTTCCCGTTCAGCAGCCATAGTGTGTTTTCTGAACGTGTGACTCTGTTCTGTTTTGTAATTCAGTTCAAGTGTAGCGGTTTTTACATTCCCTCTCTAAGTGATATCTTATGATAAGTGTCTTTTTCTGTGTGACTTATTTCACTTAGAATCGTCGTACCTAAATCCACTCATCGTGCTGCTACTAGCCTTATGACGTGGATTTCATGGCTGAGTGATATTCCATTGTACATGAGGACCACCACTTCTTTATCCATTTTTCTCTTTCCTAGGATATTTAAGGTGTAATGAAGTGGGGGTTCTTGTCAACAGAGCAGCCCTAAACTTTGGGGTGCCTATGTCTTGCTGATTTTTAGTTTTCCCAATTTATACGCCCATGAGTGGAAGTGCCCTATGCTCTCCAAGCTGTGTTTTTTAGATGTTTCAGAACACACCGTACACTTCTCCAGAGTGGCTGTTGGTAATTTACATCCCACCCATCAGCGTAGCAAGGCTCCCATTTCTCCATGGCCGGTCCTGCATTTCTGGTTTGGACACTTTTTTCCCCATGGCCCTTTTGCCCGCTGGGAAGCGAGACTTCTTTGGAGCGCTGATTGGCCTTTCCAGGTTGCTTGGTTGGCCAAAAAGGGCGTATGCGTTTTTTTCCTGAATATATTCAGGAAAAAACGCATACGCCCTTTTTGGCCAAGGGCATCATTGTCCACGTTTTGCCGCTTTTCATGTGCTTTCAAGGCGATTCGAATCTACCTCCTGAAATCTGTTTCCTGCGATTCTGCCTTGCTTTCAAAGCCCCTTCGTTGCCTTCCCTTAATATATTTGTGGACGAGAGGTATCATTTAAAACTCTGCAGGTTTGTGAATTGCAGTGCCCCTGAGCTCCATTTTTCAACTCGCTTTTTTGGGAGCTGGCCGCAAAAGCGCAGGATTGCTTCAGGCCCTCTTCTGGTTCTGGGGGGCAGGCTGAGCTTGTGCTTAATTCTTCTTCCTGATGGGAAAATAGAGTGACCTGTGCCTGTCCCAACACCTAGAGCTAGTCTCTCATTGGTTCCCCCTCTTCCCGTTCATCCTCAGGACAAATTGCAACCTGTACGGAACAGGAGGTTAAAGGTGCTGATTCTCCAAGGAGGGAGATGGCTAGTAAATCGGCTGGAATGGCGAACCCGAACAAAGGAGATGAGAAATGAGGTGCGTTTTAGAAACCTTTCCCGATCACACGGTGTACCATCTTCTGGGTTTCTCATGCCTGTTTTCGACGTAGGAAGATGCCCTTGAACCTGGAGATTTGGGACCCATGGCATGGGTACCATGCAGTATTACTTGAAAGGGTCTGCGTTGGCTCACCCAACCTCACCGAACCTCTCAGCCCCAAGAGTGTCCACCCTTATGTCTCAATCAGCTGTGGGTCTAGATATGGTCAATCCAGGTTGCATCACAGCCCCTGAACGAATTTTGTAAGAATTTCTCTCTCTTTCACTGCCTTTGTTTCACGGGTTTTGAAAAGTAATTTATTTTTATAATGGGGTTTAGCTGCTTTTCACGGCTGTGTTTATGCCGCTTTACACCCCCTTGACTCACTTACAGAGAGATATCAATACATAGGTTTGAAGATTCTTACTAGTCAGATATATTCTTGTGCGGTGAATAGGGGGTGTTGAGTCCAGTTCACTGAAAAAGGAATAGGTCTTGTCTCTTACATATTGGGTTTATGGAACGGTATCGGAGCTAATTTGAAACCCTTGTTTTATGCATCACCCCACCTCACCTTTCCCGTTCAGCAGCCATAGTGTGTTTTCTGAACGTGTGACTCTGTTCTGTTTTGTAATTCAGTTCAAGTGTAGCGGTTTTTACATTCCCTCTCTAAGTGATATCTTATGATAAGTGTCTTTTTCTGTGTGACTTATTTCACTTAGAATCGTCGTACCTAAATCCACTCATCGTGCTGCTACTAGCCTTATGACGTGGATTTCATGGCTGAGTGATATTCCATTGTACATGAGGACCACCACTTCTTTATCCATTTTTCTCTTTCCTAGGATATTTAAGGTGTAATGAAGTGGGGGTTCTTGTCAACAGAGCAGCCCTAAACTTTGGGGTGCCTGTGTCTTGCTGATTTTTAGTTTTCCCAATTTATACGCCCATGAGTGGAAGTGCCCTATGCTCTCCAAGCTGTGTTTTTTAGATGTTTCAGAACACACCGTACACTTCTCCAGAGTGGCTGTTGGTAATTTACATCCCACCCATCAGCGTAGCAAGGCTCCCATTTCTCCATGGCCGGTCCTGCATTTCTGGTTTGGACACTTTTTTCCCCATGGCCCTTTTGCCCGCTGGGAAGCGAGACTTCTTTGGAGCGCTGATTGGCCTTTCCAGGTTGCTTGGTTGGCCAAAAAGGGCGTATGCGTTTTTTCCTGAATATATTCAGGAAAAAACGCATACGCCCTTTTTGGCCAAGGGCATCATTGTCCACGTTTTGCCGCTTTTCATGTGCTTTCAAGGCGATTCGAATCTACCTCCTGAAATCTGTTTCCTGCGATTCTGCCTTGCTTTCAAAGCCTCTTCGTTGCCTTCCCTTAATATATTTGTGGACGAGAGGTATCATTTAAAACTCTGCAGGTTTGTGAATTGCAGTGCCCCTGAGCTCCATTTTTCAACTCGCTTTTTTGGGAGCTGGCCGCAAAAGCGCAGGATTGCTTCAGGCCCTCTTCTGGTTCTGGGGGGCAGGCTGAGCTTGTGCTTAATTCTTCTTCCTGATGGGAAAATAGAGTGACCTGTGCCTGTCCCAACACCTAGAGCTAGTCTCTCATTGGTTCCCCCTCTTCCCGTTCATCCTCAGGACAAATTGCAACCTGTACGGAACAGGAGGTTAAAGGTGCAGATTCTCCAAGGAGGGAGATGGCTAGTAAATCGGCTGGAATGGCGAACCCGAGCAAAGGAGATGAGAAATGAGGTGCGTTTTAGAAACCTTTCCCGATCACACGGTGTACCATCTTCTGGGTTTCTCATGCCTGTTTTCGACGTAGGAAGATGCCCTTGAACCTGGAGATTTGGGACCCATGGGATGGGTACCATGCAGTATTACTTGAAAGGGTCTGCGTTGGCTCACCCAACCTCACCGAACCTCTCAGCCCCAAGAGTGTCCACCCTTATGTCTCAATCAGCTGTGGGTCTAGATATGGTCAATCCAGGTTGCATCACAGCCCCTGAACGAATTTTGTAAGAATTTCTCTCTCTTTCACTGCCTTTGTTTCACGGGTTTTGAAAAGTAATTTATTTTTATAATGGGGTTTAGCTGCTTTTCACGGCTGTGTTTATGCCGCTTTACACCCCCTTGACTCACTTACAGAGAGATATCAATACATAGGTTTGAAGATTCTTACTAGTCAGATATATTCTTGTGCGGTGAATAGGGGGTGTTGAGTCCAGTTCACTGAAAAAGGAATAGGTCTTGTCTCTTACATATTGGGTTTATGGAACGGTATCGGAGCTAATTTGAAACCCTTGTTTTATGCATCACCCCACCTCACCTTTCCCGTTCAGCAGCCATAGTGTGTTTTCTGAACGTGTGACTCTGTTCTGTTTTGTAATTCAGTTCAAGTGTAGCGGTTTTTACATTCCCTCTCTAAGTGATATCTTATGATAAGTGTCTTTTTCTGTGTGACTTATTTCACTTAGAATCGTCGTACCTAAATCCACTCATCGTGCTGCTACTAGCCTTATGACGTGGATTTCATGGCTGAGTGATATTCCATTGTACATGAGGACCACCACTTCTTTATCCATTTTTCTCTTTCCTAGGATATTTAAGGTGTAATGAAGTGGGGGTTCTTGTCAACAGAGCAGCCCTAAACTTTGGGGTGCCTGTGTCTTGCTGATTTTTAGTTTTCCCAATTTATACGCCCATGAGTGGAAGTGCCCTATGCTCTCCAAGCTGTGTTTTTTAGATGTTTCAGAACACACCGTACACTTCTCCAGAGTGGCTGTTGGCAATTTACATCCCACCCATCAGCGTAGCAAGGCTCCCATTTCTCCATGGCCGGTCCTGCATTTCTGGTTTGGACACTTTTTTCCGCATGGCCCTTTTGCCCACTGGGAAGCGAGACTTCTTTGGAGCGCTGATTGGCCTTTCCAGTTTGCTTGGTTGGCCAAAAAGGGCGTATGCGTTTTTTCCTGAATATATTCAGGAAAAAACGCATACGCCCTTTTTGGCCAAGGGCATCATTGTCCACGTTTTGCCGCTTTTCATGTGCTTTCAAGGCGATTCGAATCTACCTCCTGAAATCTGTTTCCTGCTTTTCTGCCTTGCTTTCAAAGCCTCTTCGTTGCCTTCCCTTAATATATTTGTGAACGAGAGGTATCATTTAAAACTCTGCAGGTTTGTGAATTGCAGTGCCCCTGAGCTCCATTTTTCAACTCGCTTTTTTGGGAGCTGGCCGCAAAAGCGCAGGATTGCTTCAGGCCCTTTTCTGGTTCTGGGGGGCAGGCTGAGCTTGTGCTTAATTCTTCTTCCTGATGGGAAAATAGAGTGACCTGTGCCTGTCCCAACACCTAGAGCTAGTCTCTCATTGGTTCCCCCCCTTCCCGTTCATCCTCAGGACAAATTGCAACCTGTACGGAACAGGAGGTTAAAGGTGCTGATTCTCCAAGGAGGGAGATGGCTAGTAAATCGGCTGGAATGGCGAACCCGAGCAAAGGAGATGAGAAATGAGGTGCGTTTTAGAAACCTTTCCCGATCACACGGTGTACCATCTTCTGGGTTTCTCATGCCTGTTTTCGACGTAGGAAGATGCCCTTGAACCTGGAGATTTGGGACCCATGGGATGGGTACCATGCAGTATTACTTGAAAGGGTCTGCGTTGGCTCACCCAACCTCACCGAACCTCTCAGCCCCAAGAGTGTCCACCCTTATGTCTCAATCAGCTGTGGGTCTAGATATGGTCAATCCAGGTTGCATCACAGCCCCTGAACGAATTTTGTAAGAATTTCTCTCTCTTTCACTGCCTTTGTTTCACGGGTTTTGAAAAGTAATTTATTTTTATAATGGGGTTTAGCTGCTTTTCACGGCTGTGTTTATGCCGCTTTACACCCCCTTGACTCACTTACAGAGAGATATCAATACATAGGTTTGAAGATTCTTACTAGTCAGATATATTCTTGTGCGGTGAATAGGGGGTGTTGAGTCCAGTTCACTGAAAAAGGAATAGGTCTTGTCTCTTACATATTGGGTTTATGGAACGGTATCGGAGCTAATTTGAAACCCTTGTTTTATGCATCACCCCACCTCACCTTTCCCGTTCAGCAGCCATAGTGTGTTTTCTGAACGTGTGACTCTGTTCTGTTTTGTAATTCAGTTAAAGTGTAGCGGTTTTTACATTCCCTCTCTAAGTGATATCTTATGATAAGTGTCTTTTTCTGTGTGACTTATTTCACTTAGAATCGTCGTACCTAAATCCACTCATCGTGCTGCTACTAGCCTTATGACGTGGATTTCATGGCTGAGTGATATTCCATTGTACATGAGGACCACCACTTCTTTATCCATTTTTCTCTTTCCTAGGATATTTAAGGTGTAATGAAGTGGGGGTTCTTGTCAACAGAGCAGCCCTAAACTTTGGGGTGCCTGTGTCTTGCTGATTTTTAGTTTTCCCAATTTATACGCCCATGAGTGGAAGTGCCCTATGCTCTCCAAGCTGTGTTTTTTAGATGTTTCAGAACACACCGTACACTTCTCCAGAGTGGCTGTTGGCAATTTACATCCCACCCATCAGCGTAGCAAGGCTCCCATTTCTCCATGGCCGGTCCTGCATTTCTGGTTTGGACACTTTTTTCCGCATGGCCCTTTTGCCCGCTGGGAAGCGAGACTTCTTTGGAGCGCTGATTGGCCTTTCCAGGTTGCTTGGTTGGCCAAAAAGGGCGTATGCGTTTTTTCCTGAATATATTCAGGAAAAAACGCATACGCCCTTTTTGGCCAAGGGCATCATTGTCCACGTTTTGCCGCTTTTCATGTGCTTTCAAGGCGATTCGAATCTACCTCCTGAAATCTGTTTCCTGCGATTCTGCCTTGCTTTCAAAGTCTCTTCGTTGCCTTCCCTTAATATATTTGTGGACGAGAGGTATCATTTAAAACTCTGCAGGTTTGTGAATTGCAGGGCCCCTGAGCTCCATTTTTCAACTCGCTTTTTTGGGAGCTGGCCGCAAAAGAGCAGGATTGCTTCAGGCCCTCTTCTGGTTCTGGGGGGCAGGCTGAGCTTGTGCTTAATTCTTCTTCCTGATGGGAAAATAGAGTGACCTGTGCCTGTCCCAACACCTAGAGCTAGTCTCTCATTGGTTCCCCCTCTTCCCGTTCATCCTCAGGACAAATTGCAACCTGTACGGAACAGGAGGTTAAAGGTGCTGATTCTCCAAGGAGGGAGATGGCTAGTAAATCGGCTGGAATGGCGAACCCGAGCAAAGGAGATGAGAAATGAGGTGCGTTTTAGAAACCTTTCCCGATCACACGGTGTACCATCTTCTGGGTTTCTCATGCCTGTTTTCGACGTAGGAAGATGCCCTTGAACCTGGAGATTTGGGACCCATGGGATGGGTACCATGCAGTATTACTTGAAAGGGTCTGCGTTGGCTCACCCAACCTCACCGAACCTCTCAGCCCCAAGAGTGTCCACCCTTATGTCTCAATCAGCTGTGGGTCTAGATATGGTCAATCCAGGTTGCATCACAGCCCCTGAACGAATTTTGTAAGAATTTCTCTCTCTTTCACTGCCTTTGTTTCACGGGTTTTGAAAAGTAATTTATTTTTATAATGGGGTTTAGCTGCTTTTCACGGCTGTGTTTATGCCGCTTTACACCCCCTTGAATCACTTACAGAGAGATATCAATACATAGGTTTGAAGATTCTTACTAGTCAGATATATTCTTGTGCGGTGAATAGGGGGTGTTGAGTCCAGTTCACTGAAAAAGGAATAGGTCTTGTCTCTTACATATTGGGTTTATGGAACGGTATCGGAGCTAATTTGAAACCCTTGTTTTATGCATCACCCCACCTCACCTTTCCCGTTCAGCAGCCATAGTGTGTTTTCTGAACGTGTGACTCTGTTCTGTTTTGTAATTCAGTTCAAGTGTAGCGGTTTTTACATTCCCTCTCTAAGTGATATCTTATGATAAGTGTCTTTTTCTGTGTGACTTATTTCACTTAGAATCGTCGTACCTAAATCCACTCATCGTGCTGCTACTAGCCTTATGACGTGGATTTCATGGCTGAGTGATATTCCATTGTACATGAGGACCACCACTTCTTTATCCATTTTTCTCTTTCCTAGGATATTTAAGGTGTAATGAAGTGGGGGTTCTTGTCAACAGAGCAGCCCTAAACTTTGGGGTGCCTGTGTCTTGCTGATTTTTAGTTTTCCCAATTTATACGCCCATGAGTGGAAGTGCCCTATGCTCTCCAAGCTATGTTTTTTAGATGTTTCAGAACACACCGTACACTTCTCCAGAGTGGCTGTTGGCAATTTACATCCCACCCATCAGCGTAGCAAGGCTCCCATTTCTCCATGGCCGGTCCTGCATTTCTGGTTTGGACACTTTTTTCCGCATGGCCCTTTTGCCCGCTGGGAAGCGAGACTTCTTTGGAGCGCTGATTGGCCTTTCCAGGTTGCTTGGTTGGCCAAAAAGGGCGTATGCGTTTTTTCCTGAATATATTCAGGAAAAAACGCATACGCCCTTTTTGGCCAAGGGCATCATTGTCCACGTTTTGCCGCTTTTCATGTGCTTTCAAGGCGATTCGAATCTACCTCCTGAAATCTGTTTCCTGCGATTCTGCCTTGCTTTCAAAGTCTCTTCGTTGCCTTCCCTTAATATATTTGTGGACGAGAGGTATCATTTAAAACTCTGCAGGTTTGTGAATTGCAGGGCCCCTGAGCTCCATTTTTCAACTCGCTTTTTTGGGAGCTGGCCGCAAAAGCGCAGGATTGCTTCAGGCCCTCTTCTGGTTCTGGGGGGCAGGCTGAGCTTGTGCTTAATTCTTCTTCCTGATGGGAAAATAGAGTGACCTGTGCCTGTCCCAACACCTAGAGCTAGTCTCTCATTGGTTCCCCCTCTTCCCGTTCATCCTCAGGACAAATTGCAACCTGTACGGAACAGGAGGTTAAAGGTGCTGATTCTCCAAGGAGGGAGATGGCTAGTAAATCGGCTGGAATGGCGAACCCGAGCAAAGGAGATGAGAAATGAGGTGCGTTTTAGAAACCTTTCCCGATCACACGGTGTACCATCTTCTGGGTTTCTCATGCCTGTTTTCGACGTAGGAAGATGCCCTTGAACCTGGAGATTTGGGACCCATGGGATGGGTACCATGCAGTATTACTTGAAAGGGTCTGCGTTGGCTCACCCAACCTCACCGAACCTCTCAGCCCCAAGAGTGTCCACCCTTATGTCTCAATCTGCTGTGGGTCTAGATATGGTCAATCCAGGTTGCATCACAGCCCCTGAACGAATTTTGTAAGAATTTCTCTCTCTTTCACTGCCTTTGTTTCACGGGTTTTGAAAAGTAATTTATTTTTATAATGGGGTTTAGCTGCTTTTCAAGGCTGTGTTTATGCCGCTTTACACCCCCTTGACTCACTTACAGAGAGATATCAATACATAGGTTTGAAGATTCTTACTAGTCAGATATATTCTTGTGCGGTGAATAGGGGGTGTTGAGTCCAGTTCACTGAAAAAGGAATAGGTCTTGTCTCTTACATATTGGGTTTATGGAACGGTATCGGAGCTAATTTGAAACCCTTGTTTTATGCATCACCCCACCTCACCTTTCCCGTTCAGCAGCCATAGTGTGTTTTCTGAACGTGTGACTCTGTTCTGTTTTGTAATTCAGTTCAAGTGTAGCGGTTTTTACATTCCCTCTCTAAGTGATATCTTATGATAAGTGTCTTTTTCTGTGTGACTTATTTCACTTAGAATCGTCGTACCTAAATCCACTCATCGTGCTGCTACTAGCCTTATGACGTGGATTTCATGGCTGAGTGATATTCCATTGTACATGAGGACCACCACTTCTTTATCCATTTTTCTCTTTCCTAGGATATTTAAGGTGTAATGAAGTGGGGGTTCTTGTCAACAGAGCAGCCCTAAACTTTGGGGTGCCTGTGTCTTGCTGATTTTTAGTTTTCCCAATTTATACGCCCATGAGTGGAAGTGCCCTATGCTCTCCAAGCTGTGTTTTTTAGATGTTTCAGAACACACCGTACACTTCTCCAGAGTGGCTGTTGGCAATTTACATCCCACCCATCAGCGTAGCAAGGCTCCCATTTCTCCATGGCCGGTCCTGCATTTCTGGTTTGGACACTTTTTTCCGCATGGCCCTTTTGCCCACTGGGAAGCGAGACTTCTTTGGAGCGCTGATTGGCCTTTCCAGTTTGCTTGGTTGGCCAAAAAGGGCGTATGCGTTTTTTCCTGAATATATTCAGGAAAAAACGCATACGCCCTTTTTGGCCAAGGGCATCATTGTCCACGTTTTGCCGCTTTTCATGTGCTTTCAAGGCGATTCGAATCTACCTCCTGAAATCTGTTTCCTGCTTTTCTGCCTTGCTTTCAAAGCCTCTTCGTTGCCTTCCCTTAATATATTTGTGAACGAGAGGTATCATTTAAAACTCTGCAGGTTTGTGAATTGCAGTGCCCCTGAGCTCCATTTTTCAACTCGCTTTTTTGGGAGCTGGCCGCAAAAGCGCAGGATTGCTTCAGGCCCTTTTCTGGTTCTGGGGGGCAGGCTGAGCTTGTGCTTAATTCTTCTTCCTGATGGGAAAATAGAGTGACCTGTGCCTGTCCCAACACCTAGAGCTAGTCTCTCATTGGTTCCCCCCCTTCCCGTTCATCCTCAGGACAAATTGCAACCTGTACGGAACAGGAGGTTAAAGGTGCTGATTCTCCAAGGAGGGAGATGGCTAGTAAATCGGCTGGAATGGCGAACCCGAGCAAAGGAGATGAGAAATGAGGTGCGTTTTAGAAACCTTTCCCGATCACACGGTGTACCATCTTCTGGGTTTCTCATGCCTGTTTTCGACGTAGGAAGATGCCCTTGAACCTGGAGATTTGGGACCCATGGGATGGGTACCATGCAGTATTACTTGAAAGGGTCTGCGTTGGCTCACCCAACCTCACCGAACCTCTCAGCCCCAAGAGTGTCCACCCTTATGTCTCAATCAGCTGTGGGTCTAGATATGGTCAATCCAGGTTGCATCACAGCCCCTGAACGAATTTTGTAAGAATTTCTCTCTCTTTCACTGCCTTTGTTTCACGGGTTTTGAAAAGTAATTTATTTTTATAATGGGGTTTAGCTGCTTTTCACGGCTGTGTTTATGCCGCTTTACACCCCCTTGACTCACTTACAGAGAGATATCAATACATAGGTTTGAAGATTCTTACTAGTCAGATATATTCTTGTGCGGTGAATAGGGGGTGTTGAGTCCAGTTCACTGAAAAAGGAATAGGTCTTGTCTCTTACATATTGGGTTTATGGAACGGTATCGGAGCTAATTTGAAACCCTTGTTTTATGCATCACCCCACCTCACCTTTCCCGTTCAGCAGCCATAGTGTGTTTTCTGAACGTGTGACTCTGTTCTGTTTTGTAATTCAGTTAAAGTGTAGCGGTTTTTACATTCCCTCTCTAAGTGATATCTTATGATAAGTGTCTTTTTCTGTGTGACTTATTTCACTTAGAATCGTCGTACCTAAATCCACTCATCGTGCTGCTACTAGCCTTATGACGTGGATTTCATGGCTGAGTGATATTCCATTGTACATGAGGACCACCACTTCTTTATCCATTTTTCTCTTTCCTAGGATATTTAAGGTGTAATGAAGTGGGGGTTCTTGTCAACAGAGCAGCCCTAAACTTTGGGGTGCCTGTGTCTTGCTGATTTTTAGTTTTCCCAATTTATACGCCCATGAGTGGAAGTGCCCTATGCTCTCCAAGCTGTGTTTTTTAGATGTTTCAGAACACACCGTACACTTCTCCAGAGTGGCTGTTGGCAATTTACATCCCACCCATCAGCGTAGCAAGGCTCCCATTTCTCCATGGCCGGTCCTGCATTTCTGGTTTGGACACTTTTTTCCGCATGGCCCTTTTGCCCGCTGGGAAGCGAGACTTCTTTGGAGCGCTGATTGGCCTTTCCAGGTTGCTTGGTTGGCCAAAAAGGGCGTATGCGTTTTTTCCTGAATATATTCAGGAAAAAACGCATACGCCCTTTTTGGCCAAGGGCATCATTGTCCACGTTTTGCCGCTTTTCATGTGCTTTCAAGGCGATTCGAATCTACCTCCTGAAATCTGTTTCCTGTGATTCTGCCTTGCTTTCAAAGTCTCTTCGTTGCCTTCCCTTAATATATTTGTGGACGAGAGGTATCATTTAAAACTCTGCAGGTTTGTGAATTGCAGGGCCCCTGAGCTCCATTTTTCAACTCGCTTTTTTGGGAGCTGGCCGCAAAAGCGCAGGATTGCTTCAGGCCCTCTTCTGGTTCTGGGGGGCAGGCTGAGCTTGTGCTTAATTCTTCTTCCTGATGGGAAAATAGAGTGACCTGTGCCTGTCCCAACACCTAGAGCTAGTCTCTCATTGGTTCCCCCTCTTCCCGTTCATCCTCAGGACAAATTGCAACCTGTACGGAACAGGAGGTTAAAGGTGCTGATTCTCCAAGGAGGGAGATGGCTAGTAAATCGGCTGGAATGGCGAACCCGAGCAAAGGAGATGAGAAATGAGGTGCGTTTTAGAAACCTTTCCCGATCACACGGTGTACCATCTTCTGGGTTTCTCATGCCTGTTTTCGACGTAGGAAGATGCCCTTGAACCTGGAGATTTGGGACCCATGGGATGGGTACCATGCAGTATTACTTGAAAGGGTCTGCGTTGGCTCACCCAACCTCACCGAACCTCTCAGCCCCAAGAGTGTCCACCCTTATGTCTCAATCAGCTGTGGGTCTAGATATGGTCAATCCAGGTTGCATCACAGCCCCTGAACGAATTTTGTAAGAATTTCTCTCTCTTTCACTGCCTTTGTTTCACGGGTTTTGAAAAGTAATTTATTTTTATAATGGGGTTTAGCTGCTTTTCACGGCTGTGTTTATGCCGCTTTACACCCCCTTGAATCACTTACAGAGAGATATCAATACATAGGTTTGAAGATTCTTACTAGTCAGATATATTCTTGTGCGGTGAATAGGGGGTGTTGAGTCCAGTTCACTGAAAAAGGAATAGGTCTTGTCTCTTACATATTGGGTTTATGGAACGGTATCGGAGCTAATTTGAAACCCTTGTTTTATGCATCACCCCACCTCACCTTTCCCGTTCAGCAGCCATAGTGTGTTTTCTGAACGTGTGACTCTGTTCTGTTTTGTAATTCAGTTCAAGTGTAGCGGTTTTTACATTCCCTCTCTAAGTGATATCTTATGATAAGTGTCTTTTTCTGTGTGACTTATTTCACTTAGAATCGTCGTACCTAAATCCACTCATCGTGCTGCTACTAGCCTTATGACGTGGATTTCATGGCTGAGTGATATTCCATTGTACATGAGGACCACCACTTCTTTATCCATTTTTCTCTTTCCTAGGATATTTAAGGTGTAATGAAGTGGGGGTTCTTGTCAACAGAGCAGCCCTAAACTTTGGGGTGCCTGTGTCTTGCTGATTTTTAGTTTTCCCAATTTATACGCCCATGAGTGGAAGTGCCCTATGCTCTCCAAGCTATGTTTTTTAGATGTTTCAGAACACACCGTACACTTCTCCAGAGTGGCTGTTGGCAATTTACATCCCACCCATCAGCGTAGCAAGGCTCCCATTTCTCCATGGCCGGTCCTGCATTTCTGGTTTGGACACTTTTTTCCGCATGGCCCTTTTGCCCGCTGGGAAGCGAGACTTCTTTGGAGCGCTGATTGGCCTTTCCAGGTTGCTTGGTTGGCCAAAAAGGGCGTATGCGTTTTTTCCTGAATATATTCAGGAAAAAACGCATACGCCCTTTTTGGCCAAGGGCATCATTGTCCACGTTTTGCCGCTTTTCATGTGCTTTCAAGGCGATTCGAATCTACCTCCTGAAATCTGTTTCCTGCGATTCTGCCTTGCTTTCAAAGTCTCTTCGTTGCCTTCCCTTAATATATTTGTGGACGAGAGGTATCATTTAAAACTCTGCAGGTTTGTGAATTGCAGGGCCCCTGAGCTCCATTTTTCAACTCGCTTTTTTGGGAGCTGGCCGCAAAAGCGCAGGATTGCTTCAGGCCCTCTTCTGGTTCTGGGGGGCAGGCTGAGCTTGTGCTTAATTCTTCTTCCTGATGGGAAAATAGAGTGACCTGTGCCTGTCCCAACACCTAGAGCTAGTCTCTCATTGGTTCCCCCTCTTCCCGTTCATCCTCAGGACAAATTGCAACCTGTACGGAACAGGAGGTTAAAGGTGCTGATTCTCCAAGGAGGGAGATGGCTAGTAAATCGGCTGGAATGGCGAACCCGAGCAAAGGAGATGAGAAATGAGGTGCGTTTTAGAAACCTTTCCCGATCACACGGTGTACCATCTTCTGGGTTTCTCATGCCTGTTTTCGACGTAGGAAGATGCCCTTGAACCTGGAGATTTGGGACCCATGGGATGGGTACCATGCAGTATTACTTGAAAGGGTCTGCGTTGGCTCACCCAACCTCACCGAACCTCTCAGCCCCAAGAGTGTCCACCCTTATGTCTCAATCTGCTGTGGGTCTAGATATGGTCAATCCAGGTTGCATCACAGCCCCTGAACGAATTTTGTAAGAATTTCTCTCTCTTTCACTGCCTTTGTTTCACGGGTTTTGAAAAGTAATTTATTTTTATAATGGGGTTTAGCTGCTTTTCAAGGCTGTGTTTATGCCGCTTTACACCCCCTTGACTCACTTACAGAGAGATATCAATACATAGGTTTGAAGATTCTTACTAGTCAGATATATTCTTGTGCGGTGAATAGGGGGTGTTGAGTCCAGTTCACTGAAAAAGGAATAGGTCTTGTCTCTTACATATTGGGTTTATGGAACGGTATCGGAGCTAATTTGAAACCCTTGTTTTATGCATCACCCCACCTCACCTTTCCCGTTCAGCAGCCATAGTGTGTTTTCTGAACGTGTGACTCTGTTCTGTTTTGTAATTCAGTTCAAGTGTAGCGGTTTTTACATTCCCTCTCTAAGTGATATCTTATGATAAGTGTCTTTTTCTGTGTGACTTATTTCACTTAGAATCGTCGTACCTAAATCCACTCATCGTGCTGCTACTAGCCTTATGACGTGGATTTCATGGCTGAGTGATATTCCATTGTACATGAGGACCACCACTTCTTTATCCATTTTTCTCTTTCCTAGGATATTTAAGGTGTAATGAAGTGGGGGTTCTTGTCAACAGAGCAGCCCTAAACTTTGGGGTGCCTGTGTCTTGCTGATTTTTAGTTTTCCCAATTTATACGCCCATGAGTGGAAGTGCCCTATGCTCTCCAAGCTGTGTTTTTTAGATGTTTCAGAACACACCGTACACTTCTCCAGAGTGGCTGTTGGCAATTTACATCCCACCCATCAGCGTAGCAAGGCTCCCATTTCTCCATGGCCGGTCCTGCATTTCTGGTTTGGACACTTTTTTCCGCATGGCCCTTTTGCCCGCTGGGAAGCGAGACTTCTTTGGAGCGCTGATTGGCCTTTCCAGGTTGCTTGGTTGGCCAAAAAGGGCGTATGCGTTTTTTCCTGAATATATTCAGGAAAAAACGCATACGCCCTTTTTGGCCAAGGGCATCATTGTCCACGTTTTGCCGCTTTTCATGTGCTTTCAAGGCGATTCGAATCTACCTCCTGAAATCTGTTTCCTGCGATTCTGCCTTGCTTTCAAAGCCTCTTCGTTGCCTTCCCTTAATATATTTGTGGACGAGAGGTATCATTTAAAACTCTGCAGATTTGTGAATTGCAGTGCCCCTGAGCTCCATTTTTCAACTCGCTTTTTTGGGAGCTGGCCGCAAAAGCGCAGGATTGCTTCAGGCCCTCTTCTGGTTCTGGGGGGCAGGCTGAGCTTGTGCTTAATTCTTCTTCCTGATGGGAAAATAGAGTGACCTGTGCCTGTCCCAACACCTAGAGCTAGTCTCTCATTGGTTCCCCCTCTTCCCGTTCATCCTCAGGACAAATTGCAACCTGTACGGAACAGGAGGTTAAAGGTGCTGATTCTCCAAGGAGGGAGATGGCTAGTAAATCGGCTGGAATGGCGAACCCGAGCCAAGGAGATGAGAAATGAGGTGCGTTTTAGAAACCTTTCCCGATCACACGGTGTACCATCTTCTGGGTTTCTCATGCCTGTTTTCGACGTAGGAAGATGCCCTTGAACCTGGAGATTTGGGACCCATGGGATGGGTACCATGCAGTATTACTTGAAAGGGTCTGTGTTGGCTCACCCAACCTCACCGAACCTCTCAGCCCCAAGAGTGTCCACCCTTATGTCTCAATCAGCTGTGGGTCTAGATATGGTCAATCCAGGTTGCATCACAGCCCCTGAACGAATTTTGTAAGAATTTCTCTCTCTTTCACTGCCTTTGTTTCACGTGTTTTGAAAAGTAATTTATTTTTATAATGGGGTTTAGCTGCTTTTCACGGCTGTGTTTATGCCGCTTTACACCCCCTTGACTCACTTACAGAGAGATATCAATACATAGGTTTGAAGATTCTTCCTAGTCAGATATATTCTTGTGCGGTGAATAGGGGGTGTTGAGTCCAGTTCACTGAAAAAGGAATAGGTCTTGTCTCTTACATATTGGGTTTATGGAACGGTATCGGAGCTAATTTGAAACCCTTGTTTTATGCATCACCCCACCTCACCTTTCCCGTTCAGCAGCCATAGTGTGTTTTCTGAACGTGTGACTCTGTTCTGTTTTGTAATTCAGTTCAAGTGTAGCGGTTTTTACATTCCCTCTCTAAGTGATATCTTATGATAAGTGTCTTTTTCTGTGTGACTTATTTCACTTAGAATCGTCGTACCTAAATCCACTCATCGTGCTGCTACTAGCCTTATGACGTGGATTTCATGGCTGAGTGATATTCCATTGTACATGAGGACCACCACTTCTTTATCCATTTTTCGCTTTCCTAGGATATTTAAGGTGTAATGAAGTGGGGGTTCTTGTCAACAGAGCAGCCCTAAACTTTGGGGTGCCTGTGTCTTGCTGATTTTTAGTTTTCCCAATTTATACGCCCATGAGTGGAAGTGCCCTATGCTCTCCAAGCTGTGTTTTTTAGATGTTTCAGAACACACCGTACACTTCTCCAGAGTGGCTGTTGGCAATTTACATCCCACCCATCAGCGAAGCAAGGATCCCATTTCTCCATGGCCGGTCCTGCATTTCTGGTTTGGACACTTTTTTCCCCATGGCCCTTTTGCCCGCTGGGAAGCGAGACTTCTTTGGAGCGCTGATTGGCCTTTCCAGGTTGCTTGGTTGGCCAAAAAGGGCGTATGCGTTTTTTTCCTGAATATATTCAGGAAAAAACGCATACGCCCTTTTTGGCCAAGGGCATCATTGTCCACGTTTTGCCGCTTTTCATGTGCTTTCAAGGCGATTCGAATCTACCTCCTGAAATCTGTTTCCTGCGATTCTGCCTTGCTTTCAAAGCCTCTTCGTTGCCTTCCCTTAATATATTTGTGGACGAGAGGTATCATTTAAAACTCTGCAGGTTTGTGAATTGCAGTGCCCCTGAGCTCCATTTTTCAACTCGCTTTTTTGGGAGCTGGCCGCAAAAGCGCAGGATTGCTTCAGGCCCTCTTCTGGTTCTGGGGGGCAGGCTGAGCTTGTGCTTAATTCTTCTTCCTGATGGGAAAATAGAGTGACCTGTGCCTGTCCCAACACCTAGAGCTAGTCTCTCATTGGTTCCCCCTCTTCCCGTTCATCCTCAGGACAAATTGCAACCTGTACGGAACAGGAGGTTAAAGGTGCTGATTCTCCAAGGAGGGAGATGGCTAGTAAATCGGCTGGAATGGCGAACCCGAGCAAAGGAGATGAGAAATGAGGTGCGTTTTAGAAACCTTTCCCGATCACACGGTGTACCATCTTCTGGGTTTCTCATGCCTGTTTTCGACGTAGGAAGATGCCCTTGAACCTGGAGATTTGGGACCCATGGGATGGGTACCATGCAGTATTACTTGAAAGGGTCTGCGTTGGCTCACCCAACCTCACCGAACCTCTCAGCCCCAAGAGTGTCCACCCTTATGTCTCAATCAGCTGTGGGTCTAGATATGGTCAATCCAGGTTGCATCACAGCCCCTGAACGAATTTTGTAAGAATTTCTCTCTCTTTCACTGCCTTTGTTTCACGGGTTTTGAAAAGTAATTTATTTTTATAATGGGGTTTAGCTGCTTTTCACGGCTGTGTTTATGCCGCTTTACACCCCCTTGACTCACTTACAGAGAGATATCAATACATAGGTTTGAAGATTCTTACTAGTCAGATATATTCTTGTGCGGTGAATAGGGGGTGTTGAGTCCAGTTCACTGAAAAAGGAATAGGTCTTGTCTCTTACATATTGGGTTTATGGAACGGTATCGGAGCTAATTTGAAACCCTTGTTTTATGCATCACCCCACCTCACCTTTCCCGTTCAGCAGCCATAGTGTGTTTTCTGAACGTGTGACTCTGTTCTGTTTTGTAATTCAGTTCAAGTGTAGCGGTTTTTACATTCCCTCTCTAAGTGATATCTTATGATAAGTGTCTTTTTCTGTGTGACTTATTTCACTTAGAATCGTCGTACCTAAATCCACTCATCGTGCTGCTACTAGCCTTATGACGTGGATTTCATGGCTGAGTGATATTCCATTGTACATGAGGACCACCACTTCTTTATCCATTTTTCTCTTTCCTAGGATATTTAAGGTGTAATGAAGTGGGGGTTCTTGTCAACAGAGCAGCCCTAAACTTTGGGGTGCCTGTGTCTTGCTGATTTTTAGTTTTCCCAATTTATACGCCCATGAGTGGAAGTGCCCTATGCTCTCCAAGCTGTGTTTTTTAGATGTTTCAGAACACACCGTACACTTCTCCAGAGTGGCTGTTGGCAATTTACATCCCACCCATCAGCGTAGCAAGGATCCCATTTCTCCATGGCCGGTCCTGCATTTCTGGTTTGGACACTTTTTTCCCCATGGCCCTTTTGCCCGCTGGTAAGCGAGACTTCTTTGGAGCGCTGATTGGCCTTTCCAGGTTGCTTGGTTGGCCAAAAAGGGCGTATGCGTTTTTTCCTGAATATATTCAGGAAAAAACGCATACGCCCTTTTTGGCCAAGGGCATCATTGTCCACGTTTTGCCGCTTTTCATGTGCTTTCAAGGCGATTCGAATCTACCTCCTGAAATCTGTTTCCTGCGATTCTGCCTTGCTTTCAAAGCCTCTTCGTTGCCTTCCCTTAATATATTTGTGGACGAGAGGTATCATTTAAAACTCTGCAGGTTTGTGAATTGCAGTGCCCCTGAGCTCCATTTTCAACTCGCTTTTTTGGGAGCTGGCCGCAAAAGCGCAGGATTGCTTCAGGCCCTCTTCTGGTTCTGGGGGGCAGGCTGAGCTTGTGCTTAATTCTTCTTCCTGATGGGAAAATAGAGTGACCTGTGCCTGTCCCAACACCTAGATCTAGTCTCTCATTGGTTCCCCCTCTTCCCGTTCATCCTCAGGACAAATTGCAACCTGTACGGAACAGGAGGTTAAAGGTGCTGATTCTCCAAGGAGGGAGATGGCTAGTAAATCGGCTGGAATGGCGAACCCGAGCCAAGGAGATGAGAAATGAGGTGCGTTTTAGAAACCTTTCCCGATCACACGGTGTACCATCTTCTGGGTTTCTCATGCCTGTTTTCGACGTAGGAAGATGCCCTTGAACCTGGAGATTTGGGACCCATGGGATGGGTACCATGCAGTATTATTTGAAAGGGTCTGCGTTGGCTCACCCAACCTCACCGAACCTCTCAGCCCCAAGAGTGTCCACCCTTATGTCTCAATCAGCTGTGGGTCTAGATATGGTCAATCCAGGTTGCATCACAGCCCCTGAACGAATTTTGTAAGAATTTCTCTCTCTTTCACTGCCTTTGTTTCACGGGTTTTGAAAAGTAATTTATTTTTATAATGGGGTTTAGCTGCTTTTCACGGCTGTGTTTATGCCGCTTTACACCCCCTTGACTCACTTACAGAGAGATATCAATACATAGGTTTGAAGATTCTTACTAGTCAGATATATTCTTGTGCGGTGAATAGGGGGTGTTGAGTCCAGTTCACTGAAAAAGGAATAGGTCTTGTCTCTTACATATTGGGTTTATGGAACGGTATCGGAGCTAATTTGAAACCCTTGTTTTATGCATCACCCCACCTCACCTTTCCCGTTCAGCAGCCATAGTGTGTTTTCTGAACGTGTGACTCTGTTCTGTTTTGTAATTCAGTTCAAGTGTAGCGGTTTTTACATTCCCTCTCTAAGTGATATCTTATGATAAGTGTCTTTTTCTGTGTGACTTATTTCACTTAGAATCGTCGTACCTAAATCCACTCATCGTGCTGCTACTAGCCTTATGACGTGGATTTCCTGGCTGAGTGATATTCCATTGTACATGAGGACCACCACTTCTTTATCCATTTTTTCTCTTTCCTAGGATATTTAAGGTGTAATGAAGTGGGGGTTCTTGTCAACAGAGCAGCCCTAAACTTTGGGGTGCCTGTGTCTTGCTGATTTTTAGTTTTCCCAATTTATACGCCCATGAGTGGAAGTGCCCTATGCTCTCCAAGCTGTGTTTTTTAGATGTTTCAGAACACACCGTACACTTCTCCAGAGTGGCTGTTGGCAATTTACATCCCACCCATCAGCGTAGCAAGGCTCCCATTTCTCCATGGCCGGTCCTGCTTTTCTGGTTTGGACACTTTTTTCCGCATGGCCCTTTTGCCCGCTGGGAAGCGAGACTTCTTTGGAGCGCTGATTGGCCTTTCCAGTTTAATTGGTTGGCCAAAAAGGGCGTATGCGTTTTTTCCTGAATATATTCAGGAAAAAACGCATACGCCCTTTTTGGCCAAGGGCATCATTGTCCACGTTTTGCCGCTTTTCATGTGCTTTCAAGGCGATTCGAATCTACCTCCTGAAATCTGTTTCCTGCAATTCTGCCTTGCTTTCAAAGCCTCTTCGTTGCCTTCCCTTAATATATTTGTGGACGAGAGGTATCATTTAAAACTCTGCAGGTTTGTGAATTGCAGTGCCCCTGAGCTCCATTTTTCAACTCGCTTTTTTGGGAGCTGGCCGCAAAAGCGCAGGATTGCTTCAGGCCCTCTTCTGGTTCTGGGGGGCAGGCTGAGCTTGTGCTTAATTCTTCTTCCTGATGGGAAAATAGAGTGACCTGTGCCTGTCCCAACACCTAGAGCTAGTCTCTCATTGGTTCCCCCCCTTCCCGTTCATCCTCAGGACAAATTGCAACCTGTACGGAACAGGAGGTTAAAGGTGCTGATTCTCCAAGGAGGGAGATGGCTAGTAAATCGGCTGGAATGGCGAACCCGAGCAAAGGAGATGAGAAATGAGGTGCGTTTTAGAAACCTTTCCCGATCACACGGTGTACCATCTTCTGGGTTTCTCATGCCTGTTTTCGACGTAGGAAGATGCCCTTGAACCTGGAGATTTGGGACCCATGGGATGGGTACCATGCAGTATTACTTGAAAGGGTCTGCGTTGGCTCACCCAACCTCACCGAACCTCTCAGCCCCAAGAGTGTCCACCCTTATGTCTCAATCAGCTGTGGGTCTAGATATGGTCAATCCAGGTTGCATCACAGCCCCTGAACGAATTTTGTAAGAATTTCTCTCTCTTTCACTGCCTTTGTTTCACGGGTTTTGAAAAGTAATTTATTTTTATAATGGGGTTTAGCTGCTTTTCACGGCTGTGTTTATGCCGCTTTACACCCCCTTGACTCACTTACAGAGAGATATCAATACATAGGTTTGAAGATTCTTACTAGTCAGATATATTCTTGTGCGGTGAATAGGGGGTGTTGAGTCCAGTTCACTGAAAAAGGAATAGGTCTTGTCTCTTACATATTGGGTTTATGGAACGGTATCGGAGCTAATTTGAAACCCTTGTTTTATGCATCACCCCACCTCACCTTTCCCGTTCAGCAGCCATAGTGTGTTTTCTGAACGTGTGACTCTGTTCTGTTTTGTAATTCAGTTCAAGTGTAGCGGTTTTTACATTCCCTCTCTAAGTGATATCTTATGATAAGTGTCTTTTTCTGTGTGACTTATTTCACTTAGAATCGTCGTACCTAAATCCACTCATCGTGCTGCTACGAGCCTTATGACGTGGATTTCCTGGCTGAGTGATATTCCATTGTACATGAGGACCACCACTTCTTTATCCATTTTTTCTCTTTCCTAGGATATTTAAGGTGTAATGAAGTGGGGGTTCTTGTCAACAGAGCAGCCCTAAACTTTGGGGTGCCTGTGTCTTGCTGATTTTTAGTTTTCCCAATTTATACGCCCATGAGTGGAAGTGCCCTATGCTCTCCAAGCTGTGTTTTTTAGATGTTTCAGAACACACCGTACACTTCTCCAGAGTGGCTGTTGGCAATTTACATCCCACCCATCAGCGTAGCAAGGCTCCCATTTCTCCATGGCCGGTCCTGCATTTCTGGTTTGGACACTTTTTTCCCCATGGCCCTTTTGCCCGCTGGGAAGCGAGACTTCTTTGGAGCGCTGATTGGCCTTTCCAGGTTGCTTGGTTGGCCAAAAAGGGCGTATGCGTTTTTTCCTGAATATATTCAGGAAAAAACGCATACGCCCTTTTTGGCCAAGGGCATCATTGTCCACGTTTTGCCGCTTTTCATGTGCTTTCAAGGCGATTCGAATCTACCTCCTGAAATCTGTTTCCTGCAATTCTGCCTTGCTTTCAAAGCCTCTTCGTTGCCTTCCCTTAATATATTTGTGGACGAGAGGTATCATTTAAAACTCTGCAGGTTTGTGAATTGCAGTGCCCCTGAGCTCCATTTTTCAACTCGCTTTTTTGGGAGCTGGCCGCAAAAGCGCAGGATTGCTTCAGGCCCTCTTCTGGTTCTGGGGGGCAGGCTGAGCTTGTGCTTAATTCTTCTTCCTGATGGGAAAATAGAGTGACCTGTGCCTGTCCCAACACCTAGAGCTAGTCTCTCATTGGTTCCCCCTCTTCCCGTTCATCCTCAGGACAAATTGCAACCTGTACGGAACAGGAGGTTAAAGGTGCTGATTCTCCAAGGAGGGAGATGGCTAGTAAATCGGCTGGAATGGCGAACCCGAGCAAAGGAGATGAGAAATGAGGTGCGTTTTAGAAACCTTTCCCGATCACACGGTGTACCATCTTCTGGGTTTCTCATGCCTGTTTTCGACGTAGGAAGATGCCCTTGAACCTGGAGATTTGGGACCCATGGGATGGGTACCATGCAGTATTACTTGAAAGGGTCTGCGTTGGCTCACCCAACCTCACCGAACCTCTCAGCCCCAAGAGTGTCCACCCTTATGTCTCAATCAGCTGTGGGTCTAGATATGGTCAATCCAGGTTGCATCACAGCCCCTGAACGAATTTTGTAAGAATTTCTCTCTCTTTCACTGCCTTTGTTTCACGGGTTTTGAAAAGTAATTTATTTTTATAATGGGGTTTAGCTGCTTTTCACGGCTGTGTTTATGCCGCTTTACACCCCCTTGACTCACTTACAGAGAGATATCAATACATAGGTTTGAAGATTCTTACTAGTCAGATATATTCTTGTGCGGTGAATAGGGGGTGTTGAGTCCAGTTCACTGAAAAAGGAATAGGTCTTGTCTCTTACATATTGGGTTTATGGAACGGTATTGGAGCTAATTTGAAACCCTTGTTTTATGCATCACCCCACCTCACCTTTCCCGTTCAGCAGCCATAGTGTGTTTTCTGAACGTGTGACTCTGTTCTGTTTTGTAATTCAGTTCAAGTGTAGCGGTTTTTACATTCCCTCTCTAAGTGATATCTTATGATAAGTGTCTTTTTCTGTGTGACTTATTTCACTTAGAATCGTCGTACCTAAATCCACTCATCGTGCTGCTACTAGCCTTATGACGTGGATTTCATGGCTGAGTGATATTCCATTGTACATGAGGACCACCACTTCTTTATCCATTTTTCTCTTTCCTAGGATATTTAAGGTGTAATGAAGTGGGGGTTCTTGTCAACAGAGCAGCCCTAAACTTTGGGGTGCCTGTGTCTTGCTGATTTTTAGTTTTCCCAATTTATACGCCCATGAGTGGAAGTGCCCTATGCTCTCCAAGCTGTGTTTTTTAGATGTTTCAGAACACACCGTACACTTCTCCAGAGTGGCTGTTGGCAATTTACATCCCACCCATCAGCGTAGCAAGGATCCCATTTCTCCATGGCCGGTCCTGCATTTCTGGTTTGGACACTTTTTTCCCCATGGCCCTTTTGCCCGCTGGTAAGCGAGACTTCTTTGGAGCGCTGATTGGCCTTTCCAGGTTGCTTGGTTGGCCAAAAAGGGCGTATGCGTTTTTTCCTGAATATATTCAGGAAAAAACGCATACGCCCTTTTTGGCCAAGGGCATCATTGTCCACGTTTTGCCGCTTTTCATGTGCTTTCAAGGCGATTCGAATCTACCTCCTGAAATCTGTTTCCTGCGATTCTGCCTTGCTTTCAAAGCCTCTTCGTTGCCTTCCCTTAATATATTTGTGGACGAGAGGTATCATTTAAAACTCTGCAGGTTTGTGAATTGCAGTGCCCCTGAGCTCCATTTTCAACTCGCTTTTTTGGGAGCTGGCCGCAAAAGCGCAGGATTGCTTCAGGCCCTCTTCTGGTTCTGGGGGGCAGGCTGAGCTTGTGCTTAATTCTTCTTCCTGATGGGAAAATAGAGTGACCTGTGCCTGTCCCAACACCTAGATCTAGTCTCTCATTGGTTCCCCCTCTTCCCGTTCATCCTCAGGACAAATTGCAACCTGTACGGAACAGGAGGTTAAAGGTGCTGATTCTCCAAGGAGGGAGATGGCTAGTAAATCGGCTGGAATGGCGAACCCGAGCCAAGGAGATGAGAAATGAGGTGCGTTTTAGAAACCTTTCCCGATCACACGGTGTACCATCTTCTGGGTTTCTCATGCCTGTTTTCGACGTAGGAAGATGCCCTTGAACCTGGAGATTTGGGACCCATGGGATGGGTACCATGCAGTATTATTTGAAAGGGTCTGCGTTGGCTCACCCAACCTCACCGAACCTCTCAGCCCCAAGAGTGTCCACCCTTATGTCTCAATCAGCTGTGGGTCTAGATATGGTCAATCCAGGTTGCATCACAGCCCCTGAACGAATTTTGTAAGAATTTCTCTCTCTTTCACTGCCTTTGTTTCACGGGTTTTGAAAAGTAATTTATTTTTATAATGGGGTTTAGCTGCTTTTCACGGCTGTGTTTATGCCGCTTTACACCCCCTTGACTCACTTACAGAGAGATATCAATACATAGGTTTGAAGATTCTTACTAGTCAGATATATTCTTGTGCGGTGAATAGGGGGTGTTGAGTCCAGTTCACTGAAAAAGGAATAGGTCTTGTCTCTTACATATTGGGTTTATGGAACGGTATCGGAGCTAATTTGAAACCCTTGTTTTATGCATCACCCCACCTCACCTTTCCCGTTCAGCAGCCATAGTGTGTTTTCTGAACGTGTGACTCTGTTCTGTTTTGTAATTCAGTTCAAGTGTAGCGGTTTTTACATTCCCTCTCTAAGTGATATCTTATGATAAGTGTCTTTTTCTGTGTGACTTATTTCACTTAGAATCGTCGTACCTAAATCCACTCATCGTGCTGCTACTAGCCTTATGACGTGGATTTCCTGGCTGAGTGATATTCCATTGTACATGAGGACCACCACTTCTTTATCCATTTTTTCTCTTTCCTAGGATATTTAAGGTGTAATGAAGTGGGGGTTCTTGTCAACAGAGCAGCCCTAAACTTTGGGGTGCCTGTGTCTTGCTGATTTTTAGTTTTCCCAATTTATACGCCCATGAGTGGAAGTGCCCTATGCTCTCCAAGCTGTGTTTTTTAGATGTTTCAGAACACACCGTACACTTCTCCAGAGTGGCTGTTGGCAATTTACATCCCACCCATCAGCGTAGCAAGGCTCCCATTTCTCCATGGCCGGTCCTGCTTTTCTGGTTTGGACACTTTTTTCCGCATGGCCCTTTTGCCCGCTGGGAAGCGAGACTTCTTTGGAGCGCTGATTGGCCTTTCCAGTTTAATTGGTTGGCCAAAAAGGGCGTATGCGTTTTTTCCTGAATATATTCAGGAAAAAACGCATACGCCCTTTTTGGCCAAGGGCATCATTGTCCACGTTTTGCCGCTTTTCATGTGCTTTCAAGGCGATTCGAATCTACCTCCTGAAATCTGTTTCCTGCAATTCTGCCTTGCTTTCAAAGCCTCTTCGTTGCCTTCCCTTAATATATTTGTGGACGAGAGGTATCATTTAAAACTCTGCAGGTTTGTGAATTGCAGTGCCCCTGAGCTCCATTTTTCAACTCGCTTTTTTGGGAGCTGGCCGCAAAAGCGCAGGATTGCTTCAGGCCCTCTTCTGGTTCTGGGGGGCAGGCTGAGCTTGTGCTTAATTCTTCTTCCTGATGGGAAAATAGAGTGACCTGTGCCTGTCCCAACACCTAGAGCTAGTCTCTCATTGGTTCCCCCCCTTCCCGTTCATCCTCAGGACAAATTGCAACCTGTACGGAACAGGAGGTTAAAGGTGCTGATTCTCCAAGGAGGGAGATGGCTAGTAAATCGGCTGGAATGGCGAACCCGAGCAAAGGAGATGAGAAATGAGGTGCGTTTTAGAAACCTTTCCCGATCACACGGTGTACCATCTTCTGGGTTTCTCATGCCTGTTTTCGACGTAGGAAGATGCCCTTGAACCTGGAGATTTGGGACCCATGGGATGGGTACCATGCAGTATTACTTGAAAGGGTCTGCGTTGGCTCACCCAACCTCACCGAACCTCTCAGCCCCAAGAGTGTCCACCCTTATGTCTCAATCAGCTGTGGGTCTAGATATGGTCAATCCAGGTTGCATCACAGCCCCTGAACGAATTTTGTAAGAATTTCTCTCTCTTTCACTGCCTTTGTTTCACGGGTTTTGAAAAGTAATTTATTTTTATAATGGGGTTTAGCTGCTTTTCACGGCTGTGTTTATGCCGCTTTACACCCCCTTGACTCACTTACAGAGAGATATCAATACATAGGTTTGAAGATTCTTACTAGTCAGATATATTCTTGTGCGGTGAATAGGGGGTGTTGAGTCCAGTTCACTGAAAAAGGAATAGGTCTTGTCTCTTACATATTGGGTTTATGGAACGGTATCGGAGCTAATTTGAAACCCTTGTTTTATGCATCACCCCACCTCACCTTTCCCGTTCAGCAGCCATAGTGTGTTTTCTGAACGTGTGACTCTGTTCTGTTTTGTAATTCAGTTCAAGTGTAGCGGTTTTTACATTCCCTCTCTAAGTGATATCTTATGATAAGTGTCTTTTTCTGTGTGACTTATTTCACTTAGAATCGTCGTACCTAAATCCACTCATCGTGCTGCTACGAGCCTTATGACGTGGATTTCCTGGCTGAGTGATATTCCATTGTACATGAGGACCACCACTTCTTTATCCATTTTTTCTCTTTCCTAGGATATTTAAGGTGTAATGAAGTGGGGGTTCTTGTCAACAGAGCAGCCCTAAACTTTGGGGTGCCTGTGTCTTGCTGATTTTTAGTTTTCCCAATTTATACGCCCATGAGTGGAAGTGCCCTATGCTCTCCAAGCTGTGTTTTTTAGATGTTTCAGAACACACCGTACACTTCTCCAGAGTGGCTGTTGGCAATTTACATCCCACCCATCAGCGTAGCAAGGCTCCCATTTCTCCATGGCCGGTCCTGCATTTCTGGTTTGGACACTTTTTTCCCCATGGCCCTTTTGCCCGCTGGGAAGCGAGACTTCTTTGGAGCGCTGATTGGCCTTTCCAGGTTGCTTGGTTGGCCAAAAAGGGCGTATGCGTTTTTTCCTGAATATATTCAGGAAAAAACGCATACGCCCTTTTTGGCCAAGGGCATCATTGTCCACGTTTTGCCGCTTTTCATGTGCTTTCAAGGCGATTCGAATCTACCTCCTGAAATCTGTTTCCTGCAATTCTGCCTTGCTTTCAAAGCCTCTTCGTTGCCTTCCCTTAATATATTTGTGGACGAGAGGTATCATTTAAAACTCTGCAGGTTTGTGAATTGCAGTGCCCCTGAGCTCCATTTTTCAACTCGCTTTTTTGGGAGCTGGCCGCAAAAGCGCAGGATTGCTTCAGGCCCTCTTCTGGTTCTGGGGGGCAGGCTGAGCTTGTGCTTAATTCTTCTTCCTGATGGGAAAATAGAGTGACCTGTGCCTGTCCCAACACCTAGAGCTAGTCTCTCATTGGTTCCCCCTCTTCCCGTTCATCCTCAGGACAAATTGCAACCTGTATGGAACAGGAGGTTAAAGGTGCTGATTCTCCAAGGAGGGAGATGGCTAGTAAATCGGCTGGAATGGCGAACCCGAGCAAAGGAGATGAGAAATGAGGTGCGTTTTAGAAACCTTTCCCGATCACACGGTGTACCATCTTCTGGGTTTCTCATGCCTGTTTTCGACGTAGGAAGATGCCCTTGAACCTGGAGATTTGGGACCCATGGGATGGGTACCATGCAGTATTACTTGAAAGGGTCTGCGTTGGCTCACCCAACCTCACCGAACCTCTCAGCCCCAAGAGTGTCCACCCTTATGTCTCAATCAGCTGTGGGTCTAGATATGGTCAATCCAGGTTGCATCACAGCCCCTGAACGAATTTTGTAAGAATTTCTCTCTCTTTCACTGCCTTTGTTTCACGGGTTTTGAAAAGTAATTTATTTTTATAATGGGGTTTAGCTGCTTTTCACGGCTGTGTTTATGCCGCTTTACACCGCCTTGACTCACTTACAGAGAGATATCAATACATAGGTTTGAAGATTCTTACTAGTCAGATATATTCTTGTGCGGTGAATAGGGGGTGTTGAGTCCAGTTCACTGAAAAAGGAATAGGTCTTGTCTCTTACATATTGGGTTTATGGAACGGTATCGGAGCTAATTTGAAACCCTTGTTTTATGCATCACCCCACCTCACCTTTCCCGTTCAGCAGCCATAGTGTGTTTTCTGAACGTGTGACTCTGTTCTGTTTTGTAATTCAGTTCAAGTGTAGCGGTTTTTACATTCCCTCTCTAGGTGATATCTTATGATAAGTGTCTTTTTCTGTGTGACTTATTTCACTTAGAATCGTCGTACCTAAATCCACTCATCGTGCTGCTACTAGCCTTATGACGTGGATTTCCTGGCTGAGTGATATTCCATTGTACATGAGGACCACCACTTCTTTATCCATTTTTCTCTTTCCTAGGATATTTAAGGTGTAATGAAGTGGGGGTTCTTGTCAACAGAGCAGCCCTAAACTTTGGGGTGCCTGTGTCTTGCTGATTTTTAGTTTTCCCAATTTATACGCCCATGAGTGGAAGTGCCCTATGCTCTCCAAGCTGTGTTTTTTAGATGTTTCAGAACACACCGTACACTTCTCCAGAGTGGCTGTTGGCAATTTACATCCCACCCATCAGCGTAGCAAGGCTCCCATTTCTCCATGGCCGGTCCTGCATTTCTGGTTTGGACACTTTTTTCCGCATGGCCCTTTTGCCCGCTGGGAAGCGAGACTTCTTTGGAGCGCTGATTGGCCTTTCCAGTTTAATTGGTTGGCCAAAAAGGGCGTATGCGTTTTTTCCTGAATATATTCAGGAAAAAACGCATACGCCCTTTTTGGCCAAGGGCATCATTGTCCACGTTTTGCCGCTTTTCATGTGCTTTCAAGGCGATTCGAATCTACCTCCTGAAATCTGTTTCCTGCAATTCTGCCTTGCTTTCAAAGCCTCTTCGTTGCCTTCCCTTAATATATTTGTGGACGAGAGGTATCATTTAAAACTCTGCAGGTTTGTGAATTGCAGTGCCCCTGAGCTCCATTTTTCAACTCGCTTTTTTGGGAGCTGGCCGCAAAAGCGCAGGATTGCTTCAGGCCCTCTTCTGGTTCTGGGGGGCAGGCTGAGCTTGTGCTTAATTCTTCTTCCTGATGGGAAAATAGAGTGACCTGTGCCTGTCCCAACACCTAGAGCTAGTCTCTCATTGGTTCCCCCTCTTCCCGTTCATCCTCAGGACAAATTGCAACCTGTACGGAACAGGAGGTTAAAGGTGCTGATTCTCCAAGGAGGGAGATGGCTAGTAAATCGGCTGGAATGGCGAACCCGAGCAAAGGAGATGAGAAATGAGGTGCGTTTTAGAAACCTTTCCCGATCACACGGTGTACCATCTTCTGGGTTTCTCATGCCTGTTTTCGACGTAGGAAGATGCCCTTGAACCTGGAGATTTGGGACCCATGGGATGGGTACCATGCAGTATTACTTGAAAGGGTCTGCGTTGGCTCACCCAACCTTACCAAACCTCTCAGCCCCAAGAGTGTCCACCCTTATGTCTCAATCAGCTGTGGGTCTAGATATGGTCAATCCAGGTTGCATCACAGCCCCTGAACGAATTTTGTAAGAATTTCTCTCTCTTTCACTGCCTTTGTTTCACGGGTTTTGAAAAGTAATTTATTTTTATAATGGGGTTTAGCTGCTTTTCACGGCTGTGTTTATGCCGCTTTACACCCCCTTGACTCACTTACAGAGAGATATCAATACATAGGTTTGAAGATTCTTACTAGTCAGATATATTCTTGTGCGGTGAATAGGGGGTGTTGAGTCCAGTTCACTGAAAAAGGAATAGGTCTTGTCTCTTACATATTGGGTTTATGGAACGGTATCGGAGCTAATTTGAAACCCTTGTTTTATGCATCACCCCACCTCACCTTTCCCGTTCAGCAGCCATAGTGTGTTTTCTGAACGTGTGACTCTGTTCTGTTTTGTAATTCAGTTCAAGTGTAGCGGTTTTTACATTCCCTCTCTAAGTGATATCTTATGATAAGTGTCTTTTTCTGTGTGACTTATTTCACTTAGAATCGTCGTACCTAAATCCACTCATCGTGCTGCTACTAGCCTTATGACGTGGATTTCATGGCTGAGTGATATTCCATTGTACATGAGGACCACCACTTCTTTATCCATTTTTCGCTTTCCTAGGATACTTAAGGTGTAATGAAGTGGGGGTTCTTGTCAACAGAGCAGCCGTAAACTTTGGGGTGCCTGTGTCTTGCTGATTTTTAGTTTTCCCAATTTATACGCCCATGAGTGGAAGTGCCCTATGCTCTCCAAGCTGTGTTTTTTAGATGTTTCAGAACACACCGTACACTTCTCCAGAGTGGCTGTTGGCAATTTACATCCCACCCATCAGCGTAGCAAGGCTCCCATTTCTCCATGGCCGGTCCTGCATTTCTGGTTTGGACACTTTTTTCCGCATGGCCCTTTTGCCCGCTGGGAAGCGAGACTTCTTTGGAGCGCTGATTGGCCTTTCCAGGTTGCTTGGTTGGCCAAAAAGGGCGTATGCGTTTTTTCCTGAATATATTCAGGAAAAAACGCATACGCCCTTTTTGGCCAAGGGCATCATTGTCCACGTTTTGCCACTTTTCATGTGCTTTCAAGGCGATTCGAATCTACCTCCTGAAATCTGTTTCCTGCAATTCTGCCTTGCTTTCAAAGCCTCTTCGTTGCCTTCCCTTAATATATTTGTGGACGAGAGGTATCATTTAAAACTCTGCAGGTTTGTGAATTGCAGTGCCCCTGAGCTCCATTTTTCAACTCGCTTTTTTGGGAGCTGGCCGCAAAAGCGCAGGATTGCTTCAGGCCCTCTTCTGGTTCTGGGGGGCAGGCTGAGCTTGTGCTTAATTCTTCTTCCTGATGGGAAAATAGAGTGACCTGTGCCTGTCCCAACACCTAGAGCTAGTCTCTCATTGGTTCCCCCTCTTCCCGTTCATCCTCAGGACAAATTGCAACCTGTACGGAACAGGAGGTTAAAGGTGCTGATTCTCCAAGGAGGGAGATGGCTAGTAAATCGGCTGGAATGGCGAACCCGAGCAAAGGAGATGAGAAATGAGGTGCGTTTTAGAAACCTTTCCCGATCACACGGTGTACCATCTTCTGGGTTTCTCATGCCTGTTTTCGACGTAGGAAGATGCCCTTGAACCTGGAGATTTGGGACCCATGGGATGGGTACCATGCAGTATTACTTGAAAGGGTCTGCGTTGGCTCACCCAACCTCACCGAACCTCTCAGCCCCAAGAGTGTCCACCCTTATGTCTCAATCAGCTGTGGGTCTAGATATGGTCAATCCAGGTTGCATCACAGCCCCTGAACGAATTTTGTAAGAATTTCTCTCTCTTTCACTGCCTTTGTTTCACGGGTTTTGAAAAGTAATTTATTTTTATAATGGGGTTTAGCTGCTTTTCACGGCTGTGTTTATGCCGCTTTACACCCCCTTGACTCACTTACAGAGAGATATCAATACATAGGTTTGAAGATTCTTACTAGTCAGATATATTCTTGTGCGGTGAATAGGGGGTGTTGAGTCCAGTTCACTGAAAAAGGAATAGGTCTTGTCTCTTACATATTGGGTTTATGGAACGGTATCGGAGCTAATTTGAAACCCTTGTTTTATGCATCACCCCACCTCACCTTTCCCGTTCAGCAGCCATAGTGTGTTTTCTGAACGTGTGACTCTGTTCTGTTTTGTAATTCAGTTCAAGTGTAGCGGTTTTTACATTCCCTCTCTAAGTGATATCTTATGATAAGTGTCTTTTTCTGTGTGACTTATTTCACTTAGAATCGTCGTACCTAAATCCACTCATCGTGCTGCTACTAGCCTTATGACGTGGATTTCATGGCTGAGTGATATTCCATTGTACATGAGGACCACCACTTCTTTATCCATTTTTCGCTTTCCTAGGATACTTAAGGTGTAATGAAGTGGGGGTTCTTGTCAACAGAGCAGCCGTAAACTTTGGGGTGCCTGTGTCTTGCTGATTTTTAGTTTTCCCAATTTATACGCCCATGAGTGGAAGTGCCCTATGCTCTCCAAGCTGTGTTTTTTAGATGTTTCAGAACACACCGTACACTTCTCCAGAGTGGCTGTTGGCAATTTACATCCCACCCATCAGCGTAGCAAGGCTCCCATTTCTCCATGGCCGGTCCTGCATTTCTGGTTTGGACACTTTTTTCCGCATGGCCCTTTTGCCCGCTGGGAAGCGAGACTTCTTTGGAGCGCTGATTGGCCTTTCCAGGTTGCTTGGTTGGCCAAAAAGGGCGTATGCGTTTTTTCCTGAATATATTCAGGAAAAAACGCATACGCCCTTTTTGGCCAAGGGCATCATTGTCCACGTTTTGCCACTTTTCATGTGCTTTCAAGGCGATTCGAATCTACCTCCTAAAATCTGTTTCTTGCAATTCTGCCTTGCTTTCAAAGCCTCTTCGTTGCCTTCCCTTAATATATTTGTGGACGAGAGGTATCATTTAAAACTCGGCAGGTTTGTGAATTGCAGTGCCCCTGAGCTCCATTTTTCAACTCGCTTTTTTGGGAGCTGGCCGCAAAAGCGCAGGATTGCTTCAGGCCCTCTTCTGGTTCTGGGGGGCAGGCTGAGCTTGTGCTTAATTCTTCTTCCTGATGGGAAAATAGAGTGACCTGTGCCTGTCCCAACACCTAGAGCTAGTCTCTCATTGGTTCCCCCTCTTCCCGTTCATCCTCAGGACAAATTGCAACCTGTACGGAACAGGAGGTTAAAGGTGCTGATTCTCCAAGGAGGGAGATGGCTAGTAAATCGGCTGGAATGGCGAACCCGAGCAAAGGAGATGAGAAATGAGGTGCGTTTTAGAAACCTTTCCCGATCACACGGTGTACCATCTTCTGGGTTTCTCATGCCTGTTTTCGACGTAGGAAGATGCCCTTGAACCTGGAGATTTGGGACCCATGGGATGGGTACCATGCAGTATTACTTGAAAGGGTCTGCGTTGGCTCACCCAACCTCACCGAACCTCTCAGCCCCAAGAGTGTCCACCCTTATGTCTCAATCAGCTGTGGGTCTAGATATGGTCAATCCAGGTTGCATCACAGCCCCTGAACGAATTTTGTAAGAATTTCTCTCTCTTACACTGCCTTTGTTTCACGGGTTTTGAAAAGTAATTTATTTTTATAATGGGGTTTAGCTGCTTTTCACGGCTGTGTTTATGCCGCTTTACACCCCCTTGACTCACTTACAGAGAGATATCAATACATAGGTTTGAAGATTCTTACTAGTCAGATATATTCTTGTGCGGTGAATAGGGGGTGTTGAGTCCAGTTCACTGAAAAAGGAATAGGTCTTGTCTCTTACATATTGGGTTTATGGAGCGGTATCGGAGCTAATTTGAAACCCTTGTTTTATGCATCACCCCACCTCACCTTTCCCGTTCAGCAGCCATAGTGTGTTTTCTGAACGTGTGACTCTGTTCTGTTTTGTAATTCAGTTCAAGTGTAGCGGTTTTTACATTCCCTCTCTAAGTGATATCTTATGATAAGTGTCTTTTTCTGTGTGACTTATTTCACTTAGAATCGTCGTACCTAAATCCACTCATCGTGCTGCTACTAGCCTTATGACGTGGATTTCATGGCTGAGTGATATTCCATTGTACATGAGGACCACCACTTCTTTATCCATTTTTCTCTTTCCTAGGATATTTAAGGTGTAATGAAGTGGGGGTTCTTGTCAACAGAGCAGCCCTAAACTTTGGGGTGCCTGTGTCTTGCTGATTTTTAGTTTTCCCAATTTATACGCCCATGAGTGGAAGTGCCCTATGCTCTCCAAGCTGTGTTTTTTAGATGTTTCAGAACACACCGTACACTTCTCCAGAGTGGCTGTTGGCAATTTACATCCCACCCATCAGGGTAGCAAGGCTCCCATTTCTCCATGGCGGTCCTGCATTTCTGGTTTGGACACTTTTTTCCGCATGGCCCTTTTGCCCGCTGGGAAGAGAGACTTCTTTGGAGCGCTGATTGGCCTTTCCAGGTTGCTTGGTTGGCCAAAAAGGGCGTATGCGTTTTTTCCTGAATATATTCAGGAAAAAACGCATACGCCCTTTTTGGCCAAGGGCATCATTGTCCACGTTTTGCCGCTTTTCATGTGCTTTCAAGGCGATTCGAATCTACCTCCTGAAATCTGTTTCCTGCAATTCTGCCTTGCTTTCAAAGCCTCTTCGTTGCCTTCCCTTAATATATTTGTGGACGAGAGGTATCATTTAAAACTCTGCAGGTTTGTGAATTGCAGTGCCCCTGAGCTCCATTTTTCAACTCGCTTTTTTGGGAGCTGGCCGCAAAAGCGCAGGATTGCTTCAGGCCCTCTTCTGGTTCTGGGGGGCAGGCTGAGCTTGTGCTTAATTCTTCTTCCTGATGGGAAAATAGAGTGACCTGTGCCTGTCCCAACACCTAGAGCTAGTCTCTCATTGGTTCCCCCTCTTCCCGTTCATCCTCAGGACAAATTGCAACCTGTACGGAACAGGAGGTTAAAGGTGCTGATTCTCCAAGGAGGGAGATGGCTAGTAAATCGGCTGGAATGGCGAACCCGAGCAAAGGAGATGAGAAATGAGGTGCGTTTTAGAAACCTTTCCCGATCACACGGTGTACCATCTTCTGGCTTTCTCATGCCTGTTTTCGACGTAGGAAGATGCCCTTGAACCTGGAGATTTGGGACCCATGGGATGGGTACCATGCAGTATTACTTGAAAGGGTCTGCGTTGGCTCACCCAACCTCACCGAACCTCTCAGCCCCAAGAGTGTCCACCCTTATGTCTCAATCAGCTGTGGGTCTAGATATGGTCAATCCAGGTTGCATCACAGCCCCTGAACGAATTTTGGAAGAATTTCTCTCTCTTTCACTGCCTTTGTTTCACGGGTTTTGAAAAGTAATTTATTTTTATAATGGGGTTTAGCTGCTTTTCACGGCTGTGTTTATGCCGCTTTACACCCCCTTGACTCACTTACAGAGAGATATCAATACATAGGTTTGAAGATTCTTACTAGTCAGATATATTCTTGTGCGGTGAATAGGGGGTGTTGAGTCCAGTTCACTGAAAAAGGAATAGGTCTTGTCTCTTACATATTGGGTTTATGGAACGGTATCTGAGCTAATTTGAAACCCTTGTTTTATGCATCACCCCACCTCACCTTTCCCGTTCAGCAGCCATAGTGTGTTTCCTAAACGTGGGACTCTGTTCTGTTTTGTAATTAAGTTCAAGTGTAGCGGTTTTTACATTCCCTCTCTAAGTGATATCTTATGATAAGTGTCTTTTTCTGTGTGACTTATTTCACTTAGAATCGTCGTACCTAAATCCACTCATCGTGCTGCTACTAGCCTTATGACGTGGATTTCATGGCTGAGTGATATTCCATTGTACATGAGGACCACAACTTCTTTATCCATTTTTCGCTTTCCTAGGATATTTAAGGTGTAATGAAGTGGGGGTTCTTGTCAACAGAGCAGCCGTAAACTTTGGGGTGCCTGTGTCTTGCTGATTTTTAGTTTTCCCAATTTATACGCCCATGAGTGGAAGTGCCCTATGCTCTCCAAGCTGTGTTTTTTAGATGTTTCAGAACACACCGTACACTTCTCCAGAGTGGCTGTTGGCAATTTACATCCCACCCATCAGCGTAGCAAGGATCCCATTTCTCCATGGCCGGTCCTGCATTTCTGGTTTGGACACTTTTTTCCCCATGGCCCTTTTGCCCGCTGGTAAGCGAGACTTCTTTGGAGCGCTGATTGGCCTTTCCAGGTTGCTTGGTTGGCCAAAAATGGCGTATGCGTTTTTTTCCTGAATATATTCAGGAAAAAACGCATACGCCCTTTTTGGCCAAGGGCATCATTGTCCACGTTTTGCCGCTTTTCATGTGCTTTCAAGGCGATTCGAATCTACCTCCTGAAATCTGTTTCCTGCGATTCTGCCTTGCTTTCAAAGCCTCTTCGTTGCCTTCCCTTAATATATTTGTGGACGAGAGGTATCATTTAAAACTCTGCAGGTTTATGAATTGCAGTGCCCCTGAGCTCCATTTTCAACTCGCTTTTTTGGGAGCTGGCCGCAAAAGCGCAGGATTGCTTCAGGCCCTCTTCTGGTTCTGGGGGGCAGGCTGAGCTTGTGCTTAATTCTTCTTCCTGATGGGAAAATAGAGTGACCTGTGCCTGTCCCAACACCTAGAGCTAGTCTCTCATTGGTTCCCCCTCTTCCCGTTCATCCTCAGGACAAATTGCAACCTGTACGGAACAGGAGGTTAAAGGTGCTGATTCTCCAAGGAGTGAGATGGCTAGTAAATCAGCTGGAATTGCGAACCCGAGCCAAGGAGATGAGAAATGAGGTGCGTTTTAGAAACCTTTCCCGATCACACGGTGTACCATCTTCTGGGTTTCTCATGCCTGTTTTCGACGTAGGAAGATGCCCTTGAACCTGGAGATTTGGGACCCATGGGATGGGTACCATGCAGTATTACTTGAAAGGGTCTGCGTTGGCTCACCCAACCTCACCGAACCTCTCAGCCCCAAGAGTGTCCACCCTTATGTCTCAATCAGCTGTGGGTCTAGATATGGTCAATCCAGGTTGCATCACAGCCCCTGAACGAATTTTGTAAGAATTTCTCTCTCTTTCACTGCCTTTGTTTCACGGGTTTTGAAAAGTAATTTATTTTTATAATGGGGTTTAGCTGCTTTTCACGGCTGTGTTTATGCCGCTTTACACCCCCTTGACTCACTTACAGAGAGATATCAATACATAGGTTTGAAGATTCTTACTAGTCAGATATATTCTTGTGCGGTGAATAGGGGGTGTTGAGTCCAGTTCACTGAAAAAGGAATAGGTCTTGTCTCTTACATATTGGGTTTATGGAACGGTATCGGAGCTAATTTGAAACCCTTGTTTTATGCATCACCCCACCTCACCTTTCCCGTTCAGCAGCCATAGTGTGTTTTCTGAACGTGTGACTCTGTTCTGTTTTGTAATTCAGTTCAAGTGTAGCGGTTTTTACATTCCCTCTCTAAGTGATATCTTATGATAAGTGTCTTTTTCTGTGTGACTTATTTCACTTAGAATCGTCGTACCTAAATCCACTCATCGTGCTGCTACTAGCCTTATGACGTGGATTTCATGGCTGAGTGATATTCCATTGTACATGAGGACCACCACTTCTTTATCCATTTTTCGCTTTCCTAGGATACTTAAGGTGTAATGAAGTGGGGGTTCTTGTCAACAGAGCAGCCGTAAACTTTGGGGTGCCTGTGTCTTGCTGATTTTTAGTTTTCCCAATTTATACGCCCATGAGTGGAAGTGCCCTATGCTCTCCAAGCTGTGTTTTTTAGATGTTTCAGAACACACCGTACACTTCTCCAGAGTGGCTGTTGGCAATTTACATCCCACCCATCAGCGTAGCAAGGCTCCCATTTCTCCATGGCCGGTCCTGCATTTCTGGTTTGGACACTTTTTTCCGCATGGCCCTTTTGCCCGCTGGGAAGCGAGACTTCTTTGGAGCGCTGATTGGCCTTTCCAGGTTGCTTGGTTGGCCAAAAAGGGCGTATGCGTTTTTTCCTGAATATATTCAGGAAAAAACGCATACGCCCTTTTTGGCCAAGGGCATCATTGTCCACGTTTTGCCACTTTTCATGTGCTTTCAAGGCGATTCGAATCTACCTCCTGAAATCTGTTTCCTGCAATTCTGCCTTGCTTTCAAAGCCTCTTCGTTGCCTTCCCTTAATATATTTGTGGACGAGAGGTATCATTTAAAACTCTGCAGGTTTGTGAATTGCAGTGCCCCTGAGCTCCATTTTTCAACTCGCTTTTTTGGGAGCTGGCCGCAAAAGCGCAGGATTGCTTCAGGCCCTCTTCTGGTTCTGGGGGGCAGGCTGAGCTTGTGCTTAATTCTTCTTCCTGATGGGAAAATAGAGTGACCTGTGCCTGTCCCAACACCTAGAGCTAGTCTCTCATTGGTTCCCCCTCTTCCCGTTCATCCTCAGGACAAATTGCAACCTGTACGGAACAGGAGGTTAAAGGTGCTGATTCTCCAAGGAGGGAGATGGCTAGTAAATCGGCTGGAATGGCGAACCCGAGCAAAGGAGATGAGAAATGAGGTGCGTTTTAGAAACCTTTCCCGATCACACGGTGTACCATCTTCTGGGTTTCTCATGCCTGTTTTCGACGTAGGAAGATGCCCTTGAACCTGGAGATTTGGGACCCATGGGATGGGTACCATGCAGTATTACTTGAAAGGGTCTGCGTTGGCTCACCCAACCTCACCGAACCTCTCAGCCCCAAGAGTGTCCACCCTTATGTCTCAATCAGCTGTGGGTCTAGATATGGTCAATCCAGGTTGCATCACAGCCCCTGAACGAATTTTGTAAGAATTTCTCTCTCTTTCACTGCCTTTGTTTCACGGGTTTTGAAAAGTAATTTATTTTTATAATGGGGTTTAGCTGCTTTTCACGGCTGTGTTTATGCCGCTTTACACCCCCTTGACTCACTTACAGAGAGATATCAATACATAGGTTTGAAGATTCTTACTAGTCAGATATATTCTTGTGCGGTGAATAGGGGGTGTTGAGTCCAGTTCACTGAAAAAGGAATAGGTCTTGTCTCTTACATATTGGGTTTATGGAGCGGTATCGGAGCTAATTTGAAACCCTTGTTTTATGCATCACCCCACCTCACCTTTCCCGTTCAGCAGCCATAGTGTGTTTTCTGAACGTGTGACTCTGTTCTGTTTTGTAATTCAGTTCAAGTGTAGCGGTTTTTACATTCCCTCTAGAAGTGATATCTTATGATAAGTGTCTTTTTCTGTGTGACTTATTTCACTTAGAATCATCGTACCTAAATCCACTCATCGTGCTGCTACTAGCCTTATGACGTGGATTTCATGGCTGAGTGATATTCCATTGTACATGAGGACCACCACTTCTTTATCCATTTTTCTCTTTCCTAGGATATTTAAGGTGTAATGAAGTGGGGGTTCTTGTCAACAGAGCAGCCCTAAACTTTGGGGTGCCTGTGTCTTGCTGATTTTTAGTTTTCCCAATTTATACGCCCATGAGTGGAAGTGCCCTATGCTCTCCAAGCTGTGTTTTTTAGATGTTTCAGAACACACCGTACACTTCTCCAGAGTGGCTGTTGGCAATTTACATCCCACCCATCAGGGTAGCAAGGCTCCCATTTCTCCATGGCGGTCCTGCATTTCTGGTTTGGACACTTTTTTCCGCATGGCCCTTTTGCCCGCTGGGAAGAGAGACTTCTTTGGAGCGCTGATTGGCCTTTCCAGGTTGCTTGGTTGGCCAAAAAGGGCGTATGCGTTTTTTCCTGAATATATTCAGGAAAAAACGCATACGCCCTTTTTGGCCAAGGGCATCATTGTCCACGTTTTGCCGCTTTTCATGTGCTTTCAAGGCGATTCGAATCTACCTCCTGAAATCTGTTTCCTGCAATTCTGCCTTGCTTTCAAAGCCTCTTCGTTGCCTTCCCTTAATATATTTGTGGACGAGAGGTATCATTTAAAACTCTGCAGGTTTGTGAATTGCAGTGCCCCTGAGCTCCATTTTTCAACTCGCTTTTTTGGGAGCTGGCCGCAAAAGCGCAGGATTGCTTCAGGCCCTCTTCTGGTTCTGGGGGGCAGGCTGAGCTTGTGCTTAATTCTTCTTCCTGATGGGAAAATAGAGTGACCTGTGCCTGTCCCAACACCTAGAGCTAGTCTCTCATTGGTTCCCCCTCTTCCCGTTCATCCTCAGGACAAATTGCAACCTGTACGGAACAGGAGGTTAAAGGTGCTGATTCTCCAAGGAGGGAGATGGCTAGTAAATCGGCTGGAATGGCGAACCCGAGCAAAGGAGATGAGAAATGAGGTGCGTTTTAGAAACCTTTCCCGATCACACGGTGTACCATCTTCTGGGTTTCTCATGCCTGTTTTCGACATAGGAAGATGCCCTTGAACCTGGAGATTTGGGACCCATGGGATGGGTACCATGCAGTATTACTTGAAAGGGTCTGCGTTGGCTCACCCAACCTCACCGAACCTCTCAGCCCCAAGAGTGTCCACCCTTATGTCTCAATCAGCTGTGGGTCTAGATATGGTCAATCCAGGTTGCATCACAGCCCCTGAACGAATTTTGTAAGAATTTCTCTCTCTTTCACTGCCTTTGTTTCACGGGTTTTGAAAAGTAATTTATTTTTATAATGGGGTTTAGCTGCTTTTCACGGCTGTGTTTATGCCGCTTTACACCCCCTTGACTCACTTACAGAGAGATATCAATACATAGGTTTGAAGATTCTTACTAGTCAGATATATTCTTGTGCGGTGAATAGGGGGTGTTGAGTCCAGTTCACTGAAAAAGGAATAGGTCTTGTCTCTTACATATTGGGTTTATGGAACGGTATCTGAGCTAATTTGAAACCCTTGTTTTATGCATCACCCCACCTCACCTTTCCCGTTCAGCAGCCATAGTGTGTTTCCTAAACGTGGGACTCTGTTCTGTTTTGTAATTAAGTTCAAGTGTAGCGGTTTTTACATTCCCTCTCTAAGTGATATCTTATGATAAGTGTCTTTTTCTGTGTGACTTATTTCACTTAGAATCGTCGTACCTAAATCCACTCATCGTGCTGCTACTAGCCTTATGACGTGGATTTCATGGCTGAGTGATATTCCATTGTACATGAGGACCACAACTTCTTTATCCATTTTTCGCTTTCCTAGGATATTTAAGGTGTAATGAAGTGGGGGTTCTTGTCAACAGAGCAGCCCTAAACTTTGGGGTGCCTGTGTCTTGCTGATTTTTAGTTTTCCCAATTTATACGCCCATGAGTGGAAGTGCCCTATGCTCTCCAAGCTGTGTTTTTTAGATGTTTCAGAACACACCGTACACTTCTCCAGAGTGGCTGTTGGCAATTTACATCCCACCCATCAGCGTAGCAAGGATCCCATTTCTCCATGGCCGGTCCTGCATTTCTGGTTTGGACACTTTTTTCCCCATGGCCCTTTTGCCCGCTGGTAAGCGAGACTTCTTTGGAGCGCTGATTGGCCTTTCCAGGTTGCTTGGTTGGCCAAAAATGGCGTATGCGTTTTTTTCCTGAATATATTCAGGAAAAAACGCATACGCCCTTTTTGGCCAAGGGCATCATTGTCCACGTTTTGCCGCTTTTCATGTGCTTTCAAGGCGATTCGAATCTACCTCCTGAAATCTGTTTCCTGCGATTCTGCCTTGCTTTCAAAGCCTCTTCGTTGCCTTCCCTTAATATATTTGTGGACGAGAGGTATCATTTAAAACTCTGCAGGTTTATGAATTGCAGTGCCCCTGAGCTCCATTTTCAACTCGCTTTTTTGGGAGCTGGCCGCAAAAGCGCAGGATTGCTTCAGGCCCTCTTCTGGTTCTGGGGGGCAGGCTGAGCTTGTGCTTAATTCTTCTTCCTGATGGGAAAATAGAGTGACCTGTGCCTGTCCCAACACCTAGAGCTAGTCTCTCATTGGTTCCCCCTCTTCCCGTTCATCCTCAGGACAAATTGCAACCTGTACGGAACAGGAGGTTAAAGGTGCTGATTCTCCAAGGAGTGAGATGGCTAGTAAATCAGCTGGAATTGCGAACCCGAGCCAAGGAGATGAGAAATGAGGTGCGTTTTAGAAACCTTTCCCGATCACACGGTGTACCATCTTCTGGGTTTCTCATGCCTGTTTTCGACGTAGGAAGATGCCCTTGAACCTGGAGATTTGGGACCCATGGGATGGGTACCATGCAGTATTACTTGAAAGGGTCTGCGTTGGCTCACCCAACCTCACCGAACCTCTCAGCCCCAAGAGTGTCCACCCTTATGTCTCAATCAGCTGTGGGTCTAGATATGGTCAATCCAGGTTGCATCACAGCCCCTGAACGAATTTTGTAAGAATTTCTCTCTCTTTCACTGCCTTTGTTTCACGGGTTTTGAAAAGTAATTTATTTTTATAATGGGGTTTAGCTGCTTTTCACGGCTGTGTTTATGCCGCTTTACACCCCCTTGACTCACTTACAGAGAGATATCAATACATAGGTTTGAAGATTCTTACTAGTCAGATATATTCTTGTACGGTGAATAGGGGGTGTTGAGTCCAGTTCACTGAAAAAGGAATAGGTCTTGTCTCTTACATATTGGGTTTATGGAACGGTATCGGAGCTAATTTGAAACCCTTGTTTTATGCATCACCCCACCTCACCTTTCCCGTTCAGCAGCCATAGTGTGTTTTCTGAACGTGTGACTCTGTTCTGTTTTGTAATTCAGTTCAAGTGTAGCGGTTTTTACATTCCCTCTCTAAGTGATATCTTATGATAAGTGTCTTTTTCTGTGTGACTTATTTCATTTAGAATCGTCGTACCTAAATCCACTCATCGTGCTGCTACTAGCCTTATGACGTGGATTTCCTGGCTGAGTGATATTCCATTGTACATGAGGACCACCACTTCTTTATCCATTTTTTCTCTTTCCTAGGATATTTAAGGTGTAATGAAGTGGGGGTTCTTGTCAACAGAGCAGCCCTAAACTTTGGGGTGCCTGTGTCTTGCTGATTTTTAGTTTTCCCAATTTATACGCCCATGAGTGGAAGTGCCCTATGCTCTCCAAGCTGTGTTTTTTAGATGTTTCAGAAAACACCGTACACTTCTCCAGAGTGGCTGTTGGCAATTTACATCCCACCCATCAGCGTAGCAAGGCTCCCATTTCTCCATGGCCGGTCCTGCATTTCTGGTTTGGACACTTTTTTCCGCATGGCCCTTTTGCCCGCTGGGAAGCGAGACTTCTTTGGAGCGCTGATTGGCCTTTCCAGTTTAATTGGTTGGCCAAAAAGGGCGTATGCGTTTTTTCCTGAATATATTCAGGAAAAAACGCATACGCCCTTTTTGGCCAAGGGCATCATTGTCCACGTTTTGCCGCTTTTCATGTGCTTTCAAGGCGATTCGAATCTACCTCCTGAAATCTGTTTCCTGCAATTCTGCCTTGCTTTCAAAGCCTCTTCGTTGCCTTCCCTTAATATATTTGTGGACGAGAGGTATCATTTAAAACTCTGCAGGTTTGTGAATTGCAGTGCCCCTGAGCTCCATTTTTCAACTCGCTTTTTTGGGAGCTGGCCGCAAAAGCGCAGGATTGCTTCAGGCCCTCTTCTGGTTCTGGGGGGCAGGCTGAGCTTGTGCTTAATTCTTCTTCCTGATGGGAAAATAGAGTGACCTGTGCCTGTCCCAACACCTAGAGCTAGTCTCTCATTGGTTCCCCCCCTTCCCGTTCATCCTCAGGACAAATTGCAACCTGTACGGAACAGGAGGTTAAAGGTGCTGATTCTCCAAGGAGGGAGATGGCTAGTAAATCGGCTGGAATGGCGAACCCGAGCAAAGGAGATGAGAAATGAGGTGCCTTTTAGAAACCTTTCCCGATCACACGGTGTACCATCTTCTGGGTTTCTCATGCCTGTTTTCGACGTAGGAAGATGCCCTTGAACCTGGAGATTTGGGACCCATGGGATGGGTACCATGCAGTATTACTTGAAAGGGTCTGCGTTGGCTCACCCAACCTCACCGAACCTCTCAGCCCCAAGAGTGTCCACCCTTATGTCTCAATCAGCTGTGGGTCTAGATATGGTCAATCCAGGTTGCATCACAGCCCCTGAACGAATTTTGTAAGAATTTCTCTCTCTTTCACTGCCTTTGTTTCACGGGTTTTGAAAAGTAATTTATTTTTATAATGGGGTTTAGCTGCTTTTCACGGCTGTGTTTATGCCGCTTTACACGCCCTTGACTCACTTACAGAGAGATATCAATACATAGGTTTGAAGATTCTTACTAGTCAGATATATTCTTGTGCGGTGAATAGGGGGTGTTGAGTCCAGTTCACTGAAAAAGGAATAGGTCTTGTCTCTTACATATTGGGTTTATGGAACGGTATCGGAGCTAATTTGAAACCCTTGTTTTATGCATCACCCCACCTCACCTTTCCCGTTCAGCAGCCATAGTGTGTTTTCTGAACGTGTGACTCTGTTCTGTTTTGTAATTCAGTTCAAGTGTAGCGGTTTTTACATTCCCTCTCTAAGTGATATCTTATGATAAGTGTCTTTTTCTGTGTGACTTATTTCACTTAGAATCGTCGTACCTAAATCCACTCATCGTGCTGCTACTAGCCTTATGACGTGGATTTCCTGGCTGAGTGATATTCCATTGTACATGAGGACCACCACTTCTTTATCCATTTTTTCTCTTTCCTAGGATATTTAAGGTGTAATGAAGTGGGGGTTCTTGTCAACAGAGCAGCCCTAAACTTTGGGGTGCCTGTGTCTTGCTGATTTTTAGTTTTCCCAATTTATACGCCCATGAGTGGAAGTGCCCTATGCTCTCCAAGCTGTGTTTTTTAGATGTTTCAGGACACACCGTACACTTCTCCAGAGTGGCTGTTGGCAATTTACATCCCACCCATCAGCGTAGCAAGGCTCCCATTTCTCCATGGCCGGTCCTGCATTTCTGGTTTGGACACTTTTTTCCCCATGGCCCTTTTGCCCGCTGGGAAGCGAGACTTCTTTGGAGCGCTGATTGGCCTTTCCAGGTTGCTTGGTTGGCCAAAAAGGGCGTATGCGTTTTTTCCTGAATATATTCAGGAAAAAACGCATACGCCCTTTTTGGCCAAGGGCATCATTGTCCACGTTTTGCCGCTTTTCATGTGCTTTCAAGGCGATTCGAATCTACCTCCTGAAATCTGTTTCCTGCAATTCTGCCTTGCTTTCAAAGCCTCTTCGTTGCCTTCCCTTAATATATTTGTGGACGAGAGGTATCATTTAAAACTCTGCAGGTTTGTGAATTGCAGTGCCCCTGAGCTCCATTTTTCAACTCGCTTTTTTGGGAGCTGGCCGCAAAAGCGCAGGATTGCTTCAGGCCCTCTTCTGGTTCTGGGGGGCAGGCTGAGCTTGTGCTTAATTCTTCTTCCTGATGGGAAAATAGAGTGACCTGTGCCTGTCCCAACACCTAGAGCTAGTCTCTCATTGGTTCCCCCTCTTCCCGTTCATCCTCAGGACAAATTGCAACCTGTACGGAACAGGAGGTTAAAGGTGCTGATTCTCCAAGGAGGGAGATGGCTAGTAAATCGGCTGGAATGGCGAACCCGAGCAAAGGAGATGAGAAATGAGGTGCGTTTTAGAAACCTTTCCCGATCACACGGTGTACCATCTTCTGGGTTTCTCATGCCTGTTTTCGACGTAGGAAGATGCCCTTGAACCTGGAGATTTGGGACCCATGGGATGGGTACCATGCAGTATTACTTGAAAGGGTCTGCGTTGGCTCACCCAACCTCACCGAACCTCTCAGCCCCAAGAGTGTCCACCCTTATGTCTCAATCAGCTGTGGGTCTAGATATGGTCAATCCAGGTTGCATCACAGCCCCTGAACGAATTTTGTAAGAATTTCTCTCTCTTTCACTGCCTTTGTTTCACGGGTTTTGAAAAGTAATTTATTTTTATAATGGGGTTTAGCTGCTTTTCACGGCTGTGTTTATGCCGCTTTACACCCCCTTGACTCACTTACAGAGAGATATCAATACATAGGTTTGAAGATTCTTACTAGTCAGATATATTCTTGTGCGGTGAATAGGGGGTGTTGAGTCCAGTTCACTGAAAAAGGAATAGGTCTTGTCTCTTACATATTGGGTTTATGGAACGGTATCGGAGCTAATTTGAAACCCTTGTTTTATGCATCACCCCACCTCACCTTTCCCGTTCAGCAGCCATAGTGTGTTTCCTAAACGTGGGACTCTGTTCTGTTTTGTAATTCAGTTCAAGTGTAGCGGTTTTTACATTCCCTCTCTAAGTGATATCTTATGATAAGTGTCTTTTTCTGTGTGACTTATTTCACTTAGAATCATCGTACCTAAATCCACTCATCGTGCTGCTACTAGCCTTATGACGTGGATTTCCTGGCTGAGTGATATTCCATTGTACATGAGGACCACCACTTCTTTATCCATTTTTTCTCTTTCCTAGGATATTTAAGGTGTAATGAAGTGGGGGTTCTTGTCAACAGAGCAGCCCTAAACTTTGGGGTGCCTGTGTCTTGCTGATTTTTAGTTTTCCCAATTTATACGCCCATGAGTGGAAGTGCCCTATGCTCTCCAAGCTGTGTTTTTTAGATGTTTCAGGACACACCGTACACTTCTCCAGAGTGGCTGTTGGCAATTTACATCCCACCCATCAGCGTAGCAAGGCTCCCATTTCTCCATGGCCGGTCCTGCATTTCTGGTTTGGACACTTTTTTCCCCATGGCCCTTTTGCCCGCTGGGAAGCGAGACTTCTTTGGAGCGCTGATTGGCCTTTCCAGGTTGCTTGGTTGGCCAAAAAGGGCGTATGCGTTTTTTCCTGAATATATTCAGGAAAAAACGCATACGCCCTTTTTGGCCAAGGGCATCATTGTCCACGTTTTGCCGCTTTTCATGTGCTTTCAAGGCGATTCGAATCTACCTCCTGAAATCTGTTTCCTGCAATTCTGCCTTGCTTTCAAAGCCTCTTCGTTGCCTTCCCTTAATATATTTGTGGACGAGAGGTATCATTTAAAACTCTGCAGGTTTGTGAATTGCAGTGCCCCTGAGCTCCATTTTTCAACTCGCTTTTTTGGGAGCTGGCCGCAAAAGCGCAGGATTGCTTCAGGCCCTCTTCTGGTTCTGGGGGGCAGGCTGAGCTTGTGCTTAATTCTTCTTCCTGATGGGAAAATAGAGTGACCTGTGCCTGTCCCAACACCTAGAGCTAGTCTCTCATTGGTTCCCCCTCTTCCCGTTCATCCTCAGGACAAATTGCCACCTGTACGGAACAGGAGGTTAAAGGTGCTGATTCTCCAAGGAGGGAGATGGCTAGTAAATCGGCTGGAATGGCGAACCCGAGCAAAGGAGATGAGAAATGAGGTGCGTTTTAGAAACCTTTCCCGATCACACGGTGTACCATCTTCTGGGTTTCTCATGCCTGTTTTCGACGTAGGAAGATGCCCTTGAACCTGGAGATTTGGGACCCATGGGATGGGTACCATGCAGTATTACTTGAAAGGGTCTGCGTTGGCTCACCCAACCTCACCGAACCTCTCAGCCCCAAGAGTGTCCACCCTTATGTCTCAATCAGCTGTGGGTCTAGATATGGTCAATCCAGGTTGCATCACAGCCCCTGAACGAATTTTGTAAGAATTTCTCTCTCTTTCACTGCCTTTGTTTCACGGGTTTTGAAAAGTAATTTATTTTTATAATGGGGTTTAGCTGCTTTTCACGGCTGTGTTTATGCCGCTTTACACCCCCTTGACTCACTTACAGAGAGATATCAATACATAGGTTTGAAGATTCTTACTAGTCAGATATATTCTTGTGCGGTGAATAGGGGGTGTTGAGTCCAGTTCACTGAAAAAGGAATAGGTCTTGTCTCTTACATATTGGGTTTATGGAACGGTATCGGAGCTAATTTGAAACCCTTGTTTTATGCATCACCCCACCTCACCTTTCCCGTTCAGCAGCCATAGTGTGTTTTCTGAACGTGTGACTCTGTTCTGTTTTGTAATTCAGTTCAAGTGTAGCGGTTTTTACATTCCCTCTCTAAGTGATATCTTATGATAAGTGTCTTTTTCTGTGTGACTTATTTCACTTAGAATCATCGTACCTAAATCCACTCATCGTGCTGCTACTAGCCTTATGACGTGGATTTCATGGCTGAGTGATATTCCATTGTACATGAGGACCACCACTTCTTTATCCATTTTTCTCTTTCCTAGGATATTTAAGGTGTAATGAAGTGGGGGTTCTTGTCAAAAGAGCAGCCCTAAACTTTGGGGTGCCTGTGTCTTGCTGATTTTTAGTTTTCCCAATTTATACGCCCATGAGTGGAAGTGCCCTATGCTCTCCAAGCTGTGTTTTTTAGATGTTTCAGAACACACCGTACACTTCTCCAGAGTGGCTGTTGGCAATTTACATCCCACCCATCAGCGTAGCAAGGCTCCCATTTCTCCATGGCCGGTCCTGCATTTCTGGTTTGGACACTTTTTTCCGCATGGCCCTTTTGCCCGCTGGGAAGCGAGACTTCTTTGGAGCGCTGATTGGCCTTTCCAGTTTAATTGGTTGGCCAAAAAGGGCGTATGCGTTTTTTCCTGAATATATTCAGGAAAAAACGCATACGCCCTTTTTGGCCAAGGGCATCATTGTCCACGTTTTGCCGCTTTTCATGTGCTTTCAAGGCGATTCGAATCTACCTCCTGAAATCTGTTTCCTGCAATTCTGCCTTGCTTTCAAAGCCTCTTCGTTGCCTTCCCTTAATATATTTGTGGACGAGAGGTATCATTTAAAACTCTGCAGGTTTGTGAATTGCAGTGCCCCTGAGCTCCATTTTTCAACTCGCTTTTTTGGGAGCTGGCCGCAAAAGCGCAGGATTGCTTCAGGCCCTCTTCTGGTTCTGGGGGGCAGGCTGAGCTTGTGCTTAATTCTTCTTCCTGATGGGAAAATAGAGTGACCTGTGCCTGTTCCAACACCTAGAGCTAGTCTCTCATTGGTTCCCCCCCTTCCCGTTCATCCTCAGGACAAATTGCAACCTGTACGGAACAGGAGGTTAAAGGTGCTGATTCTCCAAGGAGGGAGATGGCTAGTAAATCGGCTGGAATGGCGAACCCGAGCAAAGGAGATGAGAAAAGAGGTGCGTTTTAGAAACCTTTCCCGATCACACGGTGTACCATCTTCTGGGTTTCTCATGCCTGTTTTCGACGTAGGAAGATGCCCTTGAACCTGGAGATTTGGGACCCATGGGATGGGTACCATGCAGTATTACTTGAAAGGGTCTGCGTTGGCTCACCCAACCTCACCGAACCTCTCAGCCCCAAGAGTGTCCACCCTTATGTCTCAATCAGCTGTGGGTCTAGATATGGTCAATCCAGGTTGCATCACAGCCCCTGAACAAATTTTGTAAGAATTTCTCTCTCTTTCACTGCCTTTGTTTCACGGGTTTTGAAAAGTAATTTATTTTTATAATGGGGTTTAGCTGCTTTTCACGGCTGTGTTTATGCCGCTTTACACCCCCTTGACTCACTTACAGAGAGATATCAATACATAGGTTTGAAGATTCTTACTAGTCAGATATATTCTTGTGCGGTGAATAGGGGGTGTTGAGTCCAGTTCACTGAAAAAGGAATAGGTCTTGTCTCTTACATATTGGGTTTATGGAACGGTATCTGAGCTAATTTGAAACCCTTGTTTTATGCATCACCCCACCTCAACTTTCCCGTTCAGCAGCCATATTGTGTTTTCTGAACGTGTGACTCTGTTCTGTTTTGTAATTCAGTTCAAGTGTAGCGGTTTTTACATTCCCTCTCTAAGTGATATCTTATGATAAGTGTCTTTTTCTGTGTGACTTATTTCACTTAGAATCGTCGTACCTAAATCCACTCATCGTGCTGCTACTAGCCTTATGACGTGGATTTCATGGCTGAGTGATATTCCATTGTACATGAGGACCACCACTTCTTTATCCATTTTTCTCTTTCCTAGGATATTTAAGGTGTAATGAAGTGGGGGTTCTTGTCAACAAAGCAGCCCTAAACTTTGGGGTGCCTGTGTCTTGCTGATTTTTAGTTTTCCCAATTTATACGCCCATGAGTGGAAGTGCCCTATGCTCTCCAAGCTGTGTTTTTTAGATGTTTCAGAACACACCGTACACTTCTCCAGAGTGGCTGGTGGCAATTTACATCCCACCCATCAGCGTAGCAAGGCTCCCATTTCTCCATGGCCGGTCCTGCATTTCTGGTTTGGACACTTTTTTCCGCATGGCCCTTTTGCCCGCTGGGAAGCGAGACTTCTTTGGAGCGCTGATTGGCCTTTCCAGGTTGCTTGGTTGGCCAAAAAGGGCGTATGTGTTTTTTCCTGAATATATTCAGGAAAAAACGCATACGCCCTTTTTGGCCAAGGGCATCATTGTCCACGTTTTGCCGCTTTTCATGTGCTTTCAAGGCGATTCGAATCTACCTCCTGAAATCTGTTTCCTGCAATTCTGCCTTGCTTTCAAAGCCTCTTCGTTGCCTTCCCTTAATATATTTGTGGACGAGAGGTATCATTTAAAACTCTGCAGGTTTGTGAATTGCAGTGCCCCTGAGCTCCATTTTTCAACTCGCTTTTTTGGGAGCTGGCCGCAAAAGCGCAGGATTGCTTCAGGCCCTCTTCTGGTTCTGGGGGGCAGGCTGAGCTTGTGCTTAATTCTTCTTCCTGATGGGAAAATAGAGTGACCTGTGCCTGTCCCAACACCTAGAGCTAGTCTCTCATTGGTTCCCCCTCTTCCCGTTCATCCTCAGGACAAATTGCAACCTGTACGGAACAGGAGGTTAAAGGTGCTGATTCTCCAAGGAGGGAGATGGCTAGTAAATCGGCTGGAATGGCGAACCCGAGCAAAGGAGATGAGAAATGAGGTGCGTTTTAGAAACCTTTCCCGATCACACGGTGTACCATCTTCTGGGTTTCTCATGCCTGTTTTCGACGTAGGAAGATGCCCTTGAACCTGGAGATTTGGGACCCATGGGATGGGTACCATGCAGTATTACTTGAAAGGGTCTGCGTTGGCTCACCCAACCTCACCGAACCTCTCAGCCCCAAGAGTGTCCACCCTTATGTCTCAATCAGCTGTGGGTCTAGATATGGTCAATCCAGGTTGCATCACAGCCCCTGAACGAATTTTGTAAGAATTTCTCTCTCTTTCACTGCCTTTGTTTCACGGGTTTTGAAAAGTAATTTATTTTTATAATGGGGTTTAGCTGCTTTTCACGGCTGTGTTTATGCCGCTTTACACCCCCTTGACTCACTTACAGAGAGATATCAATACATAGGTTTGAAGATTCTTACTAGTCAGATATATTCTTGTGCGGTGAATAGGGGGTGTTGAGTCCAGTTCACTGAAAAAGGAATAGGTCTTGTCTCTTACATATTGGGTTTATGGAACGGTATCGGAGCTAATTTGAAACCCTTGTTTTATGCATCACCCCACCTCACCTTTCCCGTTCAGCAGCCATAGTGTGTTTTCTGAACGTGTGACTCTGTTCTGTTTTGTAATTCAGTTCAAGTGTAGCGGTTTTTACATTCCCTCTCTAAGTGATATCTTATGATAAGTGTCTTTTTCTGTGTGACTTATTTCACTTAGAATCATCGTACCTAAATCCACTCATCGTGCTGCTACTAGCCTTATGACGTGGATTTCATGGCTGAGTGATATTCCATTGTACATGAGGACCACCACTTCTTTATCCATTTTTCTCTTTCCTAGGATATTTAAGGTGTAATGAAGTGGGGGTTCTTGTCAACAGAGCAGCCCTAAACTTTGGGGTGCCTGTGTCTTGCTGATTTTTAGTTTTCCCAATTTATACGCCCATGAGTGGAAGTGCCCTATGCTCTCCAAGCTGTGTTTTTTAGATGTTTCAGAACACACCGTACACTTCTCCAGAGTGGCTGGTGGCAATTTACATCCCACCCATCAGCGTAGCAAGGCTCCCATTTCTCCATGGCCGGTCCTGCATTTCTGGTTTGGACACTTTTTTCCGCATGGCCCTTTTGCCCGCTGGGAAGCGAGACTTCTTTGGAGCGCTGATTGGCCTTTCCAGGTTGCTTGGTTGGCCAAAAAGGGCGTATGTGTTTTTTCCTGAATATATTCAGGAAAAAACGCATACGCCCTTTTTGGCCAAGGGCATCATTGTCCACGTTTTGCCGCTTTTCATGTGCTTTCAAGGCGATTCGAATCTACCTCCTGAAATCTGTTTCCTGCAATTCTGCCTTGCTTTCAAAGCCTCTTCGTTGCCTTCCCTTAATATATTTGTGGACGAGAGGTATCATTTAAAACTCTGCAGGTTTGTGAATTGCAGTGCCCCTGAGCTCCATTTTTCAACTCGCTTTTTTGGGAGCTGGCCGCAAAAGCGCAGGATTGCTTCAGGCCCTCTTCTGGTTCTGGGGGGCAGGCTGAGCTTGTGCTTAATTCTTCTTCCTGATGGGAAAATAGAGTGACCTGTGCCTGTCCCAACACCTAGAGCTAGTCTCTCATTGGTTCCCCCTCTTCCCGTTCATCCTCAGGACAAATTGCAACCTGTACGGAACAGGAGGTTAAAGGTGCTGATTCTCCAAGGAGGGAGATGGCTAGTAAATCGGCTGGAATGGCGAACCCGAGCAAAGGAGATGAGAAATGAGGTGCGTTTTAGAAACCTTTCCCGATCACACGGTGTACCATCTTCTGGGTTTCTCATGCCTGTTTTCGACGTAGGAAGATGCCCTTGAACCTGGAGATTTGGGACCCATGGGATGGGTACCATGCAGTATTACTTGAAAGGGTCTGCGTTGGCTCACCCAACCTCACCGAACCTCTCAGCCCCAAGAGTGTCCACCCTTATGTCTCAATCAGCTGTGGGTCTAGATATGGTCAATCCAGGTTGCATCACAGCCCCTGAACAAATTTTGTAAGAATTTCTCTCTCTTTCACTGCCTTTGTTTCACGGGTTTTGAAAAGTAATTTATTTTTATAATGGGGTTTAGCTGCTTTTCACGGCTGTGTTTATGCCGCTTTACACCCCCTTGACTCACTTACAGAGAGATATCAATACATAGGTTTGAAGATTCTTACTAGTCAGATATATTCTTGTGCGGTGAATAGGGGGTGTTGAGTCCAGTTCACTGAAAAAGGAATAGGTCTTGTCTCTTACATATTGGGTTTATGGAACGGTATCGGAGCTAATTTGAAACCCTTGTTTTATGCATCACCCCACCTCACCTTTCCCGTTCAGCAGCCATAGTGTGTTTTCTGAACGTGTGACTCTGTTCTGTTTTGTAATTCAGTTCAAGTGTAGCGGTTTTTACATTCCCTCTCTAAGTGATATCTTATGATAAGTGTCTTTTTCTGTGTGACTTATTTCACTTAGAATCATCGTACCTAAATCCACTCATCGTGCTGCTACTAGCCTTATGACGTGGATTTCATGGCTGAGTGATATTCCATTGTACATGAGGACCACCACTTCTTTATCCATTTTTCTCTTTCCTAGGATATTTAAGGTGTAATGAAGTGGGGGTTCTTGTCAAAAGAGCAGCCCTAAACTTTGGGGTGCCTGTGTCTTGCTGATTTTTAGTTTTCCCAATTTATACGCCCATGAGTGGAAGTGCCCTATGCTCTCCAAGCTGTGTTTTTTAGATGTTTCAGAACACACCGTACACTTCTCCAGAGTGGCTGTTGGCAATTTACATCCCACCCATCAGCGTAGCAAGGCTCCCATTTCTCCATGGCCGGTCCTGCATTTCTGGTTTGGACACTTTTTTCCGCATGGCCCTTTTGCCCGCTGGGAAGCGAGACTTCTTTGGAGCGCTGATTGGCCTTTCCAGTTTAATTGGTTGGCCAAAAAGGGCGTATGCGTTTTTTCCTGAATATATTCAGGAAAAAACGCATACGCCCTTTTTGGCCAAGGGCATCATTGTCCACGTTTTGCCGCTTTTCATGTGCTTTCAAGGCGATTCGAATCTACCTCCTGAAATCTGTTTCCTGCAATTCTGCCTTGCTTTCAAAGCCTCTTCGTTGCCTTCCCTTAATATATTTGTGGACGAGAGGTATCATTTAAAACTCTGCAGGTTTGTGAATTGCAGTGCCCCTGAGCTCCATTTTTCAACTCGCTTTTTTGGGAGCTGGCCGCAAAAGCGCAGGATTGCTTCAGGCCCTCTTCTGGTTCTGGGGGGCAGGCTGAGCTTGTGCTTAATTCTTCTTCCTGATGGGAAAATAGAGTGACCTGTGCCTGTTCCAACACCTAGAGCTAGTCTCTCATTGGTTCCCCCCCTTCCCGTTCATCCTCAGGACAAATTGCAACCTGTACGGAACAGGAGGTTAAAGGTGCTGATTCTCCAAGGAGGGAGATGGCTAGTAAATCGGCTGGAATGGCGAACCCGAGCAAAGGAGATGAGAAAAGAGGTGCGTTTTAGAAACCTTTCCCGATCACACGGTGTACCATCTTCTGGGTTTCTCATGCCTGTTTTCGACGTAGGAAGATGCCCTTGAACCTGGAGATTTGGGACCCATGGGATGGGTACCATGCAGTATTACTTGAAAGGGTCTGCGTTGGCTCACCCAACCTCACCGAACCTCTCAGCCCCAAGAGTGTCCACCCTTATGTCTCAATCAGCTGTGGGTCTAGATATGGTCAATCCAGGTTGCATCACAGCCCCTGAACAAATTTTGTAAGAATTTCTCTCTCTTTCACTGCCTTTGTTTCACGGGTTTTGAAAAGTAATTTATTTTTATAATGGGGTTTAGCTGCTTTTCACGGCTGTGTTTATGCCGCTTTACACCCCCTTGACTCACTTACAGAGAGATATCAATACATAGGTTTGAAGATTCTTACTAGTCAGATATATTCTTGTGCGGTGAATAGGGGGTGTTGAGTCCAGTTCACTGAAAAAGGAATAGGTCTTGTCTCTTACATATTGGGTTTATGGAACGGTATCTGAGCTAATTTGAAACCCTTGTTTTATGCATCACCCCACCTCAACTTTCCCGTTCAGCAGCCATATTGTGTTTTCTGAACGTGTGACTCTGTTCTGTTTTGTAATTCAGTTCAAGTGTAGCGGTTTTTACATTCCCTCTCTAAGTGATATCTTATGATAAGTGTCTTTTTCTGTGTGACTTATTTCACTTAGAATCGTCGTACCTAAATCCACTCATCGTGCTGCTACTAGCCTTATGACGTGGATTTCATGGCTGAGTGATATTCCATTGTACATGAGGACCACCACTTCTTTATCCATTTTTCTCTTTCCTAGGATATTTAAGGTGTAATGAAGTGGGGGTTCTTGTCAACAAAGCAGCCCTAAACTTTGGGGTGCCTGTGTCTTGCTGATTTTTAGTTTTCCCAATTTATACGCCCATGAGTGGAAGTGCCCTATGCTCTCCAAGCTGTGTTTTTTAGATGTTTCAGAACACACCGTACACTTCTCCAGAGTGGCTGGTGGCAATTTACATCCCACCCATCAGCGTAGCAAGGCTCCCATTTCTCCATGGCCGGTCCTGCATTTCTGGTTTGGACACTTTTTTCCGCATGGCCCTTTTGCCCGCTGGGAAGCGAGACTTCTTTGGAGCGCTGATTGGCCTTTCCAGGTTGCTTGGTTGGCCAAAAAGGGCGTATGTGTTTTTTCCTGAATATATTCAGGAAAAAACGCATACGCCCTTTTTGGCCAAGGGCATCATTGTCCACGTTTTGCCGCTTTTCATGTGCTTTCAAGGCGATTCGAATCTACCTCCTGAAATCTGTTTCCTGCAATTCTGCCTTGCTTTCAAAGCCTCTTCGTTGCCTTCCCTTAATATATTTGTGGACGAGAGGTATCATTTAAAACTCTGCAGGTTTGTGAATTGCAGTGCCCCTGAGCTCCATTTTTCAACTCGCTTTTTTGGGAGCTGGCCGCAAAAGCGCAGGATTGCTTCAGGCCCTCTTCTGGTTCTGGGGGGCAGGCTGAGCTTGTGCTTAATTCTTCTTCCTGATGGGAAAATAGAGTGACCTGTGCCTGTCCCAACACCTAGAGCTAGTCTCTCATTGGTTCCCCCTCTTCCCGTTCATCCTCAGGACAAATTGCAACCTGTACGGAACAGGAGGTTAAAGGTGCTGATTCTCCAAGGAGGGAGATGGCTAGTAAATCGGCTGGAATGGCGAACCCGAGCAAAGGAGATGAGAAATGAGGTGCGTTTTAGAAACCTTTCCCGATCACACGGTGTACCATCTTCTGGGTTTCTCATGCCTGTTTTCGACGTAGGAAGATGCCCTTGAACCTGGAGATTTGGGACCCATGGGATGGGTACCATGCAGTATTACTTGAAAGGGTCTGCGTTGGCTCACCCAACCTCACCGAACCTCTCAGCCCCAAGAGTGTCCACCCTTATGTCTCAATCAGCTGTGGGTCTAGATATGGTCAATCCAGGTTGCATCACAGCCCCTGAACGAATTTTGTAAGAATTTCTCTCTCTTTCACTGCCTTTGTTTCACGGGTTTTGAAAAGTAATTTATTTTTATAATGGGGTTTAGCTGCTTTTCACGGCTGTGTTTATGCCGCTTTACACCCCCTTGACTCACTTACAGAGAGATATCAATACATAGGTTTGAAGATTCTTACTAGTCAGATATATTCTTGTGCGGTGAATAGGGGGTGTTGAGTCCAGTTCACTGAAAAAGGAATAGGTCTTGTCTCTTACATATTGGGTTTATGGAACGGTATCGGAGCTAATTTGAAACCCTTGTTTTATGCATCACCCCACCTCACCTTTCCCGTTCAGCAGCCATAGTGTGTTTTCTGAACGTGTGACTCTGTTCTGTTTTGTAATTCAGTTCAAGTGTAGCGGTTTTTACATTCCCTCTCTAAGTGATATCTTATGATAAGTGTCTTTTTCTGTGTGACTTATTTCACTTAGAATCATCGTACCTAAATCCACTCATCGTGCTGCTACTAGCCTTATGACGTGGATTTCATGGCTGAGTGATATTCCATTGTACATGAGGACCACCACTTCTTTATCCATTTTTCTCTTTCCTAGGATATTTAAGGTGTAATGAAGTGGGGGTTCTTGTCAACAGAGCAGCCCTAAACTTTGGGGTGCCTGTGTCTTGCTGATTTTTAGTTTTCCCAATTTATACGCCCATGAGTGGAAGTGCCCTATGCTCTCCAAGCTGTGTTTTTTAGATGTTTCAGAACACACCGTACACTTCTCCAGAGTGGCTGGTGGCAATTTACATCCCACCCATCAGCGTAGCAAGGCTCCCATTTCTCCATGGCCGGTCCTGCATTTCTGGTTTGGACACTTTTTTCCGCATGGCCCTTTTGCCCGCTGGGAAGCGAGACTTCTTTGGAGCGCTGATTGGCCTTTCCAGGTTGCTTGGTTGGCCAAAAAGGGCGTATGTGTTTTTTCCTGAATATATTCAGGAAAAAACGCATACGCCCTTTTTGGCCAAGGGCATCATTGTCCACGTTTTGCCGCTTTTCATGTGCTTTCAAGGCGATTCGAATCTACCTCCTGAAATCTGTTTCCTGCAATTCTGCCTTGCTTTCAAAGCCTCTTCGTTGCCTTCCCTTAATATATTTGTGGACGAGAGGTATCATTTAAAACTCTGCAGGTTTGTGAATTGCAGTGCCCCTGAGCTCCATTTTTCAACTCGCTTTTTTGGGAGCTGGCCGCAAAAGCGCAGGATTGCTTCAGGCCCTCTTCTGGTTCTGGGGGGCAGGCTGAGCTTGTGCTTAATTCTTCTTCCTGATGGGAAAATAGAGTGACCTGTGCCTGTCCCAACACCTAGAGCTAGTCTCTCATTGGTTCCCCCTCTTCCCGTTCATCCTCAGGACAAATTGCAACCTGTACGGAACAGGAGGTTAAAGGTGCTGATTCTCCAAGGAGGGAGATGGCTAGTAAATCGGCTGGAATGGCGAACCCGAGCAAAGGAGATGAGAAATGAGGTGCGTTTTAGAAACCTTTCCCGATCACACGGTGTACCATCTTCTGGGTTTCTCATGCCTGTTTTCGACGTAGGAAGATGCCCTTGAACCTGGAGATTTGGGACCCATGGGATGGGTACCATGCAGTATTACTTGAAAGGGTCTGCGTTGGCTCACCCAACCTCACCGAACCTCTCAGCCCCAAGAGTGTCCACCCTTATGTCTCAATCAGCTGTGGGTCTAGATATGGTCAATCCAGGTTGCATCACAGCCCCTGAACAAATTTTGTAAGAATTTCTCTCTCTTTCACTGCCTTTGTTTCACGGGTTTTGAAAAGTAATTTATTTTTATAATGGGGTTTAGCTGCTTTTCACGGCTGTGTTTATGCCGCTTTACACCCCCTTGACTCACTTACAGAGAGATATCAATACATAGGTTTGAAGATTCTTACTAGTCAGATATATTCTTGTGCGGTGAATAGGGGGTGTTGAGTCCAGTTCACTGAAAAAGGAATAGGTCTTGTCTCTTACATATTGGGTTTATGGAACGGTATCTGAGCTAATTTGAAACCCTTGTTTTATGCATCACCCCACCTCACCTTTCCCGTTCAGCAGCCATATTGTGTTTTCTGAACGTGTGACTCTGTTCTGTTTTGTAATTCAGTTCAAGTGTAGCGGTTTTTACATTCCCTCTCTAAGTGATATCTTATGATAAGTGTCTTTTTCTGTGTGACTTATTTCACTTAGAATCGTCGTACCTAAATCCACTCATCGTGCTGCTACTAGCCTTATGACGTGGATTTCATGGCTGAGTGATATTCCATTGTACATGAGGACCACCACTTCTTTATCCATTTTTCTCTTTCCTAGGATATTTAAGTTGTAATGAAGTGGGGGTTCTTGTCAACAAAGCAGCCCTAAACTTTGGGGTGCCTGTGTCTTGCTGATTTTTAGTTTTCCCAATTTATACGCCCATGAGTGGAAGTGCCCTATGCTCTCCAAGCTGTGTTTTTTAGATGTTTCAGAACACACCGTACACTTCTCCAGAGTGGCTGTTGGCAATTTACATCCCACCCATCAGCGTAGCAAGGCTCCCATTTCTCCATGGCCGGTCCTGCATTTCTGGTTTGGACACTTTTTTCCGCATGGCCCTTTTGCCCGCTGGGAAGCGAGACTTCTTTGGAGCGCTGATTGGCCTTTCCAGGTTGCTTGGTTGGCCAAAAAGGGCGTATGTGTTTTTTCCTGAATATATTCAGGAAAAAACGCATACGCCCTTTTTGGCCAAGGGCATCATTGTCCACGTTTTGCCGCTTTTCATGTGCTTTCAAGGTGATTCGAATCTACCTCCTGAAATCTGTTTCCTGCAATTCTGCCTTGCTTTCAAAGCCTCTTCGTTGCCTTCCCTTAATATATTTGTGGACGAGAGGTATCATTTCAAACTCTGCAGGTTTGTGAATTGCAGTGCCCCTGAGCTCCATTTTTCAACTCGCTTTTTTGGGAGCTGGCCGCAAAAGCGCAGGATTGCTTCAGGCCCTCTTCTGGTTCTGGGGGGCAGGCTGAGCTTGTGCTTAATTCTTCTTCCTGATGGGAAAATAGAGTGACCTGTGCCTGTCCCAACACCTAGAGCTAGTCTCTCATTGGTTCCCCCTCTTCCCGTTCATCCTCAGGACAAATTGCAACCTGTACGGAACAGGAGGTTAAAGGTGCTGATTCTCCAAGGAGGGAGATGGCTAGTAAATCGGCTGGAATGGCGAACCCGAGCAAAGGAGATGAGAAATGAGGTGCGTTTTAGAAACCTTTCCCGATCACACGGTGTACCATCTTCTGGGTTTCTCATGCCTGTTTTCGACGTAGGAAGATGCCCTTGAACCTGGAGATTTGGGACCCATGGGATGGGTACCATGCAGTATTACTTGAAAGGGTCTGCGTTGGCTCACCCAACCTCACCGAACCTCTCAGCCCCAAGAGTGTCCACCCTTATATCTCAATCAGCTGTGGGTCTAGATATGGTCAATCCAGGTTGCATCACAGCCCCTGAACGAATTTTGTAAGAATTTCTCTCTCTTTCACTGCCTTTGTTTCACGGGTTTTGAAAAGTAATTTATTTTTATAATGGGGTTTAGCTGTTTTCACGGCTGTGTTTATGCCGCTTTACACCCCCTTGACTCACTTACAGAGAGATATCAATACATAGGTTTGAAGATTCTTACTAGTCAGATATATTCTTGTGCGGTGAATAGGGGGTGTTGAGTCCAGTTCACTGAAAAAGGAATAGGTCTTGTCTCTTACATATTGGGTTTATGGAACGGTATCTGAGCTAATTTGAAACCCTTGTTTTATGCATCACCCCACCTCACCTTTCCCGTTCAGCAGCCATAGTGTGTTTCCTAAACGTGTGACTCTGTTCTGTTTTGTAATTCAGTTCAAGTGTAGCGGTTTTTACATTCCCTCTAGAAGTGATATCTTATGATAAGTGTCTTTTTCTGTGTGACTTATTTCACTTAGAATCGTCGTACCTAAATCCACTCATCGTGCTGCTACTAGCCTTATGACGTGGATTTCATGGCTGAGTGATATTCCATTGTACATGAGGACCACAACTTCTTTATCCATTTTTCACTTTCCTAGGATATTTAAGGTGTAATGAAGTGGGGGTTCTTGTCAACAGAGCAGCCCTAAACTTTGGGGTGCCTGTGTCTTGCTGATGTTTAGTTTTCCCAATTTATACGGCCATGAGTGGAAGTGCCCTATGCTCTCCAAGCTGTGTTTTTTAGATGTTTCAGAACACACCGTACACTTCTCCAGAGTGGCTGTTGGCAATTTACATCCCACCCATCAGCGTAGCAAGGCTCCCATTTCTCCATGGCCGGTCCTGCATTTCTGGTTTGGACACTTTTTTCCGCATGGCCCTTTTGCCCGCTGGGAAGCGAGACTTCTTTGGAGCGCTGATTGGCCTTTCCAGGTTGCTTGGTTGGCCAAAAAGGGCGTATGCGTTTTTTCCTGAATATATTCAGGAAAAAACGCATACGCCCTTTTTGGCCAAGGGCATCATTGTCCACGTTTTGCCGCTTTTCATGTGCTTTCAAGGCGATTCGAATCTACCTCCTGAAATCTGTTTCCTGCAATTCTGCCTTGCTTTCAAAGCCTCTTCGTTGCCTTCCCTTAATATATTTGTGGACGAGAGGTATCATTTAAAACTCTGCAGGTTTGTGAATTGCAGTGCCCCTGAGCTCCATTTTTCAACTCGCTTTTTTGGGAGCTGGCCGCAAAAGCGCAGGATTGCTTCAGGCCCTCTTCTGGTTCTGGGGGGCAGGCTGAGCTTGTGCTTAATTCTTCTTCCTGATGGGAAAATAGAGTGACCTGTGCCTGTCCTAAGACCTAGAGCTAGTCTCTCATTGGTTCCCCCTCTTCCCGTTCATCCTCAGGACAAATTGCAACCTGTACGGAACAGGAGGTTAAAGGTGCTGATTCTCCAAGGAGGGAGATGGCTAGTAAATCGGCTGGAATGGCGAACCCGAGCAAAGGAGATGAGAAATGAGGTGCGTTTTAGAAACCTTTCCCGATCACACGGTGTACCATCTTCTGGGTTTCTCATGCCTGTTTTCGACGTAGGAAGATGCCCTTGAACCTGGAGATTTGGGACCCATGGGATGGGTACCATGCAGTATTACTTGAAAGGGTCTGCGTTGGCTCACCCAACCTCACCGAACCTCTCAGCCCCAAGAGTGTCCACCCTTATGTCTCAATCAGCTGTGGGTCTAGATATGGTCAATCCAGGTTGCATCACAGCCCCTGAACGAATTTTGTAAGAATTTCTCTCTCTTTCACTGCCTTTGTTTCACGGGTTTTGAAAAGTAATTTATTTTTATAATGGGGTTTAGCTGCTTTTCACGGCTGTGTTTATGCCGCTTTACACCCCCTTGACTCACTTACAGAGAGATATCAATACATAGGTTTGAAGATTCTTACTAGTCAGATATATTCTTGTGCGGTGAATAGGGGGTGTTGAGTCCAGTTCACTGAAAAAGGAATAGGTCTTGTCTCTTACATATTGGGTTTATGGAACGGTATCGGAGCTAATTTGAAACCCTTGTTTTATGCATCACCCCACCTCACCTTTCCCGTTCAGCAGCCATAGTGTGTTTTCTGAACGTGTGACTCTGTTCTGTTTTGTAATTCAGTTCAAGTGTAGCGGTTTTTACATTCCCTCTCTAAGTGATATCTTATGATAAGTGTCTTTTTCTGTGTGACTTATTTCACTTAGAATCGTCGTACCTAAATCCACTCATCGTGCTGCTACTAGCCTTATGACGTGGATTTCCTGGCTGAGTGATATTCCATTGTACATGAGGACCACCACTTCTTTATCCATTTTTCGCTTTCCTAGGATACTTAAGGTGTAATGAAGTGGGGGTTCTTGTCAACAGAGCAGCCGTAAACTTTGGGGTGCCTGTGTCTTGCTGATTTTTAGTTTTCCCAATTTATACGCCCATGAGTGGAAGTGCCCTATGCTCTCCAAGCTGTGTTTTTTAGATGTTTCAGAACACACCGTACACTTCTCCAGAGTGGCTGTTGGCAATTTACATCCCACCCATCAGCGTAGCAAGGCTCCCATTTCTCCATGGCCGGTCCTGCATTTCTGGTTTGGACACTTTTTTCCGCATGGCCCTTTTGCCCGCTGGGAAGCGAGACTTCTTTGGAGCGCTGATTGGCCTTTCCAGGTTGCTTGGTTGGCCAAAAAGGGCGTATGCGTTTTTTCCTGAATATATTCAGGAAAAAACGCATACGCCCTTTTTGGCCAAGGGCATCATTGTCCACGTTTTGCCACTTTTCATGTGCTTTCAAGGCGATTCGAATCTACCTCCTGAAATCTGTTTCCTGCAATTCTGCCTTGCTTTCAAAGCCTCTTCGTTGCCTTCCCTTAATATATTTGTGGACGAGAGGTATCATTTAAAACTCTGCAGGTTTGTGAATTGCAGTGCCCCTGAGCTCCATTTTTCAACTCGCTTTTTTGGGAGCTGGCCGCAAAAGCGCAGGATTGCTTCAGGCCCTCTTCTGGTTCTGGGGGGCAGGCTGAGCTTGTGCTTAATTCTTCTTCCTGATGGGAAAATAGAGTGACCTGTGCCTGTCCCAACACCTAGAGCTAGTCTCTCATTGGTTCCCCCTCTTCCCGTTCATCCTCAGGACAAATTGCAACCTGTACGGAACAGGAGGTTAAAGGTGCTGATTCTCCAAGGAGGGAGATGGCTAGTAAATCGGCTGGAATGGCGAACCCGAGCAAAGGAGATGAGAAATGAGGTGCGTTTTAGAAACCTTTCCCGATCACACGGTGTACCATCTTCTGGGTTTCTCATGCCTGTTTTCGACGTAGGAAGATGCCCTTGAACCTGGAGATTTGGGACCCATGGGATGGGTACCATGCAGTATTACTTGAAAGGGTCTGCGTTGGCTCACCCAACCTCACCGAACCTCTCAGCCCCAAGAGTGTCCACCCTTATGTCTCAATCAGCTGTGGGTCTAGATATGGTCAATCCAGGTTGCATCACAGCCCCTGAACGAATTTTGTAAGAATTTCTCTCTCTTTCACTGCCTTTGTTTCACGGGTTTTGAAAAGTAATTTATTTTTATAATGGGGTTTAGCTGCTTTTCACGGCTGTGTTTATGCCGCTTTACACCCCCTTGACTCACTTACAGAGAGATATCAATACATAGGTTTGAAGATTCTTACTAGTCAGATATATTCTTGTGCGGTGAATAGGGGGTGTTGAGTCCAGTTCACTGAAAAAGGAATAGGTCTTGTCTCTTACATATTGGGTTTATGGAACGGTATCGGAGCTAATTTGAAACCCTTGTTTTATGCATCACCCCACCTCACCTTTCCCGTTCAGCAGCCATAGTGTGTTTTCTGAACGTGTGACTCTGTTCTGTTTTGTAATTCAGTTCAAGTGTAGCGGTTTTTACATTCCCTCTCTAAGTGATATCTTATGATAAGTGTCTTTTTCTGTGTGACTTATTTCACTTAGAATCATCGTACCTAAATCCACTCATCGTGCTGCTACTAGCCTTATGACGTGGATTTCATGGCTGAGTGATATTCCATTGTACATGAGGACCACCACTTCTTTATCCATTTTTCTCTTTCCTAGGATATTTAAGGTGTAATGAAGTGGGGGTTCTTGTCAACAGAGCAGCCCTAAACTTTGGGGTGCCTGTGTCTTGCTGATTTTTAGTTTTCCCAATTTATACGCCCATGAGTGGAAGTGCCCTATGCTCTCCAAGCTGTGTTTTTTAGATGTTTCAGAACACACCGTACACTTCTCCAGAGTGGCTGTTGGCAATTTACATCCCACCCATCAGCGTAGCAAGGCTCCCATTTCTCCATGGCGGTCCTGCATTTCTGGTTTGGACACTTTTTTCCGCATGGCCCTTTTGCCCGCTGGGAAGAGAGACTTCTTTGGAGCGCTGATTGGCCTTTCCAGGTTGCTTGGTTGGCCAAAAAGGGCGTATGCGTTTTTTCCTGAATATATTCAGGAAAAAACGCATACGCCCTTTTTGGCCAAGGGCATCATTGTCCACGTTTTGCCGCTTTTCATGTGCTTTCAAGGCGATTCGAATCTACCTCCTGAAATCTGTTTCCTGCAATTCTGCCTTGCTTTCAAAGCCTCTTCGTTGCCTTCCCTTAATATATTTGTGGACGAGAGGTATCATTTAAAACTCTGCAGGTTTGTGAATTGCAGTGCCCCTGAGCTCCATTTTTCAACTCGCTTTTTTGGGAGCTGGCCGCAAAAGCGCAGGATTGCTTCAGGCCCTCTTCTGGTTCTGGGGGGCAGGCTGAGCTTGTGCTTAATTCTTCTTCCTGATGGGAAAATAGAGTGACCTGTGCCTGTCCCAACACCTAGAGCTAGTCTCTCATTGGTTCCCCCTCTTCCCGTTCATCCTCAGGACAAATTGCAACCTGTACGGAACAGGAGGTTAAAGGTGCTGATTCTCCAAGGAGGGAGATGGCTAGTAAATCGGCTGGAATGGCGAACCCGAGCAAAGGAGATGAGAAATGAGGTGCGTTTTAGAAACCTTTCCCGATCACACGGTGTACCATCTTCTGGGTTTCTCATGCCTGTTTTCGACATAGGAAGATGCCCTTGAACCTGGAGATTTGGGACCCATGGGATGGGTACCATGCAGTATTACTTGAAAGGGTCTGCGTTGGCTCACCCAACCTCACCGAACCTCTCAGCCCCAAGAGTGTCCACCCTTATGTCTCAATCAGCTGTGGGTCTAGATATGGTCAATCCAGGTTGCATCACAGCCCCTGAACGAATTTTGTAAGAATTTCTCTCTCTTTCACTGCCTTTGTTTCACGGGTTTTGAAAAGTAATTTATTTTTATAATGGGGTTTAGCTGCTTTTCACGGCTGTGTTTATGCCGCTTTACACCCCCTTGACTCACTTACAGAGAGATATCAATACATAGGTTTGAAGATTCTTACTAGTCAGATATATTCTTGTGCGGTGAATAGGGGGTGTTGAGTCCAGTTCACTGAAAAAGGAATAGGTCTTGTCTCTTACATATTGGGTTTATGGAACGGTATCTGAGCTAATTTGAAACCCTTGTTTTATGCATCACCCCACCTCACCTTTCCCGTTCAGCAGCCATAGTGTGTTTCCTAAACGTGGGACTCTGTTCTGTTTTGTAATTCAGTTCAAGTGTAGCGGTTTTTACATTCCCTCTCTAAGTGATATCTTATGATAAGTGTCTTTTTCTGTGTGACTTATTTCACTTAGAATCGTCGTACCTAAATCCACTCATCGTGCTGCTACTAGCCTTATGACGTGGATTTCATGGCTGAGTGATATTCCATTGTACATGAGGACCACAACTTCTTTATCCATTTTTCGCTTTCCTAGGATATTTAAGGTGTAATGAAGTGGGGGTTCTTGTCAACAGAGCAGCCCTAAACTTTGGGGTGCCTGTGTCTTGCTGATTTTTAGTTTTCCCAATTTATACGCCCATGAGTGGAAGTGCCCTATGCTCTCCAAGCTGTGTTTTTTAGATGTTTCAGAACACACCGTACACTTCTCCAGAGTGGCTGTTGGCAAGTTACATCCCACCCATCAGCGTAGCAAGGCTCCCATTTCTCCATGGCCGGTCCTGCATTTCTGGTTTGGACACTTTTTTCCGCATGGCCCTTTTGCCCGCTGGGAAGCGAGACTTCTTTGGAGCGCTGATTGGCCTTTCCAGGTTGCTTGGTTGGCCAAAAAGGGCGTATGCGTTTTTTCCTGAATATATTCAGGAAAAAACGCATACGCCCTTTTTGGCCAAGGGCATCATTGTCCACGTTTCGCCGCTTTTCATGTGCTTTCAAGGCGATTCGAATCTACCTCCTGAAATCTGTTTCCTGCAATTCTGCCTTGCTTTCAAAGCCTCTTCGTTGCCTTCCCTTAATATATTTGTGGACGAGAGGTATCATTTAAAACTCTGCAGGTTTGTGAATTGCAGTGCCCCTGAGCTCCATTTTTCAACTCGCTTTTTTGGGAGCTGGCCGCAAAAGCGCAGGATTGCTTCAGGCCCTCTTCTGGTTCTGGGGGGCAGGCTGAGCTTGTGCTTAATTCTTTTTCCTGATGGGAAAATAGAGTGACCTGTGCCTGTCCCAACACCTAGAGCTAGTCTCTCATTGGTTCCCCCTCTTCCCGTTCATCCTCAGGACAAATTGCAACCTGTACGGAACAGGAGGTTAAAGGTGCTGATTCTCCAAGGAGGGAGATGGCTAGTAAATCGGCTGGAATGGCGAACCCGAGCAAAGGAGATGAGAAATGAGGTGCGTTTTAGAAACCTTTCCCGATCACACGGTGTACCATCTTCTGGGTTTCTCATGCCTGTTTTCGACGTAGGAAGATGCCCTTGAACCTGGAGATTTGGGACCCATGGGATGGGTACCATGCAGTATTACTTGAAAGGGTCTGCGTTGGCTCACCCAACCTCACCGAACCTCTCAGCCCCAAGAGTGTCCACCCTTATGTCTCAATCAGCTGTGGGTCTAGATATGGTCAATCCAGGTTCCATCACAGCCCCTGAACGAATTTTGTAAGAATTTCTCTCACTTTCACTGCCTTTGTTTCACGGGTTTTGAAAAGTAATTTATTTTTATAATGGGGTTTAGCTGCTTTTCACGGCTGTGTTTATGCCGCTTTACACCCCCTTGACTCACTTACAGAGAGATATCAATACATAGGTTTGAAGATTCTTACTAGTCAGATATATTCTTGTGCGGTGAATAGGGGGTGTTGAGTCCAGTTCACTGAAAAAGGAATAGGTCTTGTCTCTTACATATTGGGTTTATGGAACGGTATCGGAGCTAATTTGAAACCCTTGTTTTATGCATCACCCCACCTCACCTTTCCCGTTCAGCAGCCATAGTGTGTTTCCTAAACGTGGGACTCTGTTCTGTTTTGCAATTCAGTTCAAGTGTAGCGGTTTTTACATTCCCTCTAGAAGTGATATCTTATGATAAGTGTCTTTTTCTGTGTGACTTATTTCACTTAGAATCGTCGTACCTAAATCCACTCATCGTGCTGCTACTAGCCTTATGACGTGGATTTCATGGCTGAGTGATATTCCATTGTACATGAGGACCACAACTTCTTTATCCATTTTTCACTTTCCTAGGATATTTAAGGTGTAATGAAGTGGGGGTTCTTGTCAACAGAGCAGCCCTAAACTTTGGGGTGCCTGTGTCTTGCTGATTTTTAGTTTTCTCAATTTATACGCCCATGAGTGGAAGTGCCCTATGCTCTCCAAGCTGTGTTTTTAGATGTTTCAGAACACACCGTACACTTCTCCGGAGTGCCTGTTGGCAATTTACATCCCACCCATCAGCGTAGCAAGGCTCCCATTTCTCCATGGCCGGTCCTGCATTTCTGGTTTGGACACTTTTTTCCGCATGGCCCTTTTGCCCGCTGGGAAGCGAGACTTCTTTGGAGCGCTGATTGGCCTTTCCAGGTTGCTTGGTTGGCCAAAAAGGGCGTATGCGTTTTTTTCCTGAATATATTCAGGAAAAAACGCATACGCCCTTTTTGGCCAAGGGCATCATTGTCCACGTTTTGCCGCTTTTCATGTGCTTTCAAGGCGATTCGAATCTACCTCCTGAAATCTGTTTCCTGCAATTCTGCCTTGCTTTCAAAGCCTCTTCGTTGCCTTCCCTTAATATATTTGTGGACGAGAGGTATCATTTAAAACTCTGCAGGTTTGTGAATTGCAGTGCCCCTGAGCTCCATTTTTCAACTCGCTTTTTTGGGAGCTGGCCTCAAAAGCGCAGGATTGCTTCAGGCCCTCTTCTTGTTCTGGGGGGCAGGCTGAGCTTGTGCTTAATTCTTCTTCCTGATGGGAAAATAGAGTGACCTGTGCCTGTCCCAACACCTAGAGCTAGTCTCTCATTGGTTCCCCCTCTTCCCGTTCATCCTCAGGACAAATTGCAACCTGTACGGAACAGGAGGTTAAAGGTGCTGATTCTCCAAGGAGGGAGATGGCTAGTAAATCGGCTGGAATGGCGAACCCGAGCAAAGGAGATGAGAAATGAGGTGCGTTTTAGAAACCTTTCCCGATCACACGGTGTACCATCTTCTGGGTTTCTCATGCCTGTTTTCGACGTAGGAAGATGCCCTTGAACCTGGAGATTTGGGACCCATGGGATGGGTACCATGCAGTATTACTTGAAAGGGTCTGCGTTGGCTCACCCAACCTCACCGAACCTCTCAGCCCCAAGAGTGTCCACCCTTATGTCTCAATCAGCTGTGGGTCTAGATATGGTCAATCCAGGTTCCATCACAGCCCCTGAACGAATTTTGTAAGAATTTCTCTCACTTTCACTGCCTTTGTTTCACGGGTTTTGAAAAGTAATTTATTTTTATAATGGGGTTTAGCTGCTTTTCACGGCTGTGTTTATGCCGCTTTACACCCCCTTGACTCACTTACAGAGAGATATCAATACATAGGTTTGAAGATTCTTACTAGTCAGATATATTCTTGTGCGGTGAATAGGGGGTGTTGAGTCCAGTTCACTGAAAAAGGAATAGGTCTTGTCTCTTACATATTGGGTTTATGGAACGGTATCGGAGCTAATTTGAAACCCTTGTTTTATGCATCACCCCACCTCACCTTTCCCGTTCAGCAGCCATAGTGTGTTTCCTAAACGTGGGACTCTGTTCTGTTTTGCAATTCAGTTCAAGTGTAGCGGTTTTTACATTCCCTCTAGAAGTGATATCTTATGATAAGTGTCTTTTTCTGTGTGACTTATTTCACTTAGAATCGTCGTACCTAAATCCACTCATCGTGCTGCTACTAGCCTTATGACGTGGATTTCTTGGCTGAGTGATATTCCATTGTACATGAGGACCCCAACTTCTTTATCCATTTTTCACTTTCCTAGGATATTTAAGGTGTAATGAAGTGGGGGTTCTTGTCAACAGAGCAGCCCTAAACTTTGGGGTGCCTGTGTCTTGCTGATTTTTAGTTTTCTCAATTTATACGCCCATGAGTGGAAGTGCCCTATGCTCTCCAAGCTGTGTTTTTAGATGTTTCAGAACACACCGTACACTTCTCCGGAGTGCCTGTTGGCAATTTACATCCCACCCATCAGCGTAGCAAGGCTCCCATTTCTCCATGGCCGGTCCTGCATTTCTGGTTTGGACACTTTTTTCCCCATGGCCCTTTTGCCCGCTGGGAAGCGAGACTTCTTTGGAGCGCTGATTGGCCTTTCCAGGTTGCTTGGTTGGCCAAAAAGGGCGTATGCGTTTTTTTCCTGAATATATTCAGGAAAAAACGCATACGCCCTTTTTGGCCAAGGGCATCATTGTCCACGTTTTGCCGCTTTTCATGTGCTTTCAAGGTGATTCGAATCTACCTCCTGAAATCTGTTTCCTGCAATTCTGCCTTGCTTTCAAAGCCTCTTCGTTGCCTTCCCTTAATATATTTGTGGACGAGAGGTATCATTTAAAACTCTGCAGGTTTGTGAATTGCAGTGCCCCTGAGCTCCATTTTTCAACTCGCTTTTTTGGGAGCTGGCCGCAAAAGCGCAGGATTGCTTCAGGCCCTCTTCTGGTTCTGGGGGGCAGGCTGAGCTTGTGCTTAATTCTTCTTCCTGATGGGAAAATAGAGTGACCTGTGCCTGTCCCAACACCTAGAGCTAGTCTCTCATTGGTTCCCCCTCTTCCCGTTCATCCTCAGGACAAATTGCAACCTGTACGGAACAGGAGGTTAAAGGTGCTGATTCTCCAAGGAGGGAGATGGCTAGTAAATCGGCTGGAATGGCGAACCCGAGCAAAGGAGATGAGAAATGAGGTGCGTTTTAGAAACATTTCCCGATCACACGGTGTACCATCTTCTGGGTTTCTCATGCCTGTTTTCGACGTAGGAAGATGCCCTTGAACCTGGAGATTTGGGACCCATGGCATGGGTACCATGCAGTATTACTTGAAAGGGTCTGCGTTGGCTCACCCAACCTCACCGAACCTCTCAGCCCCAAGAGTGTCCACCCTTATGTCTCAATCAGCTGTGGGTCTAGATTTGGTCAATCCAGGTTGCATCACAGCCCCTGAACGAATTTTGTAAGAATTTCTCTCTCTTTCACTGCCTTTGTTTCACGGGTTTTGAAAAGTAATTTATTTTTATAATGGGGTTTAGCTGCTTTTCACGGCTGTGTTTATGCCGCTTTACACCCCCTTGACTCACTTACAGAGAGATATCAATACATAGGTTTGAAGATTCTTACTAGTCAGATATATTCTTGTGCGGTGAATAGGGGGTGTTGAGTCCAGTTCACTGAAAAAGGAATAGGTCTTGTCTCTTACATATTGGGTTTATGGAACGGTATCTGAGCTAATTTGAAACCCTTGTTTTATGCATCACCCCACCTCACCTTTCCCGTTCAGCAGCCATAGTGTGTTTTCTAAACGTGTGACTCTGTTCTGTTTTGTAATTCAGTTCAAGTGTAGCGGTTTTTACATTCCCTCTAGAAGTGATATCTTATGATAAGTGTCTTTTTCTGTGTGACTTATTTCACTTAGAATCGTCGTACCTAAATCCACTCATCGTGCTGCTACTAGCCTTATGACGTTGATTTCATGGCTGAGTGATATTCCATTGTACATGAGGACCCCAACTTCTTTATCCATTTTTCTCTTTCCTAGGATATTTAAGGTGTAATGAAGTGGGGGTTCTTGTCAACAGAGCAGCCCTAAACTTTGGGGTGCCTGTGTCTTCCTGATTTTTAGTTTTCCCAATTTATACGCCCATGAGTGGAAGTGCCCTATGCTTTCCAAGCTGTGTTTTTTAGATGTTTCAGAACACACCGTACACTTCTCCAGAGTGGCTGTTGGCAATTTACATCCCACCCATCAGCGTAGCAAGGCTCCCATTTCTCCATGGCCGGTCCTGCATTTCTGGTTTGGACACTTTTTTCCGCATGGCCCTTTTGCCCGCTGGGAAGTGAGACTTCTTTGGAGCGCTGATTGGCCTTTCCAGGTTGCTTGGTTGGCCAAAAAGGGCGTATGCGTTTTTTCCTGAATATATTCAGGAAAAAACGCATACGCCCTTTTTGGCCAAGGGAATCATTGTCCACGTTTTGCCGCTTTTCATGTGCTTTCAAGGCGATTCGAATCTACCTCCTGAAATCTGTTTCCTGCAATTCTGCCTTGCTTTCAAAGCCTCTTCGTTGCCTTCCCTTAATATATTTGTGGACGAGAGGTATCATTTAAAACTCTGCAGGTTTGTGAATTGCAGTGCCCCTGAGCTCCATTTTTCAACTCGCTTTTTTGGGAGCTGGCCGCAAAAGCGCAGGATTGCTTCAGGCCCTCTTCTGGTTCTGGGGGGCAGGCTGAGCTTGTGCTTAATTCTTCTTCCTGATGGGAAAATAGAGTGACCTGTGCCTGTCCCAACACCTAGAGCTAGTCTCTCATTGGTTCCCCCTCTTCCCGTTCATCCTCAGGACAAATTGCAACCTGTACGGAACAGGAGGTTAAAGGTGCTGATTCTCCAAGGAGGGAGATGGCTAGTAAATCGGCTGGAATGGCGAACCCGAGCAAAGGAGATGAGAAATGAGGTGCGTTTTAGAAACCTTTCCCGATCACACGGTGTACCATCTTCTGGGTTTCTCATGCCTGTTTTCGACGTAGGAAGATGCCCTTGAACCTGGAGATTTGGGACCCATGGGATGGGTACCATGCAGTATTATTTGAAAGGGTCTGCGTTGGCTCACCCAACCTCACCGAACCTCTCAGCCCCAAGAGTGTCCACCCTTATGTCTCAATCAGCTGTGGGTCTAGATATGGTCAATCCAGGTTGCATCACAGCCCCTGAACGAATTTTGGAAGAATTTCTCTCTCTTTCACTGTCTTTGTTTCACGGGTTTTGAAAAGTAATTTATTTTTATAATGGGGTTTAGCTGCTTTTCACGGCTGTGTTTATGCCACTTTACACCCCCTTGACTCACTTACAGAGAGATATCAATACATAGGTTTGAAGATTCTTACTAGTCAGATATATTCTTGTGCGGTGAATAGGGGGTGTTGAGTCCAGTTCACTGAAAAAGGAATAGGTCTTGTCTCTTACATATTGGGTTTATGGAACGGTATCTGAGCTAATTTGAAACCCTTGTTTTATGCATCACCCCACCTCACCTTTCCCGTTCAGCAGCCGTAGTGTGTTTCCTAAACATGTGACTCTGTTCTGTTTTGTAATTCAGTTCAAGTGTAGCGGTTTTTACATTCCCTCTCTAAGTGATATCTTATGATAAGTGTCTTTTTCTGTGTGACTTATTTCACTTAGAATCGTCATACCTAAATCCACTCATCGTGCTGCTACTAGCCTTATGACGTTGATTTCATGGCTGAGTGATATTCCATTGTTCATGAGGACCCCAACTTCTTTATCCATTTTTCGCTTTCCTAGGATATTTAAGGTGTAATGAAGTGGGGGTTCTTGTCAACAGAGCAGCCCTAAACTTTGGGGTGCCTGTGTCTTGCTGATTTTTAGTTTTCCCAATTTATACGCCCATGAGTGGAAGTGCCCTATGCTCTCCAAGCTGTGTTTTTTAGATGTTTCAGAACACACCGTACACTTCTCCAGAGTGGCTGTTGGCAATTTACATCCCACCCATCAGCGTAGCAAGGCTCCCATTTCTCCATGGCCGGTCCTGCATTTCTGGTTTGGACACTTTTTTCCGCATGGCCCTTTTGCCCGCTGGGAAGCGAGACTTCTTTGGAGCGCTGATTGGCCTTTCCAGGTTGCTTGGTTGGCCAAAAAGGGCGTATGCGTTTTTTCCTGAATATATTCAGGAAAAAACGCATACGCCCTTTTTGGCCAAGGGCATCATTGTCCACGTTTTGCCGCTTTTCATGTGCTTTCAAGGCGATTCGAATCTACCTCCTGAAATCTGTTTCCTGCAATTCTGCCTTGCTTTCAAAGCCTCTTCGTTGCCTTCCCTTAATATATTTGTGGACGAGAGGTATCATTTAAAACTCTGCAGGTTTGTGAATTGCAGTGCCCCTGAGCTCCATTTTTCAACTCGCTTTTTTGGGAGCTGGCCGCAAAAGCGCAGGATTGCTTCAGGCCCTCTTCTGGTTCTGGGGGGCAGGCTGAGCTTGTGCTTAATTCTTCTTCCTGATGGGAAAATAGAGTGACCTGTGCCTGTCCCAACACCTAGAGCTAGTCTCTCATTGGTTCCCCCTCTTCCCGTTCATCCTCAGGACAAATTGCAACCTGTACGGAACAGGAGGTTAAAGGTGCTGATTCTCCAAGGAGGGAGATGGCTAGTAAATCGGCTGGAATGGCGAACCCGAGCAAAGGAGATGAGAAATGAGGTGCGTTTTAGAAACCTTTCCCGATCACACGGTGTACCATCTTCTGGCTTTCTCATGCCTGTTTTCGACGTAGGAAGATGCCCTTGAACCTGGAGATTTGGGACCCATGGGATGGGTACCATGCAGTATTACTTGAAAGGGTCTGCGTTGGCTCACCCAACCTCACCGAACCTCTCAGCCCCAAGAGTGTCCACCCTTATGTCTCAATCAGCTGTGGGTCTAGATATGGTCAATCCAGGTTGCATCACAGCCCCTGAACGAATTTTGGAAGAATTTCTCTCTCTTTCACTGTCTTTGTTTCACGGGTTTTGAAAAGTAATTTATTTTTATAATGGGGTTTAGCTGCTTTTCACGGCTGTGTTTATGCCGCTTTACACCCCCTTGACTCACTTACAGAGAGATATCAATACATAGGTTTGAAGATTCTTCCTAGTCAGATATATTCTTGTGCGGTGAATAGGGGGTGTTGAGTCCAGTTCACTGAAAAAGGAATAGGTCTTGTCTCTTACATATTGGGTTTATGGAACGGTATCTGAGCTAATTAGAAACCCTTGTTTTATGCATCACCCCACCTCACCTTTCCCGTTCAGCAGCCGTAGTGTGTTTCCTAAACGTGTGACTCTGTTCTGTTTTGTAATTCAGTTCAAGTGTAGCGGTTTTTACATTCCCTCTAGAAGTGATATCTTATGATAAGTGTCTTTTTCTGTGTGACTTATTTCACTTAGAATCGTCGTACCTAAATCCACTCATCGTGCTGCTACTAGCCTTATGACGTTGATTTCATGGCTGAGTGATATTCTATTGTACATGAGGACCCCAACTTCTTTATCCATTTTTCTCTTTCCTAGGATATTTAAGGTGTAATGAAGTGGGGGTTCTTGTCAACAGAGCAGCCCTAAACTTTGGGGTGCCTGTGTCTTGCTGATTTTTAGTTTTCCCAATTTATACGCCCATGAGTGGAAGTGCCCTATGCTCTCCAAGCTGTGTTTTTTAGATGTTTCAGAACACACCGTACACTTCTCCAGAGTGGCTGTTGGCAATTTACATCCCACCCATCAGCGTAGCAAGGCTCCCATTTCTCCATGGCCGGTCCTGCATTTCTGGTTTGGTCACTTTTTTCCGCATGGCCCTTTTGCCCGCTGGGAAGCGAGACTTCTTTGGAGCGCTGATTGGCCTTTCCAGGTTGCTTGGTTGGCCAAAAAGGACGTATGCGTTTTTTCCTGAATATATTCAGGAAAAAACGCATACGTCCTTTTTGGCCAAGGGCATCATTGTCCACGTTTTGCCGCTTTTCATGTGCTTTCAAGGCGATTCGAATCTACCTCCTGAAATCTGTTTCCTGCAATTCTGCCTTGCTTTCAAAGCCTCTTCGTTGCCTTCCCTTAATATATTTGTGGACGAGAGGTATCATTTAAAACCCTGCAGGTTTGTGAATTGCAGTGCCCCTGAGCTCCATTTTTCAACTCGCTTTTTTGGGAGCTGGCCGCAAAAGCGCAGGATTGCTTCAGGCCCTCTTCTTGTTCTGGGGGGCAGGCTGAGCTTGTGCTTAATTCTTCTTCCTGATGGGAAAATAGAGTGACCTGTGCCTGTCCCAACACCTAGAGCTAGTCTCTCATTGGTTCCCACTCTTCCCGTTCATCCTCAGGACAAATTGCAACCTGTACGGAACAGGAGGTTAAAGGTGCTGATTCTCCAAGGAGGGAGATGGCTAGTAAATCGGCTGGAATGGCGAACCCAAGCAAAGGAGATGAGAAATGAGGTGCGTTTTAGAAACTTTTCCTGATCACACGGTGTACCATCTTCTGGGTTTCTCATGCCTGTTTTCGACGGAGGAAGATGCCCTTGAACCTGGAGATTTGGGACCCATGGGATGGGTACCATGCAGTATTATTTGAAAGGGTCTGCGTTGGCTCACCCAACCTCACCGAACCTCTCAGCCCCAAGAGTGTCCACCCTTATGTCTCAATCAGCTGTGGGTCTAGATATGGTCAATCCAGGTTGCATCACAGCCCCTGAACGAATTTTGGAAGAATTTCTCTCTCTTTCACTGTCTTTGTTTCACGGGTTTTGAAAAGTAATTTATTTTTATAATGGGGTTTAGCTGCTTTTCACGGCTGTGTTTATGCCACTTTACACCCCCTTGACTCACTTAAAGAGAGATATCAATACATAGGTTTGAAGATTCTTACTAGTCAGATATATTCTTGTGCGGTGAATAGGGGGTGTTGAGTCCAGTTCACTGAAAAAGGAATAGGTCTTGTCTCTTACATATTGGGTTTATGGAACGGTATCTGAGCTAATTTGAAACCCTTGTTTTATGCATCACCCCACCTCACCTTTCCCGTTCAGCAGCCGTAGTGTGTTTCCTAAACGTGTGACTCTGTTCTGTTTTGTAATTCAGTTCAAGTGTAGCGGTTTTTACATTCCCTCTAGAAGTGATATCTTATGATAAGTGTCTTTTTCTGTGTGACTTATTTCACTTAGAATCGTCGTACCTAAATCCACTCATCGTGCTGCTACTAGCCTTATGACGTTGATTTCATGGCTGAGTGATATTCCATTGTACATGAGGACCCCAACTTCTTTATCCATTTTTCTCTTTCCTAGGATATTTAAGGTGTAATGAAGTGGGGGTTCTTGTCAACAGAGCAGCCCTAAACTTTGGGGTGCCTGTGTCTTGCTGATTTTTAGTTTTCCCAATTTATACGCCCATGAGTGGAAGTGCCCTATGCTCTCCAAGCTGTGTTTTTTAGATGTTTCAGAACACACCGTACACTTCTCCAGAGTGGCTGTTGGCAATTTACATCCCACCCATCAGCGTAGCAAGGCTCCCATTTCTCCATGGCCGGTCCTGCATTTCTGGTTTGGACACTTTTTTCCGCATGGCCCTTTTGCCCGCTGGGAAGCGAGACTTCTTTGGAGCGCTGATTGGCCTTTCCAGGTTGCTTGGTTGGCCAAAAAGGGCGTATGCGTTTTTTCCTGAATATATTCAGGAAAAAACGCATACGCCCTTTTTGGACAAGGGCATCATTGTCCACGTTTTGCCGCTTTTCATGTGCTTTCAAGGCGATTCGAATCTACCTCCTGAAATCTGTTGCCTGCAATTCTGCCTTGCTTTCAAAGCCTCTTCGTTGCCTTCCCTTAATATATTTGTGGACGAGAGGTATCATTTAAAACTCTGCAGGTTTGTGAATTGCAGTGCCCCTGAGCTCCATTTTTCAACTCGCTTTTTTGGGAGCTGGCCGCAAAAGCGCAGGATTGCTTCAGGCCCTCTTCTGGTTCTGGGGGGCAGGCTGAGCTTGTGCTTAATTCTTCTTCCTGATGGGAAAATAGAGTGACCTGTGCCTGTCCCAACACCTAGAGCTAGTCTCTCATTGGTTCCCCCTCTTCCCGTTCATCCTCAGGACAAATTGCAACCTGTACGGAACAGGAGGTTAAAGGTGCTGATTCTCCAAGGAGGGAGATGGCTAGTAAATCGGCTGGAATGGCGAACCCGAGCAAAGGAGATGAGAAATGAGGTGCGTTTTAGAAACCTTTCCCGATCACACGGTGTACCATCTTCTGGGTTTCTCATGCCTGTTTTCGACGTAGGAAGATGCCCTTGAACCTGGAGATTTGGGACCCATGGGATGGGTACCATGCAGTATTACTTGAAAGGGTCTGCGTTGGCTCACCCAACCTCACCGAACCTCTCAGCCCCAAGAGTGTCCACCCTTATGTCTCAATCAGCTGTGGGTCTAGATATGGTCAATCCAGGTTGCATCACAGCCCCTGAACGAATTTTGTAAGAATTTCTCTCTCTTTCACTGCCTTTGTTTCACGGGTTTTGAAAAGTAATTTATTTTTATAATGGGGTTTAGCTGCTTTTCACGGCTGTGTTTATGCCGCTTTACACCCCCTTGACTCACTTACAGAGAGATATCAATACATAGGTTTGAAGATTCTTACTAGTCAGATATATTCTTGTGCGGTGAATAGGGGGTGTTGAGTCCAGTTCACTGAAAAAGGAATAGGTCTTGTCTCTTACATATTGGGTTTATGGAACGGTATCTGAGCTAATTTGAAACCCTTGTTTTATGCATCACCCCACCTCACCTTTCCCGTTCAGCAGCCATAGTGTGTTTTCTAAACGTGTGACTCTGTTCTGTTTTGTAATTCAGTTCAAGTGTAGCGGTTGTTACATTCCCTCTAGAAGTGATATCTTATGATAAGTGTCTTTTTCTGTGTGACTTATTTCACTTAGAATCGTCGTACCTAAATCCACTCATCGTGCTGCTACTAGCCTTATGACGTTGATTTCATGGCTGAGTGATATTCCATTGTACATGAGGACCACAACTTCTTTATCCATTTTTCTCTTTCCTAGGATATTTAAGGTGTAATGAAGTGGGGGTTCTTGTCAACAGAGCAGCCCTAAACTTTGGGGTGCCTGTGTCTTGCTGATTTTTAGTTTTCCCAATTTATACGCCCATGAGTGGAAGTGCCCTATGCTCTCCAAGCTGTGTTTTTTAGATGTTTCAGAACACACCGTACACTTCTCCAGAGTGGCTGTTGGCAATTTACATCCCACCCATCAGCGTAGCAAGGCTCCCATTTCTCCATGGCCGGTCCTGCATTTCTGGTTTGGACACTTTTTTCCGCATGGCCCTTTTGCCCGCTGGGAAGCGAGACTTCTTTGGAGCGCTGATTGGCCTTTCCAGGTTGCTTGGTTGGCCAAAAAGGGCGTATGCGTTTTTTCCTGAATATATTCAGGAAAAAACGCATACGCCCTTTTTGGCCAAGGGCATCATTGTCCACGTTTTGCCGCTTTTCCTGTGCTTTCAAGGCGATTCGAATCTACCTCCTGAAATCTGTTTCCTGCAATTCTGCCTTGCTTTCAAAGCCTCTTCGTTGCCTTCCCTTAATATATTTGTGGACGAGAGGTATCATTTAAAACTCCGCAGGTTTGTGAATTGCAGTGCCCCTGAGCTCCATTTTTCAACTCGCTTTTTTGGGAGCTGGCCGCAAAAGCGCAGGATTGCTTCAGGCCCTCTTCTGGTTCTGGGGGGCAGGCTGAGCTTGTGCTTAATTCTTCTTCCTGATGGGAAAATAGAGTGACCTGTGCCTGTCCCAACACCTAGAGCTAGTCTCTCATTGGTTCCCCCTCTTCCCGTTCATCCTCAGGACAAATTGCAACCTGTACGGAACAGGAGGTTAAAGGTGCTGATTCTCCAAGGAGGGAGATGGCTAGTAAATCGGCTGGAATGGCGAACCCGAGCAAAGGAGATGAGAAATGAGGTGCGTTTTAGAAACCTTTCCCGATCACACGGTGTACCATCTTCTGGGTTTCTCATGCCTGTTTTCGACGTAGGAAGATGCCCTTGAACCTGGAGATTTGGGACCCATGGGATGGGTACCATGCAGTATTACTTGAAAGGGTCTGCGTTGGCTCACCCAACCTCACCGAACCTCTCAGCCCCAAGAGTGTCCACCCTTATGTCTCAATCAGCTGTGGGTCTAGATATGGTCAATCCAGGTTGCATCACAGCCCCTGAACGAATTTTGTAAGAATTTCTCTCTCTTTCACTGTCTTTGTTTCACGGGTTTTGAAAAGTAATTTATTTTTATAATGGGGTTTAGCTGCTTTTCACGGCTGTGTTTATGCCGCTTTACACCCCCTTGACTCACTTACAGAGAGATATCAATACATAGGTTTGAAGATTCTTCCTAGTCAGATATATTCTTGTGCGGTGAATAGGGGGTGTTGAGTCCAGTTCACTGAAAAAGGAATAGGTCTTGTCTCTTACATATTGGGTTTATGGAATGGTATCTGAGCTAATTTGAAACGCTTGTTTTATGCATCACCCCACCTCACCTTTCCCGTTCAGCAGCCGTAGTGTGTTTCCTAAACCTGTGACTCTGTTCTGTTTTGCAATTCAGTTCAAGTGTAGCGGTTTTTACATTCCCTCTAGAAGTGATATCTTATGATAAGTGTCTTTTTCTGTGTGACTTATTTCACTTAGAATCGTCGTACCTAAATCCACTCATCGTGCTGCTACTAGCCTTATGACGTTGATTTCATGGCTGAGTGATATTCCATTGTACATGAGGACCACAACTTCTTTATCCATTTTTCTCTTTCCTAGGATATTTAAGGTGTAATGAAGTGGGGGTTCTTGTCAACAGAGCAGCCCTAAACTTTGGGGTGCCTGTGTCTTGCTGATTTTTAGTTTTCCCAATTTATACGCCCATGAGTGGAAGTGCCCTATGCTCTCCAAGCTGTGTTTTTTAGATGTTTCAGAACACACCGTACACTTCTCCAGAGTGGCTGTTGGCAATTTACATCCCACCCATCAGCGTAGCAAGGCTCCCATTTCTCCATGGCCGGTCCTGCATTTCTGGTTTGGACACTTTTTTCCGCATGGCCCTTTTGCCCGCTGGGAAGCGAGACTTCTTTGGAGCGCTGATTGGCCTTTCCAGGTTGCTTGGTTGGCCAAAAAGGGCGTATGCGTTTTTTCCTGAATATATTCAGGAAAAAACGCATACGCCCTTTTTGGCCAAGGGCATCATTGTCCACGTTTTGCCGCTTTTCATGTGCTTTCAAGGCGATTCGAATCTACCTCCTGAAATCTGTTTCCTGCAATTCTGCCTTGCTTTCAAAGCCTCTTCGTTGCCTTCCCTTAATATATTTGTGGACGAGAGGTATCATTTAAAACTCTGCAGGTTTGTGAATTGCAGTGCCCCTGAGCTCCATTTTTCAACTCGCTTTTTTGGGAGCTGGCCGCAAAAGCGCAGGATTGCTTCAGGCCCTCTTCTGGTTCTGGGGGGCAGGCTGAGCTTGTGCTTAATTCTTCTTCCTGATGGGAAAATAGAGTGACCTGTGCCTGTCCCAACACCTAGAGCTAGTCTCTCATTGGTTCCCCCTCTTCCCGTTCATCCTCAGGACAAATTGCAACCTGTACGGAACAGGAGGTTAAAGGTGCTGATTCTCCAAGGAGGGAGATGGCTAGTAAATCGGCTGGAATGGCGAACCCGAGCAAAGGAGATGAGAAATGAGGTGCGTTTTAGAAACCTTTCCCGATCACACGGTGTACCATCTTCTGGGTTTCTCATGCCTGTTTTCGACGTAGGAAGATGCCCTTGAACCTGGAGATTTGGGACCCATGGGATGGGTACCATGCAGTATTACTTGAAAGGGTCTGCGTTGGCTCACCCAACCTCACCGAACCTCTCAGCCCCAAGAGTGTCCACCCTTATGTCTCAATCAGCTGTGGGTCTAGATATGGTCAATCCAGGTTGCATCACAGCCCCTGAACGAATTTTGTAAGAATTTCTCTCTCTTTCACTGCCTTTGTTTCACGGGTTTTGAAAAGTAATTTATTTTTATAATGGGGTTTAGCTGCTTTTCACGGCTGTGTTTATGCCGCTTTACACCCCCTTGACTCACTTACAGAGAGATATCAATACATAGGTTTGAAGATTCTTACTAGTCAGATATATTCTTGTGCGGTGAATAGGGGGTGTTGAGTCCAGTTCACTGAAAAAGGAATAGGTCTTGTCTCTTACATATTGGGTTTATGGAACGGTATCTGAGCTAATTTGAAACCCTTGTTTTATGCATCACCCCACCTCACCTTTCCCGTTCAGCAGCCATAGTGTGTTTTCTAAACGTGTGACTCTGTTCTGTTTTGTAATTCAGTTCAAGTGTAGCGGTTTTTACATTCCCTCTAGAAGTGATATCTTATGATAAGTGTCTTTTTCTGTGTAACTTATTTCACTTAGAATCGTCGTACCTAAATCCACTCATCGTGCTGCTACTAGCCTTATGACGTTGATTTCATGGCTGAGTGATATTCCATTGTACATGAGGACCACAACTTCTTTATCCATTTTTCTCTTTCCTAGGATATTTAAGGTGTAATGAAGTGGGGGTTCTTGTCAACAGAGCAGCCCTAAACTTTGGGGTGCCTGTGTCTTGCTGATTTTTAGTTTTCCCAATTTATAGGCCCATGAGTGGAAGTGCCCTATGCTCTCCAAGCTGTGTTTTTTAGATGTTTCAGAACACACCGTACACTTCTCCAGAGTGGCTGTTGGCAATTTACATCCCACCCATCAGCGTAGCAAGGCTCCCATTTCTCCATGGCCGGTCCTGCATTTCTGGTTTGGACACTTTTTTCCGCATGGCCCTTTTGCCCGCTGGGAAGCGAGACTTCTTTGGAGCGCTGATTGGCCTTTCCAGGTTGCTTGGTTGGCCAAAAAGGGCGTATGCGTTTTTTCCTGAATATATTCAGGAAAAAACGCATACGCCCTTTTTGGCCAAGGGCATCATTGTCCACGTTTTGCCGCTTTTCCTGTGCTTTCAAGGCGATTCGAATCTACCTCCTGAAATCTGTTTCCTGCAATTCTGCCTTGCTTTCAAAGCCTCTTCGTTGCCTTCCCTTAATATATTTGTGGACGAGAGGTATCATTTATAACTCTGCAGGTTTGTGAATTGCAGTGCCCCTGAGCTCCATTTTTCCAGTCGCTTTTTTGGGAGCTGGCCGCAAAAGTGCAGGATTGCTTCAGGCCCTCTTCTGGTTCTGGGGGGCAGGCTGAGCTTTTGGTTAATTCTTCTTCCTGATGGCAAAATAGAGTGACCTGTGCCTGTCCCAACCCCTAGAGCTAGTCTCTCATTGGTTCCCCCTCTTCCCGTTCATCCTCAGGACAAATTGCAACCTGTACGGAACAGGAGGTTAAAGGTGCTGATTCTCCAAGGAGGGAGATGTCTAGTAAAGCGGCTGGAATGGCGAACCCGAGCACAAGGAGATGAGAAATGAGGTGCGTTTTAGAAACCTTTCCCGATCACACGGTGTACCATCTTCTGGGTTTCTCATGCATGTTTTCGACGTAGGAAGATGCCCTTGAACCTGCAGATTTGGGACCCATGGGATGGGTACCATGCAGTATTACTTTAAAGGGTCTGCGTTGGCTCACCCAACCTCACCGAACCTCTCAGCCCCAAGCGTGTCCACCCTTATGTCTCAATCAGCTGTGGGTCTAGATATGGTCAATCCAGGTTGCATCACAGCCCCTGAACGAATTTTGTAAGAATTTCTCTCTCTTTCACTGTCTTTGTTTCACGGGTTTTGAAAAGTAATTTATTTTTATAATGGGGTTTAGCTGCTTTTCACGGCTGTGTTTATGCCGCTTTACACCCCCTTGACTCACTTACAGAGAGATATCAATACATAGGTTTGAAGATTCTTACTAGTCAGATATATTCTTGTGCGGTGAATAGGGGGTGTTGAGTCCAGTTCACTGAAAAAGGAATAGGTCTTGTCTCTTACATATTGGGTTTATGGAACGGTATCTGAGCTAATTTGAAACCCTTGTTTTATGCATCACCCCACCTCACCTTTCCCGTTCAGCAGCCATAGTGTGTTTTCTAAACGTGTGACTCTGTTCTGTTTTGCAATTCAGTTCAAGTTTAGCGGTTTTTACATTCCCTCTATAAGTGATATCTTATGATAAGTGTCTTTTTCTGTGTGACTTATTTCACTTAGAATCGTCGTACCTAAATCCTCTCATCGTGCTGGTTCTAGCCTTATGAAGTTGATTTCATGGCTGAGTGATATTCCATTGTACATGAGGACCACAACTTCTTTATCCATTTTTCTCTCTCCTAGGATATTGAAGGTGTAATGAAGTGGGGGTTCTTGTCAACAGAGCAGCCCTAAACTTTGGGGTGCCTGTGTCTTGCTGATTTTTAGTTTTCCCAATTTATACGCCCATGAGTGGAAGTGCCCTATGCTCTCCAAGCTGTGTTTTTTAGATGTTTCAGAACACACCGTACACTTCTCCAGAGTGGCTGTTGGCAATTTACATCCCACCCATCAGCGTAGCAAGGCTCCCATTTCTCCATGGCCGGTCCTGCATTTCTGGTTTGGACACTTTTTTCCGCATGGCCCTTTTGCCCGCTGGGAAGCGAGACTTCTTTGGAGCGCTGATTGGCCTTTCCAGGTTGCTTGGTTGGCCAAAAAGGGCGTATGCGTTTTTTCCTGAATATATTCAGGAAAAAACGCATACGCCCTTTTTGGCCAAGGGCATCATTGTCCACGTTTTGCCGCTTTTCATGTGCTTTCAAGGCGATTCGAATCTACCTCCTGAAATCTGTTTCCTGCAATTCTGCCTTGCTTTCAAAGCCTCTTCGTTGCCTTCCCTTAATATATTTGTGGACGAGAGGTATCACTTAAATCTCTGCAGGTTTGTGAATTGCAGTGCCCCTGAGCTCCATTTTTCAACTCGCTTTTTTGGGAGCTGGCCGCAAAAGCGCAGGATTGCTTCAGGCCCTCTTCTGGTTCTGGGGGGCAGGCTGAGCTTGTGCTTAATTCTTCTTCCTGATGGGAAAATAGAGTGACCTGTGCCTGTCCCAACACCTAGAGCTAGTCTCTCATTGGTTCCCCCTCTTCCCGTTCATCCTCAGGACAAATTGCAACCTGTACGGAACAGGAGGTTAAAGGTGCTGATTCTCCAAGGAGGGAGATGGCTAGTAAATCGGCTGGAATGGCGAACCCGAGCAAAGGAGATGAGAAATGAGGTGCGTTTTAGAAACCTTTCCCGATCACACGGTGTACCATCTTCTGGGTTTCTCATGCCTGTTTTCGATGTAGGAAGATGCCCTTGAACCTGGAGATTTGGGACCCATGGGATGGGTACCATGCAGTATTACTTGAAAGGGTCTGCGTTGGCTCACCCAACCTCACCGAACCTCTCAGCCCCAAGAGTGTCCACCCTTATGTCTCAATCAGCTGTGGGTCTAGATATGGTCAATCCAGGTTGCATCACAGCCCCTGAACGAATTTTGTAAGAATTTCTCTCTCTTTCACTGTCTTTGTTTCACGGGTTTTGAAAAGTAATTTATTTTTATAATGGGGTTTAGCTGCTTTTCACGGCTGTGTTTATGCCGCTTTACACCCCCTTGACTCACTTACAGAGAGATATCAATACATAGGTTTGAAGATTCTTACTAGTCAGATATATTTTTGTGCGGTGAATAGGGGGTGTTGAGTCCAGTTCACTGAAAAAGGAATAGGTCTTGTCTCTTACATATTGGGTTTATGGAACGGTATCTGAGCTAATTTGAAACCCTTGTTTTATGCATCACCCCACCTCACCTTTCCCGTTCAGCAGCCATAGTGTGTTTTCTAAACGTGTGACTCTGTTCTGTTTTGTAATTCAGTTCAAGTGTAGCGGTTTTTACATTCCCTCTAGAAGTGATATCTTATGATAAGTGTCTTTTTCTGTGTGACTTATTTCACTTAGAATCGTCGTACCTAAATCCACTCATCGTGCTGCTACTAGCCTTATGACGTTGATTTCATGGCTGAGTGATATTCCATTGTACATGAGGACCCCAACTTCTTTATCCATTTTTCTCTTTCCTAGGATATTTAAGGTGTAATGAAGTGGGGGTTCTTGTCAACAGAGCAGCCCTAAACTTTGGGGTGCCTGTGTCTTGCTGATTTTTAGTTTTCCCAATTTATACGCCCATGAGTGGAAGTGCCCTATGCTCTCCAAGCTGTGTTTTTTAGATGTTTCAGAACACACCGTACACTTCTCCAGAGTGGCTGTTGGCAATTTACATCCCACCCATCAGCGTAGCAAGGCTCCCATTTCTCCATGGCCGGTCCTGCATTTCTGGTTTGGACACTTTTTTCCGCATGGCCCTTTTGCCCGCTGGGAAGCGAGACTTCTTTGGAGCGCTGATTGGCCTTTCCAGGTTGCTTGGTTGGCCAAAAAGGGCGTATGCGTTTTTTCCTGAATATATTCAGGAAAAAACGCATACGCCCTTTTTGGCCAAGGGCATCATTGTCCACGTTTTGCCGCTTTTCATGTGCTTTCAAGGCGATTCGAATCTACCTCCTGAAATCTGTTTCCTGCAATTCTGCCTTGCTTTCAAAGCCTCTTCGTTGCCTTCCCTTAATATATTTGTGGACGAGAGGTATCATTTAAAACTCTGCAGGTTTGTGAATTGCAGTGCCCCTGAGCTCCATTTTTCCAGTCGCTTTTTTGGGAGCTGGCCGCAAAAGTGCAGGATTGCTTCAGGCCCTCTTCTGGTTCTGGGGGGCAGGCTGAGCTTGTGGTTAATTCTTCTTCCTGATGGCAAAATAGAGTGACCTGTGCCTGTCCCAACCCCTAGAGCTAGTCTCTCATTGGTTCCCCCTCTTCCCGTTCATCCTCAGGACAAATTGCAACCTGTACGGAACAGGAGGTTAAAGGTGCTGATTCTCCAAGGAGGGAGATGGCTAGTAAAGCGGCTGGAATGGCGAACCCGAGCACAAGGAGATGAGAAATGAGGTGCGTTTTAGAAACCTTTCCCGATCACACGGTGTACCATCTTCTGGGTTTCTCATGCATGTTTTCGACGTAGGAAGATGCCCTTGAACCTGCAGATTTGGGACCCATGGGATGGGTACCATGCAGTATTACTTTAAAGGGTCTGCGTTGGCTCACCCAACCTCACCGAACCTCTCAGCCCCAAGAGTGTCCACCCTTATGTCTCAATCAGCTGTGGGTCTAGATATGGTCAATCCAGGTTGCATCACAGCCCCTGAACGAATTTTGTAAGAATTTCTCTCTCTTTCACTGTCTTTGTTTCACGGGTTTTGAAAAGTAATTTATTTTTATAATGGGGTTTAGCTGCTTTTCACGGCTGTGTTTATGCCGCTTTACACCCCCTTGACTCACTTACAGAGAGATATCAATACATAGGTTTGAAGATTCTTACTAGTCAGATATATTCTTGTGCGGTGAATAGGGGGTGTTGAGTCCAGTTCACTGAAAAAGGAATAGGTCTTGTCTCTTACATATTGGGTTTATGGAACGGTATCTGAGCTAATTTGAAACCCTTGTTTTATGCATCACCCCACCTCACCTTTCCCGTTCAGCAGCCATAGTGTGTTTTCTAAACGTGTGACTCTGTTCTGTTTTGCAATTCAGTTCAAGTTTAGCGGTTTTTACATTCCCTCTATAAGTGATATCTTATGATAAGTGTCTTTTTCTGTGTGACTTATTTCACTTAGAATCGTCGTACCTAAATCCTCTCATCGTGCTGGTTCTAGCCTTATGAAGTTGATTTCATGGCTGAGTGATATTCCATTGTACATGAGGACCACAACTTCTTTATCCATTTTTCTCTCTCCTAGGATATTGAAGGTGTAATGAAGTGGGGGTTCTTGTCAACAGAGCAGCCCTAAACTTTGGGGTGCCTGTGTCTTGCTGATTTTTAGTTTTCCCAATTTATACGCCCATGAGTGGAAGTGCCCTATGCTCTCCAAGCTGTGTTTTTTAGATGTTTCAGAACACACCGTACACTTCTCCAGAGTGGCTGTTGGCAATTTACATCCCACCCATCAGCGTAGCAAGGCTCCCATTTCTCCATGGCCGGTCCTGCATTTCTGGTTTGGACACTTTTTTCCGCATGGCCCTTTTGCCCGCTGGGAAGCGAGACTTCTTTGGAGCGCTGATTGGCCTTTCCAGGTTGCTTGGTTGGCCAAAAAGGGCGTATGCGTTTTTTCCTGAATATATTCAGGAAAAAACGCATACGCCCTTTTTGGCCAAGGGCATCATTGTCCACGTTTTGCCGCTTTTCATGTGCTTTCAAGGCGATTCGAATCTACCTCCTGAAATCTGTTTCCTGCAATTCTGCCTTGCTTTCAAAGCCTCTTCGTTGCCTTCCCTTAATATATTTGTGGACGAGAGGTATCATTTAAAACTCTGCAGGTTTGTGAATTGCAGTGCCCCTGAGCTCCATTTTTCAACTCCCTTTTTTGGGACCTGGCCGCAAAAGCGCAGGATTGCTTCAGGCCCTCTTCTGGTTCTGGGGGGCAGGCTGAGCTTGTGCTTAATTCTTCTTCCTGATGGGAAAATAGAGTGACCTGTGCCTGTCCCAACACCTAGAGCTAGTCTCTCATTGGTTCCCCCTCTTCCCGTTCATCCTCAGGACAAATTGCAACCTGTACGGAACAGGAGGTTAAAGGTGCTGATTCTCCAAGGAGGGAGATGGCTAGTAAATCGGCTGGAATGGCGAACCCGAGCAAAGGAGATGAGAAATGAGGTGCGTTTTAGAAACCTTTCCCGATCACACGGTGTACCATCTTCTGGGTTTCTCATGCCTGTTTTCGATGTAGGAAGATGCCCTTGAACCTGGAGATTTGGGACCCATGGGATGGGTACCATGCAGTATTACTTGAAAGGGTCTGCGTTGGCTCACCCAACCTCACCGAACCTCTCAGCCCCAAGAGTGTCCACCCTTATGTCTCAATCAGCTGTGGGTCTAGATATGGTCAATCCAGGTTGCATCACAGCCCCTGAACGAATTTTGTAAGAATTTCTCTCTCTTTCACTGTCTTTGTTTCACGGGTTTTGAAAAGTAATTTATTTTTATAATGGGGTTTAGCTGCTTTTCACGGCTGTGTTTATGCCGCTTTACACCCCCTTGACTCACTTACAGAGAGATATCAATACATAGGTTTGAAGATTCTTACTAGTCAGATATATTTTTGTGCGGTGAATAGGGGGTGTTGAGTCCAGTTCACTGAAAAAGGAATAGGTCTTGTCTCTTACATATTGGGTTTATGGAACGGTATCTGAGCTAATTTGAAACCCTTGTTTTATGCATCACCCCACCTCACCTTTCCCGTTCAGCAGCCATAGTGTGTTTTCTAAACGTGTGACTCTGTTCTGTTTTGCAATTCAGTTCAAGTTTAGCGGTTTTTACATTCCCTCTATAAGTGATATCTTATGATAAGTGTCTTTTTCTGTGTGACTTATTTCACTTAGAATCGTCGTACCTAAATCCTCTCATCGTGCTGGTTCTAGCCTTATGAAGTTGATTTCATGGCTGAGTGATATTCCATTGTACATGAGGACCACAACTTCTTTATCCATTTTTCTCTCTCCTAGGATATTGAAGGTGTAATGAAGTGGGGGTTCTTGTCAACAGAGCAGCCCTAAACTTTGGGGTGCCTGTGTCTTGCTGATTTTTAGTTTTCCCAATTTATACGCCCATGAGTGGAAGTGCCCTATGCTCTCCAAGCTGTGTTTTTTAGATGTTTCAGAACACACCGTACACTTCTCCAGAGTGGCTGTTGGCAATTTACATCCCACCCATCAGCGTAGCAAGGCTCCCATTTCTCCATGGCCGGTCCTGCATTTCTGGTTTGGACACTTTTTTCCGCATGGCCCTTTTGCCCGCTGGGAAGCGAGACTTCTTTGGAGCGCTGATTGGCCTTTCCAGGTTGCTTGGTTGGCCAAAAAGGGCGTATGCGTTTTTTCCTGAATATATTCAGGAAAAAACGCATACGCCCTTTTTGGCCAAGGGCATCATTGTCCACGTTTTGCCGCTTTTCATGTGCTTTCAAGGCGATTCGAATCTACCTCCTGAAATCTGTTTCCTGCAATTCTGCCTTGCTTTCAAAGCCTCTTCGTTGCCTTCCCTTAATATATTTGTGGACGAGAGGTATCATTTAAAACTCTGCAGGTTTGTGAATTGCAGTGCCCCTGAGCTCCATTTTTCAACTCCCTTTTTTGGGACCTGGCCGCAAAAGCGCAGGATTGCTTCAGGCCCTCTTCTGGTTCTGGGGGGCAGGCTGAGCTTGTGCTTAATTCTTCTTCCTGATGGGAAAATAGAGTGACCTGTGCCTGTCCCAACACCTAGAGCTAGTCTCTCATTGGTTCCCCCTCTTCCCGTTCATCCTCAGGACAAATTGCAACCTGTACGGAACAGGAGGTTAAAGGTGCTGATTCTCCAAGGAGGGAGATGGCTAGTAAATCGGCTGGAATGGCGAACCCGAGCAAAGGAGATGAGAAATGAGGTGCGTTTTAGAAACCTTTCCCGATCACACGGTGTACCATCTTCTGGGTTTCTCATGCCTGTTTTCGATGTAGGAAGATGCCCTTGAACCTGGAGATTTGGGACCCATGGGATGGGTACCATGCAGTATTACTTGAAAGGGTCTGCGTTGGCTCACCCAACCTCACCGAACCTCTCAGCCCCAAGAGTGTCCACCCTTATGTCTCAATCAGCTGTGGGTCTAGATATGGTCAATCCAGGTTGCATCACAGCCCCTGAACGAATTTTGTAAGAATTTCTCTCTCTTTCACTGTCTTTGTTTCACGGGTTTTGAAAAGTAATTTATTTTTATAATGGGGTTTAGCTGCTTTTCACGGCTGTGTTTATGCCGCTTTACACCCCCTTGACTCACTTACAGAGAGATATCAATACATAGGTTTGAAGATTCTTACTAGTCAGATATATTTTTGTGCGGTGAATAGGGGGTGTTGAGTCCAGTTCACTGAAAAAGGAATAGGTCTTGTCTCTTACATATTGGGTTTATGGAACGGTATCTGAGCTAATTTGAAACCCTTGTTTTATGCATCACCCCACCTCACCTTTCCCGTTCAGCAGCCATAGTGTGTTTTCTAAACGTGTGACTCTGTTCTGTTTTGTAATTCAGTTCAAGTGTAGCGGTTTTTACATTCCCTCTAGAAGTGATATCTTATGATAAGTGTCTTTTTCTGTGTGACTTATTTCACTTAGAATCGTCGTACCTAAATCCACTCATCGTGCTGCTACTAGCCTTATGACGTTGATTTCATGGCTGAGTGATATTCCATTGTACATGAGGACCCCAACTTCTTTATCCATTTTTCTCTTTCCTAGGATATTTAAGGTGTAATGAAGTGGGGGTTCTTGTCAACAGAGCAGCCCTAAACTTTGGGGTGCCTGTGTCTTGCTGATTTTTAGTTTTCCCAATTTATACGCCCATGAGTGGAAGTGCCCTATGCTCTCCAAGCTGTGTTTTTTAGATGTTTCAGAACACACCGTACACTTCTCCAGAGTGGCTGTTGGCAATTTACATCCCACCCATCAGCGTAGCAAGGCTCCCATTTCTCCATGGCCGGTCCTGCATTTCTGGTTTGGACACTTTTTTCCGCATGGCCCTTTTGCCCGCTGGGAAGCGATAATTCTTTGGAGCGCTGATTGGCCTTTCCAGGTTGCTTGGTTGGCCAACAAGGGCGTATGCGTTTTTTCCTGAATATATTCAGGAAAAAACGCATACGCCCTTTTTGGCCAAGGGCATCATTGTCCACGTTTTGCCGCTTTTCCTGTGCTTTCAAGGCGATTCGAATCTACCTCCTGAAATCTGTTTCCTGCAATTCTGCCTTGCTTTCAAAGCCTCTTCGTTGCCTTCCCTTAATATATTTGTGGACGAGAGGTATCATTTATAACTCTGCAGGTTTGTGAATTGCAGTGCCCCTGAGCTCCATTTTTCCAGTCGCTTTTTTGGGAGCTGGCCGCAAAAGTGCAGGATTGCTTCAGGCCCTCTTCTGGTTCTGGGGGGCAGGCTGAGCTTGTGGTTAATTCTTCTTCCTGATGGCAAAATAGAGTGACCTGTGCCTGTCCCAACCCCTAGAGCTAGTCTCTCATTGGTTCCCCCTCTTCCCGTTCATCCTCAGGACAAATTGCAACCTGTACGGAACAGGAGGTTAAAGGTGCTGATTCTCCAAGGAGGGAGATGGCTAGTAAAGCGGCTGGAATGGCGAACCCGAGCACAAGGAGATGAGAAATGAGGTGCGTTTTAGAAACCTTTCCCGATCACACGGTGTACCATCTTCTGGGTTTCTCATGCATGTTTTCGACGTAGGAAGATGCCCTTGAACCTGCAGATTTGGGACCCATGGGATGGGTACCATGCAGTATTACTTTAAAGGGTCTGCGTTGGCTCACCCAACCTCACCGAACCTCTCAGCCCCAAGAGTGTCCACCCTTATGTCTCAATCAGCTGTGGGTCTAGATATGGTCAATCCAGGTTGCATCACAGCCCCTGAACGAATTTTGTAAGAATTTCTCTCTCTTTCACTGTCTTTGTTTCACGGGTTTTGAAAAGTAATTTATTTTTATAATGGGGTTTAGCTGCTTTTCACGGCTGTGTTTATGCCGCTTTACACCCCCTTGACTCACTTACAGAGAGATATCAATACATAGGTTTGAAGATTCTTACTAGTCAGATATATTCTTGTGCGGTGAATAGGGGGTGTTGAGTCCAGTTCACTGAAAAAGGAATAGGTCTTGTCTCTTACATATTGGGTTTATGGAACGGTATCTGAGCTAATTTGAAACCCTTGTTTTATGCATCACCCCACCTCACCTTTCCCGTTCAGCAGCCATAGTGTGTTTTCTAAACGTGTGACTCTGTTCTGTTTTGCAATTCAGTTCAAGTTTAGCGGTTTTTACATTCCCTCTATAAGTGATATCTTATGATAAGTGTCTTTTTCTGTGTGACTTATTTCACTTAGAATCGTCGTACCTAAATCCTCTCATCGTGCTGGTTCTAGCCTTATGAAGTTGATTTCATGGCTGAGTGATATTCCATTGTACATGAGGACCACAACTTCTTTATCCATTTTTCTCTCTCCTAGGATATTGAAGGTGTAATGAAGTGGGGGTTCTTGTCAACAGAGCAGCCCTAAACTTTGGGGTGCCTGTGTCTTGCTGATTTTTAGTTTTCCCAATTTATACGCCCATGAGTGGAAGTGCCCTATGCTCTCCAAGCTGTGTTTTTTAGATGTTTCAGAACACACCGTACACTTCTCCAGAGTGGCTGTTGGCAATTTACATCCCACCCATCAGCGTAGCAAGGCTCCCATTTCTCCATGGCCGGTCCTGCTTTTCTGGTTTGGACACTTTTTTCCGCATGGCCCTTTTGCCCGCTGGGAAGCGAGACTTCTTTGGAGCGCTGATTGGCCTTTCCAGGTTGCTTGGTTGGCCAAAAAGGGCGTATGCGTTTTTTCCTGAATATATTCAGGAAAAAACGCATACGCCCTTTT